>NC_139821.1:10391903-10991903 GCF_963457635.1 Microchirus variegatus
AATATTGCTTTTTCATTGCCACACTATTGCTATTGTTATTACCATGCTTGAAACTACTTTAGAAATAATACGATGGTATTGCAATAATATGACTTCCCTCGCACAGTTTTTATGTCACTGTTCTATTATGTAAAATATAAGGTTGTAGTGTAGAATATTGACATGTACATGAAGGGGACTTCTACACTGGCACTTGTGTGTGTGTGTGTGTGTGTGTGTGTGTGAGAGTTTGTCTGTTTGTCTAACACAACTCTCTCCCATGTTACTGTTAGATCCACATAGACATTCCTAGGATGAGTCCCGAGTCTTTGGTGCTGCAGCCAAAGGTGACAGAGGTAAGGTGGGCAGAGCAGACAGGTCTGTGGACGTAGCTCAGTCCCTGCTCCTGTCAGTAAAAAAGCCACACACCCTCACAAAACCGTCCAACTGTCCAGTTTGGAACATTTCAGCTGGCTTGGCTCCAGGCGCTGTCCCCCCTCATCCGTCTGGCTCTCCCTCCTCTGACGATTCTGTCCTCCTGTCGTCCTGTTCATCTGCAGGGTGGATACTCTGAAATGGTGCAAACGTGGTCTCGCATGCACATGCAAAGCCACACAGAAATACACATACCTTTGACAGAGACGGCTTGTCATGCATAGACACACCTATGCACACTCAAGACCACAGCTGCATTCCATTTCAGATCACCAAAACCCCTGTTTGCCTTCAATCAAGGACATCAATCCACTAACTGTTGCTGTCTCTCACTGTCTCTGTCACTGTCTGTAATGGCCAGATCTCTGCTAACCTGCCTGATGCTTCAGTGTTTGTCTCTTTTTTTTTTCTGTCTTCCTCTCTGCAGATTCACATTGACATACCGAGAACTAATCCCCTTATTCCTCTTTTTCAACAAGCTTCTGTCCAAGAGGTGAGATTCAGTTCCAGTCTCTCAAATTTCCCCCCTCCCCTCTGCTGCACACACACACACACACACACATACATACACACATTCACACACACACACACCACCTCACTCAGCAGGGTTTTCCCCTCTGCTGTCAGGCAGATAGGGGTCGTAGCATCAGCCAGTGACTTGAATCACATTAAATGACAAAACTAAGAAAAAAAGAAAACTCCATCAAGGCACAAACAAAAATGGCAGCATGGGGTGTGTTAATGGCATCAGTGGGTGGTCATAATGGTATAATCATAAAACTCAGTGAAGGAAAATTGAAGATGTCAATTTATTTTGCTGCTTCAGTCTGCCCAGTGTTAAAAATGGGAAAACCCTCGCTTCAGCACATTGCATGTATCTGGCATGGACACACACACAAGGATATTTATTAAAAAACACATACAGAAACATTTAATCATACCTGCTGTCCTGCATGTGATCAGATCCACACAAATGTTCACTCTGTATGCATTGTTGGTCCACTTTGTTTCACTTTGTTGGTGCTGCCGAACATTCGCAACAGTACTCTACCCTAACCCAGAAAATGCACATAAATTCTGCTCCGACGACACCTGTTGTCCACATATCGCCGGTGTTTAAGAGCCTTTTAAAACTATATAGACAAACAAAACCCTTGGAAACGAGGAAGCAGTTACCTGTATTTAGTTCCTGATTTTGTCGTACCAATCAAAGAAACCTTACTGTGTGCCACAGTTGTCCTCGTTACTAATATTCTCCTAGAGCACGTGTCAAACTCAAGGGCAGGGGGCCAGATGTGGCCCGCCAAGTCGTTTTATGTGGCCCACGAGTGATTAATTGGCCTTAAAAATCAGTGTTAAAATAGGTCTATGCTGCTTTAAGGAGTGTGTTGACCATAAACTACATTTCCCACAATGCATGGCAATTGCGTTAACCACAAAGTGACGGCACCGCCACTAGATCGCAGTCTATCATTGTATATGCATCATGCAACGAGTGATATTGAATAAGTAATAAATACAGAACGTTATTTAGCAATTAGTTACCTTTATTTTACATTATATTTGGTTACATTAAGTCACATTTATTCTGTATGACAGTTACATTTGGCCCTTTGAGGGAACCATTATGTTGATGTGGCCCTCAGTGAAAATGAGTTTGACACCCCTGTCCTAGAGTAGCTGTTTACACTGGCATGCGCGTGCATAGTGTACTTGAATGGTCACATGATTTATATTTTTACAGAAACTGAGCTAAAATGCTCGCCTGGACACCAATAACTTTTTATCTGAAATGAAAACATAGTAGCAAAAAGGATGTACTGTTACTGCTGTGTACTGTGTTGCTTGGAATATAAGAACTCATTATCTTAAACACCCTGTAAGCATTAGTGTTTGATGAAACAATATTTATCGGCGGTGGTGGTTAGGGCGCGCGACCAACCATTTTCTCTGCCAGTTCCTTTTAGAGAAGAGAGTTGTTTAAATCCTTAAAATGTAATGTAAATGTGTTCACTTTTGTTTTTTGGGGCTATAATAAAATGCTTAGCATTGTGTGTAGGAAGCGTGGCTCATCAGGCCACAGGGACTATCCTGATGCAGCTTAACACGGAAATTAACTCGATGCCATTCATATCTACGAGGTTAAGCTGATCTTATTATTGCAGTGCTTCTGGGAGGTCCTGTCATACGCAGAGCCACTGGCTTAAGAAGTGGAGAAGTGGAAACACTGATAGCGAAATCCCATAATGAGGTGCAGGCTAATGAGGAGGCCAATGCTCTGGCCTGCTCTGTGTATACACCTACACATAGGTGTGGGCAAGAACACACACGCACACTCACGCGCACAACCACCCACACTCCTGAAAGCACCACCACGACTACTACTACTATGCATGTTTACACACATTATTGAAGGGAAATGGAAATGAGCAGTGCTGCTTTAATCTATGCACAGATCTGCACACATGTACAAGAATATTAATTCATACACAGACGGTGCCCCAGGCAACACCACCTTCTGTTGCCCCTGTCTTGTACAGAATGCAACCAGGGAGGTTAGGAAAGTAGAACTAAGATCAGACAATGTCTACTATCTTTATGTACAGCCACTGTATGCATTCTTTGTATTTTTGCTTTTACCTTATTTTGCCTTCTGCTAGAACCCATGTGTGGCTCCCTCCCATCCCCGCACACCTCTTTGTTTTCCAAATGAAAGCCACCGGTGTGCTTTTATATATTCAAACCGAGTGCTCCTTATATATTTTGGTATGCAGTAGACTCCAAAGGCCTCCTTCTTTATGTGAGTTTTTTCCGTGACGGCACCTGAAAATCACCTCTGCTTCATTTCATTAACTTGTTTGTCTCAGCCCAACCCTCCCTCTCTCCCTTCACCTTCCCTCCCGTGGGGCTCGCTGAGATTTTGTCGAGATGGAAAGCAGTCAACAGCCTGTTCCATTTCAGGGAGAGATGGATAATAAAGCAGTTGCGCAGAGATTTTCTAAGTGCTTGAGTTTTTCTCATTCCAAAGAACAATACAGTCTTCACAAGATTTTGATAATCAGCAATTACAAGTCCCCGACATGAAAAGAAAGCACTTACTCATGGCTCTAGATTCTGATTACAGGCTGAAAGAGCAGGATTCATCACTAAACCACAATGTCTGCTATATTAAATCTCCAGTGCGGAACTTCTGTAGCCCCCCCTGAGGAATTCTGAGTAATCACCAAAACACTACCGTCGCCCAAGCGATCGCACACCACCCTCACCCTTCCATTACTCCGTTGCTAGAAGTGTTTATCCTGTCAAACTGCTGAAAGTTCATTTCTTAGCGGTAGAATCTACTTCTATGTCTTCTCGTGGGTTCTTTCAGCCACACTTGCTTCATGATCACTATTTTGCCTTTTGGCTCAATCAGCATTCAGCACTGATAATTGTTTGACTGTGATGAACATTAATTCATATTTTTACGTGCAATTGCACAGACAGATTTTTCTTTTACATTAAAATTATTTAACTGTGCATTACTGAGTACTAGTGCAGTGCCCGTAGGAAGTATTTAATCCTATTGTGGGAGCTGAAGAAGTTTTTCATTTATGGTAATGCATGATAAGGAACGTAAAGGCTGTGCAACCTCATTAGGCCACTGGCGTAACTGACAGTCACAACAGCTTGCTACGCTAATGCTAATCGAAAATGAAAACATTTGCGTTGTGCCTAATGAGGTTGTACAGTGTTTGTATTATGATCGTAGACTCGCTAGCTCAACTTTGGAAACAGGTTCGCCAAGTTAGCCGCAAAATAGTAGCATGCTAATGCAAAATAAATATGTGCTCGCGTATTGGTGAATGGACACCGACTTCATCGTTTCAGTTTAACACCATGTTCTGCGGTGAACCGTGTGAAAATGTCTCACCCACTGTGAGGACAGCCTCTTCAATCCCACCTTGCCACCTCCACCACTCTAGACAGCGCAGCTGCTGCTGATGAGCCACTGCCTACCTGGTGTAGCGTGATACATCAGCGCAGGTGCAGCATGATAAATCGGTGAAAATCAAAATTCCTTGAATTTGAAAATCAAGGATGCACACCATGGGGCAATGTTCAACCTATATCCAAAGTCTTTGGGTCTTAGGGCGACCATTCGGACCTGGTCTGGATAAGCATACTGTGACCCTTTAAATCAGACAACATGGGGGAAATAGATCTTCTGTTCTAAAGATTATGAGAAAATATTTGAATTAATAAGACATTAAAGCTGAAATATAGCATCTCTTTACACTTAGAAGAACACCACCATCCATCTTTATATTGTCCCCACCTCCCTCTCCCTTGCCTTCAATGATCTGTAGACTGACATACCAATTGGAGTTGGATCCATTTTTTTAATGTAATTTGCACTCCGTCGGTGGCAGTAAGTTGTAGTTAGTTGTTCTGGTTTGAATAGGAATGGTGTCTGCCAAGTTCTGCAAAGCAATTATGTTCAAGTTAGGTTTTGTTGCACAATTGTTGATGATTTTCTGAAATGCAGAAGATCTGCTTATGATGGCACAACACACCGCCAACACGTGGAGAAGCTCTTGCCTTCCTAGCGTCACAGGTAACCAAAAAAAGTACTGTTAAGGACATGAAAGTTGTTGCCATTTAAACATCGTTTTCAACACTCTTCTCGCGTCTTTTTAGGGTTGAGTGAACTTTGGTTAAACTTGAAGACAAAGTTTTTCAGACAGACACATACAAATGTCCCTATACAGGATATGAAAAAACAAAAAAATAACAACAACCCTAAAGCAGTGGGTGGTTTCTTTACTTAGATGTGGGCAGGGCAGTGAGTATGCGAGTTCACTCGTTGTTGTTGTCTGTGCAGGTGCCAAATGTGAAATATGTATGTCAGCTTTTGAGGTTGCATGAAAAGAAAGTACCATTACTCCCTCGCTAGCACCAGCATCTCTCTTTTGTTTGATGGATGGGGCTTTGATAAGGGGAGAGGAGGTGTGAAGTGTGAAGGCAGGTGAAGGTGGTTCAAGGAAAAAGTCTAGTGGAAACCCAGAGAGAGTTGCATCTTACCAGTGGAGCTGTCTTAACAAATAAAAATGAGAGAATTTGCGTGCACGGCTTTCCAAAACGGCGACATTGTCATGCTTGTGTTTTTGTTCACCCCCCATAAAGCAATGAGGTATGAGGTTATTTAGAAAGTAAGTGCCAGGAACATGACAAACACCGCAGAAATAAGAAAGCGCTTCATGGGTGTCGCGCGGCAAGGTGAGAGAGAGAATGTGTGTGTGTATGTATATTTTGGGGAAAAGTGTACGTTTACTAGAGAATGAAGCTGAACATCAAGCGTCCTCTAATTCACTGGGGCTGTCAGCATTAAACAGCCACCTATAACCAAGATCGAAGTGTTTGCCTTGCAAAAAATATGAGGAAGTAGTGATAGAGAGGAAGGGAGAAGGTACGAGCAAACAGACTCATGGGGGAAGAGAAGGATACTGACTTAGTGGAACTGGAATTGCTGTCTTGTGCCTCCACCAAACAGTCAGGTTCCAGGAAATATGATCGCAATCTCTCCATCTGTTACTGAGTTATGATGTAATGGCCTGGAAAATAACTCTGGAGAACGTTATGATGTCACAGTAAAGTTGAACCTTAAACTTTTTTAGTGTTGAAGGTTCACCGCGCCGTCATTTTATACAACTGGGCATTTGTCATACTGACGGCATGTGGCCTCAGTGAAATGTAAATAAGCACACATAAAGCTTTGAATGCAGCATTGTAAATTATTTTAAACTAGTTACTATTGACGTTGACTGTGGGGAACCACACACTTAAGCAAACACTAACTAATTCTTGAAGATTATTGAATATGAATGCATCTTTGTCCTTAAAAAACATTTTTAAACTAGTGCTAGGCACTAGGTTAACGCATGACGCGTTTCCATGACGACTGACTAAAAAAGACGCGCGTGACATCATGTTTACGTGCCGCGGCACCATTTACCAGCTACATCAGCTCCTTTAGCGCCGTTATTGCGCCTACAGACGAACTGGAGCGGTCTGTTTATTAAACGAAAAAGAGCAGCACTACAAATAGCCAGCGTACCTGTGTACTGCATATGTGTGTCTCTGTTTTTTTAAGTTTAGCGTTACTTGAGAGACTCATTCTAACAATCCGGAGTCACATAAAACATGACGTCACACGCGTCTTTTTCCGCTCAGTCGTCATGGAAACGCGCCCAGCACTATTTTTAAACCTAGCATTCATGTTTATTATTACATCCCCATCGTTCTCATCTTTGTTGCTGCATTGCTATTCCGTGCACAATGCAATTGTGTCATGAACACTGCTCTACAGCACTACTAGTGGTCAAAAGGGCGCTTCTCAGGGCGCCTTTAATATAGTTCTTTAAATGCACCAAGAGAGAAAGGAGAGTGTTGTGTCTCTTTTAAAACTGTGTGGAATAAATATTACAAGAAATATTTTTATTTAACCAGGAAAAACCTCATTGAGTAGAAAAATCCTTGTCTTGGTTGTGCAACAGCACATTTATTAGAGTTTAAGACGGACAACAAAACAAATAACAGTTATATATGATAAAATTCATATATATTCAACCAAAAGAAGAAGAAAAAAGCCTCGAATGATAAAATGTAATTTTAATATCCACGTCTGTAGTGTTAAATCCAGGCTCTCGTAGCGAGATTGTACCCATTTAACTGCTTTCCTCTTCACCAGCTTGGCATGCCTCAATTGTTCTAATTCCTCTTTTCCACACATCACTCTCTTCTCTCTCTAATCTTTACACTCGCATGATTTAAAGCTGTCATTTTAACAGCCCAATATTTGAAAGTTTGATCATGTTTGGAATAATGATTTAGTCTCTTTTAAAAAAAAGAGACTAAATCAGTTAAATATTTCAGTGAATGTGACTGCCATTTTGTACAAAGAAAGATTAGCCAGGAACTGATTTTTTCTCTGTAATGTAATGAACATATTATGTCTGTCATGTAAATGTGTTTTGACTTTTTGCTTCTGTGTGTGTGTATGAAAGATTTTTGAGCGGATCCTGTTCATATGGGCCATTCGCCACCCTGCCAGCGGCTACGTGCAAGGCATCAACGACCTGGTCACGCCGTTCTTCGTCGTCTATGTCTTTGAGTACATTGGTAAGTGTCAACACTCTCCCCTCCCCCCCCTTTTTTTTCCCTCCACTTTAAAACTCTGATCTTGTGTGTGTGTGCTGTGTTGAAGTGAGGATCAGTCTTTGCCTTTGTGCCGCTCATCTGCTCAAAGTGCCGCCGTCCACTGTGTAGAGTGAGACTGTGTGACAGGCAGAAGTGGCCTTTCACATGCAGCCTCCAAAAACACTTGGAGGCTTCAGGTGTTTGCTTGTGACATTGTGCTTCTGTGGCGTCGGTTTTGAGTGCCTGTCTCTTTAAATGCAAATGAGACACAGGAAACTACGTCGGCGTCACTGAGGCTCCGGCAGCTAACAGCGGTTAGCATTTGGAAGAGCGATCATTTGCCGACTCCAGCCGGCACATTGCCGTCATATTTAAAAAGTATCCACTGGACACGTAAATCCTCTGAGGCTGGAAGTTTGTGTAGAACTCTGTGCTGCACTGTGCAGCCAAGAATAGAACACTTCGCGGACTTCCGCTCTTCTGGATACTATTGCCCTCGCCTGCACTCTCGTGTATTTTAGGGTCAAATCCGAGCTCCGCAAGACAATTCCAGGAATTTATCAGTCTGACGTCAGATTGCGTGCTGAAGTCAACATTGCATGTTTTATCTCCTGTACTTGGACTGAAGCGGACCACAAAAACATGAGTGAGTCATCTTTTTCACACTTTGCCTACTCATAGGGCCTCCAGAGTCAGTAAGTTGATTTTTCATAATATGTCCCCTTTAAGAAGTAAAAACCTGGGTGCTGTTGAAATTACGTTTAAATGGACGTTTTATATCCCTATGACACAGAAAAAACAGACATGTCACGCGTCTCCGTCATTCCTTCACCACCACAGGCTGCAGAGAACCAACATTTGGCTCTTAATTCTCTCTCTACATGTAAACTAATTTCTTCTACAGCTCTGTGGCTTCCTTTTCATTTTGATGCACACTTCAGTCTCTCGTTCTCAGTCAGGCTTGTCCCCCCCCCCCCCCCCCCCACTGCGTGCGCTCATGTTGTGCTACATTTATGCAGATGAATTTAACGTCGCGCTGTCACAATCCATGCATGTGACAGTATAAACACGAGTCAGAGCAGCTGGAGGAGATTGTTTTGTCCCTCAGTGATGATTTTGATTGTCACAACTATTAAGACGAGCCACTCGGTGACGCTTTCTTGCACCTCCCTCCGTCCAGGAGGGATAAAAGACAGTAGTGATATGCAGTCGTAATTTGATGCATCATAAAAGTCTGTCAGTCAGTTAAATAAAAGTAAACGGTTTCTTAATTACGTTTTTTTTTGGTCTATTTCAGTACACCAGGTGCACATAACGCAGTCAGAAGAAATCAAATAAGCAGGATACAATAAAATCTCAATCAACCTTTCATAAATATGTCTATGATTTTGGCCTTTATTGCAACTGCTACAGTCAACAGCCGAGATTTTATTCTTTTTTACAACCCGGCACTGAGAGAACAGTTTTTAATGAGCATTTTGCAGCATCCAACTTTTCATTATGTTAATGATCAGCAGTAAACAGTGTATAAAAGCACATGTAAGTAAGTTACACTTGCTGTCACAGAATGTTTATTTCTATTTACATCTCGCATGCACTATAATGTGCTTATTTAGCCTTTTGTTCCAATGCCGTGGCCCAAAAAATAACACCACAGTACTCGAGAGGAACACCTTGCACACGTCGTACCATCTGGGTGTCAGAGACACAATTAGGATCCACAAATTAAGTGCTAGGAAGCCCGCACGATTTTCAATCCTCTTTTTTTGGTACACAACGCTTAACCCAGAGCAAATGAGTGTTTGTTTTTAATGCGTTTTTTTCCCCAGCTTCTTTGTTTTACAAAGTTTACTCCAGCGCAAGCACGATACCCCAAAAATGATCCTGTTTGTTGCAGAGCTGTATATTGTTGTTCCTGTTATTATGTGGAGTGATTCGGAGCAGTAACAAAGCAATAATACATGGTGTATGAATTATTATTAATTTAACCTTTGAACAATATCATACTATTGACTGCTTTATATTTAACTCTACAAGCGTTTCTTGAGATTTAGTGATATTTAATGTGTTTAATCCAAAATGCAGTCAGCAGATTAATTGTTAATAGACATAAATGTTTGGTATAATCTTAAAATAAACTGCTAGATGAGCATTTGTTAGAAAATTATTTCATGTTTCACTTTTTTCCACCTGTGTTATTATGGTTATTATTATTATTATTAATAATCTTTCCTTTCTTTACCCTACCCCAAATATGGATTTGTTTCTCTCTTCTGCTAATAATTTCTCACAGGCTTTAGACTGTGAGGTGCAATACTGCCCTCCACAGCTCGAAGTCCTCAATCACTGGTGATTTATCGTAGTTTTTTTTTTTTTTTTTTGCCTCCTCACAGAGACACTTGCAGCTTGATTTGATTTCATATCCTCATGAACTTGCTAGGTGGTGTAGTTCTTCAGGATTCCCTCCTTCCTTGGCCTTGAACCATCTCAATCTCACATCCTGCACATTACCACCCTTAATACAATCTTCCATTTCTCTTTCTCACAACTCGGCACGTACACCGTAGATCACACCTTTAATTGCAATCTTTTCTGGAATAATGGCGCCCTGCTTATTTGTCCCATTTTCCCAATTTTCTTTGCTTGCTACTTACTCTTGCAAATCACCAAAAGACGCCCGCCGTTTGGTAGATTTCACACATTCATCCCCTCGCCAACACTTTTTAATGATTCAACCACTTACAAGGGATTTGCTACCCCCCAAACTTGGTCTTCAGCTTAAAGCTCCTTCACGTCCTTCGCCATTTTCCTTATTTTGCTCCCCTTCCGAAGAAGAGTCTTTTTGCTTTTTCTCTCTGTCTCATTGGAATCTCAAGGGACATTTGATTGCTAAAATATTACTACTGGACCTATGCAGACTGTCAACCAACACCCAATCTCCCCAACCACATGTCTCCCCAACCACACTTCACAATCCAAACTCCCCCTTCGTAGCCCAGCAAATGAGCTGATTCCAAGTTTATTCAACACTGATCACACTTGAATCAACGCAAGGCTCCTGCAAGGCAAACGGGGCAAGGGGAACTCACTCAACTCTCCCCAAACGCTGGTCACTCTGATAACAGGCCTGCAATCTAAACTCTTTCATCTAAACTCGGCAAATGAGCCGATTCAGATGAGTTTCCACTTTCTCTGTGGGTGAATTTAGGCTAATGTCAGCTCATCAAAGTGTTGCCTTGTCTCTCCATGAGCTGATGAGTCTTGAACATACACAGTGAACAAACCTTCAAACATGCCCGGCTGGCATCTTTGAGAAAAAATACTGAAGAGCTGTGTAAGTTGCATCCATGTGTGTCATTGTATGTGCATCATCTTATGTCCTGCAGTAGGCCTGCACACAGTCTGTGAGAGAACGTGTGAGAGTGGTCTTTTAATAACAACTTAATTCCATGTGGAGATTATCTCATGCTTTGCCTCAAACTCACCATCCTTCCCTCTCTCTCTCTCAGCTCTGAACACGTTGTCTACACACTTAGACATGCGTGTTGAGTTCTATTTCTTACTTATCGTTGGTTTCCGTCTGACAGCTAACCGGGTTGCACAGTTCACTGCGAGTGGCTTCTGCTCTGTTGGTGCATCACGGCGTGCTTTTCCCTTTTCTCTCGCACAAATGTTCAGATTTAGTTTCGTCCAAAAATATGCTTCTTGTGTCTGAGTTTGAGCGACAATCTGTATCTGAGGAGACGTGATTCAGTCTCTGACCTGTTTCGCAGTTGTTTGTTCTCTCCTCCTAATGAGTCTTGTCCGTTTCTCATCGGCTCCTCTATTCTTATCAGCCGCTTTCCTTTCAGCTCTCTCACTCTCTTCTCTCATGCTTTTTCTGAGTCATATTGCAGCCTCAGTGTGGCACTGCGGCTCTTGTTTGGGTATCAAACACTATATTTGCTTTTTGATGATGCAATGTGGAGCGGTGGCTCAACCTCTTCACCACTCCATCTTTTCAGCGGCGCTTATTTTCTGCCTCTGACTAAATTCCATCAATACCTGCCTGTTAATCCAAATTGAAAAGCTCCAATTGGTAGATTATCGATAAAACCTCTGAAGTTGTTGTGTATCCACTTGGACTGTTAAGCAGTCTAGCAGGCCTCCGTCTTGTCAAAGGAAAAATTGATTCAGCAAGTCTGTGGTGTGAGGTAACTGTGGGCCATTACTTTGTCTTTTTTCCTATCTTCCTTTGCGGAGTGCCTTTCCGATTAGCTGACAAAAAACATGAATCCAATTAAGGCTGGGATGAGCCATGGCAGGCCAGAGATCATTGCTGTTCTTCATTTAATATTGGGAATGGGCTTTGATTGGTCAGTGGATCCATATAGTAATCTGCATGCCAATGTTTTACTATGCATCAGCTCTGAAGAACGATTAAATACAAGGAGGCAAATAGTTGCAGAAAGAAACGAGAGCAAAAGAGATGAGCATTTGACAGACGTGAATGAAAAAGGAGCAGAATCTGAATGGAGGCGAGGGAGAGTTTCTCTTGGCAGCCGTAAGAGTAGGAAGAAGCGAGGGCACAGTGAATGACAGAGGATGACAAACAACAGAGCAAACAAACACGATTTTCAACAAAGAGGGAAATGACTGTCTTAGAAAGTGCCTCCATGCTGTCGGGGAAACAGCCGAGCCAGGCAGCCCTTCCTCCCATCAGGAAGGAATGAATGACCAGATGTAGCCGATCTCCCTCCTTCACTTTGAAGCCCAAGTTGTCATAACGGGAACAAAGTGGCTAGCAACGGTGTTTCTGTTGCTAAGACTGACTTCTATTTTGAGTGTGTTGTCACCACCGTGGAAAAGGAGGGCTTCTAATATTTGTGTGACTAAAAACCCCCACCATGAGGTTCACATGTTGGATACCAGTTCAGAGAGTAATTATTTTCGGAAATGCCTCCCTGACAGCTTTCTTCTTCTTTTATTTGAAAAAATAAATATAATTATGCGACCGGGGTTTTAGTTAAGTTTATTTAATTTGCACAACAACACACTAAAGTGGTGAAAAAACAACAAGACTCATATTGTGCAGGAGAGATTCAGAAACCCACTTTTCATCAATGAAACGGCACGTTTTAAGAACAATGAACCACCAAAATCAAAATTTAAAATTATTGCATTTTATATGTTTGAAAATACACTTTTTGTTTGCAATGATCGCAATTTCGCTTGTTCCAACCACGCGCTGTCTGGGAAATTCTGACCATGGGCTGGCCTTAAGAAGCTGCCTGCTGATTGGCTACTGAGTTTTGGAGCGACGGGCTTGGAGACGCTGTGACTTGTTCGTAATATCCATCCATTATCTATCGCTTTACCCTCCACTAGAGGGTCGCAGTGGGTGCTGTGCCTATCTCAGCTGACATACACTCTTAGAAATAAAAGTGCTAAGTATAACCATATAAGGTTCTTTGGCTTGTCCTCATAGGAGAACCATTTTTGGCTCCAGGTAGAACCTTTTTATAAAGGTTCCATCTGGAACCCTTTGGAGGGTTCCACCGACAATCCTTTTAAAACCCTTTATTCAGGAAAGGGGTTTTAAAGGGTTCTCTGGATCAAAATGGTTCTTACTGGAACCATTAGTGTTACCAAGAACCCTTGAAAAACCCTGTCTTCGGGAAAGGGTTTTTCAGAAGCAAATTGTTCCAGGTAGAACCTCAGCCCTTGTAGAAGGAGCCTTTTGGAACCCTTATTTCTAAGAGTGTAGGGCGATAAGCGGGGTACACCCAGTCCACAAATATCAGATTCTGACAATTATTATTTATTAATTATTAATTAATTAATAAATTAACCTTGTCGTAAGTTCCAAACATGGAGTGGCCACTCCATGTTTGAAGAGTTGACTTTAAGCAGACACTAAAGTGATCTTTATTTCTAAAGGCTGTGATGCACTTTCTTCTATTTTGTAGACCAAAGTGACTTCCATTGTAGAAATGGGGTAATGTCCTTGGTGGACAGGGGCCCCTAGAGAAAGTGAGGTGGAGGACAAATCACAATATTCGAGGTTAAGTATATTTTCAAATATAAATGTGTTTCATTGCAGCAGAAGTAGGTGCTCATCTTTAAGTGGCACGGAGTTTTGCTAAGGGAAAGAGTTTTAAAAGGGAAGTTTTAGACATTTGCACAACCCAACTCACACACTAAGTGATGGGCAGAGAGGTAAAACGTAAGGTGCTCAACCAACCGCAGCCATTAGCAAAGCCACAAAGTTTTTTGGTGATGTGTCCTTGTGGCTGTTAGGGGAGACTGGGAGAATGACGAGCAAGGAGAGACTGCTTGTTTGCCGTACTGTGGATGAGTTGTGTTTGTTTTGCATGCGTGTGTCTTGGTCGGCCCCTTTAAAAACATGAAGATTTTTCCGGTCCCCAGATGCACACTTCTTTTCTCTGAAAGCTACTTTAAGCTTTCATAAATGCAGAAGATGTGTACTTTCCTTTTCACAGCATGCTCTTTATCAAGTGCTTATGCAGAGCAACTGGTGTCTGCCAAGGGCATATTTGTAAATTATACACACAATTTTTATGTGCTTTCAGTATGGTCACCTGTTTTTTTTTTTCCCATTTACTTTTTCCATATTTTTTTTTACCATATTTGAGCTGCACGGCTGCAAAATGTGGAAAATAAGAAAGCACTTAAAGCAACAGGAGGGAAGAGTAGAGAGAGAAGAGCTTAACTCGTTTATGGTCTCTTTAAGGACTTTTTTTAATATATGTACTGTATTTTTGACTGCAGCTTGAGCAGTCTTCAGTTTTTTTGTAAATCTTATAATGCTGCAATTATATCGTGACTATTTCTTATTTTAGTTGCTGCAGTTGTGTCATTTTAATTGACAATTGACACATTTATTTTGTGTTTTAAAGGGACACTGCGTAGTATTTATGGGTTTATATGACCCAAAATCCACTTTTTTATACATATTATGTATAGGACATAGCTGTCCCTTGTCCCCGTCCTCGTCCTCGTCCTCTCCCCCTCCCCCTCGTTGTCTGTTCGCCCTCAGCGGCACCGGACGTATCTTGGCTCTGCAAATGTAAATACGTTCCCTGCTAACCCCATCTTGAAACGGCTATGTGAAATGACTATCATTACCAGTTATTGCGGTGTCAGTTTGTGTGAGCATGCACCTAGCTCGCTAGCTCGCTATTAGCCATTAGAACGCTAACACGGTATGACAAAAAAAAATATATCAATTAATTTCGCTATCTTACATGTCTAAGACCAGTGCTAATACGATATACAAAAGACACACTTATACATCTGAATAAATACTAGAACCTCATCTGCTGACACAGAGAAAGACGATGAGGATGACATTTGACCGGCTGAGGATACCGTAGCGCTCAGAGAAGGGAGGGGGTGAGCAGAGGAGCAGTTTGTTGTTTTAAATTTCAGCCTCTCCTCTAGATGTCACTATAACCTACTTACTTCACGTTTAAGGCACACATTCATGGAAGCATATGTTGTATCCTCTTTGGTTAATTTTAAACAAAATCAACATTTTTACCACACTTTCTGATGGCCGTAGCAAAACATTATCTATAACCTTAACCATAACCAGTTAATTTCTAACCCAAATTAGGATTACAGTGCTTGTGCCTTTTCTACTAGTTTAGTTTTTCTTCTTGCCCTCAGCTCATTTGTACATCTATAGATTGAGCAGTCCAGTGGAGTGGATGTTGGTCAGTTGGTGGTTAACTAATATCGGCTTCTTTCTCCCCATGGTTGGGCCACTGTTGGTTGAGCCTTCTATTCTGAGTCTTCCTCTGATTAACGGCTGTTATTAACTCTAATGAGCTGCTTAGTGGTTGCCCAAGCACAGCTGCTGATACCCAGCAGGAACACCATCTTTTCTCTTTTGTTCTCTAACTGCTTTTGCTTTCTCAAATTTCTCCTCCTTTTAATCAATCGGTGAGGTATCAGCGGTATTGACTTGATGTAGGCATCATTTAGGCAGATGCTTTGAGATTTGTTCTCTTTTCCTTTGACGTCGACTCTCCTTCTCGTTCTCCCCTGCCTTGACCTTCTGTCTCGGTCTCCATCCCTTTTATTTTGTTTAGAACTCAATCACCATGTTTCTTGTGTTAAGCAAAAGCATTTGCACTTGTAGACATTGAATTCAGCCTTGCAATGTTGACCCTTAGTCTTTGTCCATCTCCAACTTTGTGATAGAAGGTCTTTTCTTTCAGGACTCTGAAGGCTGCCATTTTTTATTTTTTTTTACTTCTCCTGAAATTAGTTACACTCTGTGTCTTCATATCTTTCTCAAAATTCTGTACTTTTGTGCTATCAACTGTGCATCAAGCTTCCCTTGTATCACCTAATATCAAAAATAACTAGAAAAGCACTCGGAGAGCTCAGACCTCCGCCAAGGCAGCTCAGTGCCTAAAAATAGGGATACAAATAGTGATAGCGTCTACTGATCACTGATCATTTCCTGAAAATCTGTCTGTGACTTTTCGAGTTATGTTGCTAACAGACAGACAGACAGACATATACCTCCTTGGCGGAGGTCAATAATGTCAAAACTATGTTGAGCCAATAAGCATGCAGCATGCTGTTTAGCTGAGATCTAAAGTCGTTCATGATTGGCTGTCTAGAGGCGTGCAGAAAGTTGCTATCAGAGATGGAGCTGATTTCCCAAAGGAGAGGAGGAAGATGGGGCTAGTGTGAGATTGTGTTTGTGTTGTGTTTTCAGAAACTGGTTCTTGTTGAATGAATGAATGAATGAATGAATGAATGAATGAATGAAGGTATATTGGGAATATCAAATGTAACATGGACTAAATATGACAGCCGAAACTGAAGAAAGATGACTTTTTTTGGTATAAGTACTGGCCAGGAATCTGAATCAAAGTCAGTACATCTGCATCGAAAAACCTTGATACCTAATCCTACTCGAACCAAACGTGATCACCAATGTTTTATGAAACATTGAATATCCCATTATTTGCTACCAGCACCTTAGATGAGGCTAGAGTACTGTAAGAAAGTGTTTTAGCTGTTTAATACATGTCACTGTGACAGAGAGTAGGATTAAATACATTTCCAGCTGATGCAGACAGAAGTTTGAACATATAATTGGTCTTAAATAGAAAATGACAGACATTTGTTCTTTTAAACTTTCCATGTTTTGGCTCCTAGTGTAGAAATATCCAGTAAAATCAATCAGACCATTGTCAGTGCATGACGGCAGGGCATACAAACCTGAAAATCAATAGCTGTGCTGTGCTTTCATCTGCATCTGACTTGATCTCATTCCCTCACCCATTTTCAGCAGAGATTCTCTCATTGCTACTGATAAAAAGCAACAGTGCCCTGAAATGATCCGGAGAAATAGTTCTGTCAAAAAATGATTCATCTTCTTTGAATAATCGCAGGGGGTTATTGAATATTTTTAGATTAAGTTAATTACTTGACTATAAAAAGCCATAAATTGAAACTCTCCTTACCAAGAAGCCACACATCTCCCTCTCTCTCCAAGTCCTTATTCCTCGTTCTCTGTCAGCCGTGTGATTGGGGAAAAAAGAGAAGAAAAAGAAAACCTGTTTTATCATTCTGTCACCGGCAAAACGCGTTCCGCTTGACCTGATGCAATTGGAGGCAATTGAAACAGTCATCTTACTGTGCTGCTGCGCTGGTGGATTTTGGTGTTTTGGGTTGCGTCATGATCACGTGCACGCACGTGCATGCTCGTACACAAACATATCCTGGTTTCAGATATGTTTGAAACAATAGCACTCGTGCACAGACAGGCGATCCCCTTTTGTGCGAGCATGTACGTGTGTGCTCGCAGGCATTTTCCCCCCAAATAGTCATGGACGCAGCACATATCTATCGCTTCTCTCAGCATGTCGACTTCCTGTGTGTTTTACTGTGTCTGCTGCTGTGAATAACGCCTGACTGACATTGACATCAGCTCACAAATTGAAAAGATCATGTAGACAGGCACCCTATATGAAGTAAAAGTGAAGGGTCATTGAGTTAAATAATCTCTATGTGTATACATGACAGTGTTTTGACAAGATAGACATAGATTAGTTAATAATAGTCACTACACTGGAACCGTTTTGGAGGGTTCCACCAAGAACACTTTTATAACCCTTTATTCAGGAAAGGGGTTTTAAAGGGTTCTCTGGATCAAAATGGTTCTTACTGGAACCATTAGTGTTACCAAGAACCCTTGAAAAACTTTTGAGAAGAAAATGGTTCCAGGTAGTATCTCAGCCCTTGTAGTAGGACCCTTTTGGAACCCTTATTTCTAAGAATGTATGAAGAAAATTGCTCACATTTATGCTCTTCAGTACCTGGGTTTAGATGCCCTTGTTTCTTTAAAAAAAAAAAAAGAACAACATAGACAACACAAGAGCATATTAAGAAATTAATTGAATGGAATTGGTTCTAATACATAATAATACATGCTTCGTTTAACTTGTCAAGGGTCTACATTTGTATGGCAATTTTCCAGCCTGTTGACTGCTCTAAATGCTTTATACAGTAATTTCACTCAGCACATTCACAGAGGAAACGCATGGGTGAATGGTCTGTTTTCATAGAGCACATTTTGAATACATTTTTGGTGGACATGCAGGTTATTTAGAAATACATTCAATCTAGGGTCGGTCATGTTAACGTGCTAATGGCCGTTAACGGCGTCAACGTTTGACACACGTTAACGCATGACGCGTTTCCATAACGACTGATCCGAAAAAAGACGCGTATGTGTGCCTCTGTTTGTATAGTTTAGTGTTACTTTAGAGACTCATTTTAACAATCGGGAGTCAAGTTAACATGACATCATGCGTGTCTTTTCCCGGCCAGTCGTCATGGAAGCAGGTCATGCATTAATGTGCGTTAACACTGACGCCGTTAACCGCCGTTATTGCGTTAGCGTGCCCAGCACTAATTCAATCTAAAATTTAATTACTAATGTTCTATGATATAAAAGTACAGAACAAGTTTGTCTGACTGTTTGTCACGACTTCCCACGGACCCCAATTAGGTGGGGTGCTCCTCATGCTTAGGGCAACCATCATTCCTGTGAATTCCAGGAAATGAGGGTTAAGTTAAAATTTACATAAAGAGCTTTGGATAAATGCTCTAGTTTATCTGTCTTTTACCAACGAAGGAAAGTGATCAAATCGAATATTCATTGCGGTTTCATGAAGGAGTCTAAACTAAACAGATGCCTCACTTCAGCATGTTATCGCTATGTAATTAGAGCTCACACACAGGCCTCATCCTAGGCACTGTTGCTGCTCTCTGGCATTACCATGGTTACACAATCACGCTGTATGCCGCCAGTTATTCACACACATCTGAGGTAAGAAATCTACCACAGGACAGTATCACTGCTGCAGTGACGAGGACGACAGTACAGACAGTGGTAGCAGCAGCTACAGTTAATGTGATGCAGTGGCCGTACTCAACGTTAAACACTTAAAGCTCTCTTATACAAGACACCATTTTACCTCAGGGCAAGCAGATCATTAAGTGTCTGCACATAGCCAGATATGGTATTAATAGCTGTATTCTATTTGATGTCAAGCACTTGCATTATCTTGCCAACAGCTGCAGGGGCCTGCCGCTTGATGTATGGACACACGACTCAAAGTGCAGATAGGAGGCAATGAGAAAATTGTTGGAGTGATTGTGCAGATTTTAGGGGCCTTAAGCTTTCTTTATCACTGGTAA
The DNA here is from genome assembly GCF_963457635.1 of Microchirus variegatus. Lineage (NCBI taxonomy): Eukaryota > Metazoa > Chordata > Actinopteri > Pleuronectiformes > Soleidae > Microchirus > Microchirus variegatus. Next base: position 10,411,227 of record NC_139821.1, read on the forward strand.
AGCTGACGTTAAGTGCTTTCAATGAGTAGACTTAGCGCCGCAATTTCAAGAAAAACACTGGAACTTCTAAGAACTATAACAAAAAGGCACCGGGTGAAATACCTGAATGATCAGTTGTTTTCAATAAAGGTTGCACTTTAATAGTTGTATTTTTGTTCATCAGAATAAGATGAATCTTAAGTTTTTCACCACTTTCCGTAGAGTATTGTCAATGTTTTAACATTCTTCACACAGGAAATCACAAATCATATCGCAGTCAGAAAGAAACGCATATTTTACCCAAATAGCTCAGCTCCATTGGGTGAGAAAGTCAGGAACCAAGAACGCATAGACCTGAAGTTTCAACGAAGAATTGGCTAATTAGAATTTCTTCTGACTACAACAGAGAACAATATTTAATCGACCCTAATAATGTAAACGAAGATTGATATCTTGTTCATAAACCATAACTTCTGTTTGCGTAATCCCAATCCTAAATGTAATGTCACCACAATTTTGAAACAAGTCTTTACTTCAGATTTAATCACTGAAGTTATGGAGATTTGTTTTTCTTTTCCCTTCATAGCAGAGGTAGGGAGGCGATGTGTCATGACAACATGAGTAGTATCTAGACTACACCACACACGCAAACACACAACTACTTCTAACTTTACCTCTAGCTGAACTGTCTGTTTTCATGTCTCCATATTCTGTTTTGCATGCTGAAATAATTCCATTGTTGTTATGCTCAAATCACCTGTGACTCGTGTGTGTTTGTGTAGCTGTGGCATAAAAACAGATCTCGTCAGGACCAGTAGTCCACATATAGAATAAAACATGGTCCTAATGAGGTTTAACCTACTTTCTTAGGAGCTGGATCAGTTTAGGGTTAGGGTTTGGAATTAACTTGTGGTTATAGTTAAGGTTTGGGATAAGGCTTTAAGCTGTCACAATGAATGAATATCAATGCAGTGTCCTAAGAAGAGTAGCTTTGCAAACATCTCTGTGTGTGTGTGCTACCTCTCCATGTGTATGTGAGGTTGCCAGGTTGAGTCTCCTCTTAATTATCCAGCAGTATGAATGCCACATCTCTGGAAAATGTTCAGCGCTTATTAACATGGGTGTTATCACACTAATTGTGTCACAGTGGGGAAATCTTGCTGCAGCCTGGGTGAGAGGTTGAGCGAGGCTTTGTTACAGATGCAGCGTAGGTTAGGAAGCACCGCTGTACGAGTCTTACCATCGGCTAACGCACTTATAAGCCTTCAGCCTGGCTGTTTTAGTGTCATTCCAAAGGTAAAGTGCAATGTGAAACGTTTGGATTCACCACCAAAATTGTAAGTCATTAGATTCATTAGATTTAACTGTGACTGCCGCCGTAAATGATAAGTAATGACTGCACCTCTTCATGTGATCTTATAAACTTCGGATGGAGAAATCTTGTTAAAGCCCAATTGTGTGCTGTCTCTCTGTGGCAGTCAGCAACTCAGGATTGCTTGTGATTAATCTGAACCAACAGAAGGTTGTCAAATGGGACTGTTTTTTATTGCCAAGTGCCGTCCCCCCCCCCCACACACACACACAAGCACACACACACACAAGCACGCACACACACTTTATGATTTCATCAGGCCGTACTAGCTCGTTTATCATCTTACATCACATTACCTTGTGGCCCATCGTTGTAAAGAGCAGATGGTAGCACTGGCGCAAGTGTGTGTGTTCTGTGTGAGTGTGTTAGTGCCCGCACTTGGTCTCCAGAGGTGTAACTCAGCTCCACTTGCCAAGCTGTGCGAAGTGCTCACAGCTGGCAGTGGCCAAGCAGTTGGTCTCTCTGGACAAGTTGCCCCCTGCGCCAGGACAAACCAGGAAATAAGCCCTTGGGCTGGCAGGAAACTGGCGCCTTAGCCATTATGATGAAAGGTGAGGAAGAGTGGAGTGGGGCAAGAGTAGCAGCATGGAGAAAGAAGAAGGGTAGCGACATAGACTGTGCGTGAAGGGAAGAGGAAGTTTTCTGGTTGGCTGGCTCAGGATGTCTCTGAAGTGAGAATAAATTGAACAGCCACCAGGTGGCATCTCCACCTTGTCGCAAGAATAATTCAGTTTGAATGGAAGTCTATGGGTGTTTGTCTCTATATATGGCCCTGCGTTGGATTGGCGAACTGTCCAGGGTGTACCCCGCCTATCGCCCTATGTCAGCTGGCTGAGATAGGCACAGCACCCTCCGGTGGAGGATAAAGCGGTAGATAATGGATAGATGGATGGAAGTCTATGGGGAAATAACCACCCGATTCAAAATTCAATGTTATCAGATAGATGTCCAGTTCTTCCTGGATTGTATTGGTAACAACATGGAGCTGATCCATCCAGTTTAATTCTGTGCATGTTTATGTCTACACTCTTATGGACAATTTATTGGGTACACGGGACACTTATAGAAGTGGCAGGAGTAGTCTTCTGTTGCTGTAGCCCAACTGCTTCAATATTTGTTGTGTATTCAGAGATGGCCTTCTGTACACCTTGGTTATAATGAGTAGTTATTTGTTTCACTGTTTTCTTTCTATCATTTCGAACCAGCCTGCCCATTCTTCATTGACCTCTGGTTTCAACAAGGCTATTTTAGTTTTTTTTAAGTTTTTTTTTCATACAATTTATTGTAGACCCTAGAGATGGTTGTGTGTGGAAATCCCAGTAGAGCAACTGTCTCTGAATAACTCTGGCACCATCTGGCACCAACAATGCACAACACGATGCTCATAGTCGCGTAGATCAGTGATCTTGCCCATTCTTTCATCTTCAGCAGGTCGTCTTGAACATTTGGTTGCTGCGAGGTGATTGGCTGATTAGATATTTGCATAAACAAGCAGATGAAAATGTGTTTACGTTAACCTCAGTCGTGAACTGGTACACCCATACATCATGGTAGAAGGAGACCTAAAATAGACTATAGCAAAGAGCCAGTATGTTCTACTGCCATTTCAGTCCTTACAAAGCCAGTGTTTATATGCAAAAATTCCATTTTGTTTTACAAAGCTAGAAAAGCAGAGTTGCATTCAGGCCTGATGCTGCTCAACATAAAATGATCGTAATCTCTTCCATGTAGTGAGGCATCCAGTGTATTGATTAAATCTTTGTTTTGGATTGGTGTTTAGTATGGATGCCCAAAGCCCAGCTCGCCATATTTGAAATGAAAAAAATCCTGAGTATTTATCTTTTCTGACTGAGGAGGTTTTTCTGTAACAAGCCCAAGCATCAAATAAATCCTGTGATGATTCTTTCATGCTGTCATTTTACTGATGTGCGCGTGCAGACTTGTGTGCATGCGTGTCGGTGCTCCTCAGCCATGCCTCCCTTGTCTGACTGTGTTCTGCTGCTCTGCCAATTAGATGACAAAGTGCCCATCTTCAGAGGCTTGTGCATCTTTGACTGTGTGCAGACGTGGATGTGTGTGTTTGTCTTATCAGAGTGTGCTGTGTCAAGCGCACTCTCCTACCAAGGTGAGTTTTTGTCTGACCTCTCAACAAGCAGAGAATATTATTGTGGCCTAAGATTATTTTGGAGCAAAAACTGAATGAGAGCCACAGCCATCGAGACTGCAGCTCTCTGATGGGAGGCTCACTGAAGCCTGAACTTCCTAGAAATTCCCCAGGTTCTTATTTGTGAAGGATTTCTACACGGATCGTGTCTCAGACACATATTGTCAGCTGGTCCTTAGCGAGGGGGCAGATCTCCGTAAGTAATTACCAAGAGACGATTTCAAATGAATTTCTACTGAGGCATGGATTCCTTGAACCTAATTAGCAATTTTTTTTTTCTGGAGGCAGGTCAAGTCGGACTCGAATTGTAAATACGTTGGTGTTTGCTTTTGTTTGTTTTGTTTTTCATGTTGCTGAAACGCACACAGATTGACGCAGGATGAAGTGGGTCATAAAATCTGAATTTGGCTACGGTCTTCTACGAAATCATCAGACATTGCACTGGACAGCTTTGATTCTTCCATTCTTTAAACAGTGAACAGACAAAATACTCTCTGGACTACCTGACCGTGAAAATGACTAATAACCTGAGCAGTCATCCATGTACAGCTGGTCATTGGTGTTTGTGTCAGGGCCACTAGCAATCACAGACTGCACTGTTGCCATCTCATCCAGTCACTCCCACTATGGCCTTTTCTCCTCTTAGCCCCACCGCCGTCCCTCTCATGCGTCCTTGTTATTGTGATGAGCTATGCTCAACTCCAGTGCGACCACTGGACTCCTCGAGCAGCTGTCCCTTCTAATCTGTTCAGAGTCAAGGTCTGGCTTTGGAACCGCGCCCGACGAAATGGCTTTCGGCATGACGCCGACTGATTTGAGACTTTGGGATCCTCCGAGTCTCTGAGAATGCTCAAGCAGTGGCACACTGGCCACCTTGTTAATCAGCAGTGACACCGCACCAATTGCCAGTCGGCCTGTTCACAATTAATCCTTTCAACTTCAAATTTAATGTCCAGAGCCGCTGCGTCCCACAGAGAGAAGGCTGCAATCATGGGCCGTCATTATCTTCTGCATTGCTATAGAGGAGCTATCAAATTAAATACTGGCTTCAAATTGGTCAGATGGTGGCTCTTTTTTGTCTTTGCGCTGTTATACCAGCTGCTCCGACACTACATTTAGGTCTGCTTGATTGTGTTGAGGTTAAAGTTGAGGAGAAATATTGCATGTTTTCATCCTATCAGTTGTCTGTGACTCATAAGATTTTTGGTAGCTGACTTCTTTCTCCCCGAGTATGTTTACACTTTCATCCAAAAATTGGATTTCATTAGATGGGACGTTTGCACTGGTAATGGCTGTTGATGTGTAGCCCGTGGCTTTATTACATTTTTTTTTTTTTTCGTTTTACATCGCTCTTGTTAAAATGAACTACCCTGATGTGTAATCACACTGCAGCCGCTGACCACTTCATATCTGGTATTACACATCTGATAGCAATGCGAGCAAAATGAGATTTCTGTGTGTATGGACACCTTGATCAGTGCGAGCGTGATAGCACCGAAAGGTCTCGCTATAATGACGAGCCTCTCTGTTTCTGCCCATTCTTGCCCGACTTGAGACGAGATAAGACGCACACATACGCAAACTCCTTTATATATCCTAGTGAGGACACATGATAGACATAATGTATTCCCTAGCCCCTTACCCTAACCATCACAGCTAGGCGCCTATCTTAAACCCTTATCTTCCCCTAACCCTAAAACCCTAACCCCTTAAACTGTGTCAAAATGTCCTGACAAAGATAGGTTTTTGGGACTTCACACAGATATAAGTACATGTGTACACACGTATGCATACACATTTGTGCAACCTATTTGTTAGTAGCTCTTTAGTCTGACTTTCATGCGGGACATGCTCGTTACAACATTCCACTTGAGTTGCCAAGGATACCAAGCATCTCTGCTGGAGTGCGAGTGTTCTGAAATGCACGAGCTCACACAAATACATACGTGCAAGCTCTACATGTTTATTAATATGACCACACGTACACAAACACACTCACACTTCCTGTTTCTTTGTATATGTCTGGCGTCTTCTCCCCCTCCCTCTCTCCGTCTGTCTCTCTCTCGATCATTGTTTGTCAGTCTCGTCCCGTCTCCTCTCCACTGGTTGTCAGTGGCTTGTCAGAAGCCCGTCAAAACCCCTGCGGTCCGTCACACGCTGCTGCCATTAATGACATCTGATGACACCCGTCGCTGCAGTCACCCGCCGGAGATGACTGGGGGACTCGGTGTGCTCGGTGCTGGGTGGCTGTTTCCTCTGTGCGGTCTGCGGTGTGTTTTAGGATTCCTCTGATTTGCCTTTCTATGCATACAACCCCAACCAAGCCACCAGTCTACTGGTAAAATAAACCTCTGGTTGAGAATGTATATAAAGACTGTATATATATGAAAACAAATTGACTTAGCCTTCAGGTTTGAAAAGTGAAGCCAATGAAGATGGATGGAAGAAGCAGTTGGCCACCAGGGAGCGACTGGTTCCATGGAAGTCCATGGGAAAACATTTTCCTAATGGTCTCGATCGATGAGAATCTCATATGAGTGGACACATTGTGATTGAGTGCTTGTTCTTCCAACTTACACCGTGCTGCGCAAAACTTGAGCATTTGAAATGGGATTTTCTTTTGCAACTGGAGGTCTACGTCAAATTTCGTACATTCAAAGCATTCATGACAAATACCCTGGCGTTTTTTAAGGGATGAGGATGAAGTTCAAGTCGAGTAAAGCATCATTTATGACGTTCTTCCCTTTTTTTTGCCTTCCTCGTTCTCCTGTCTGAATAGGGGCCTTATGATGGCGCCCCTGCTGTGCAGGTCGGCCTGATTTGTTCTCCATGTCTGATTCTCTCCTCCTTTAGCGTTCTTTTTCATTTTCTTACACTTGTTTGCCTTTTCTTTCGCTCTGTCTCCTGCAGTGCTCTTCTCTTAAGATCTCTTTTCTCCTTTCTCTACTCTAGAAGAGGAAGTGGAAAACTTTGACGTGTCCAGTCTCCAGGAAGAAGCCCTGAGGAACATCGAGGCTGACAGCTTCTGGTGCATGAGCAAACTGTTAGACGGCATCCAGGTAAGCATGTGTGTGTATGTATGTGTTAAAAAGATATCAGCTGTCTCAGCAAAACTTTGATCTAAATCACCACATAGAGTCTTATACTTGCAGTAGACGGTAGATGCTCAGTCTCCTGCTGACTTCCGCCTACATGTAGTCTGTGATTCCTACTGTTTTTCCTGTGTGAGTTTTTCACTTTTTGTCACTTTCTCTGCATTGATGCCGGCTCTTCTGGTTTCAACAGACAAACCTTTTTCTTCTTGTCAGTGCATTAACTCTAATTGACTGAAACTTTTGGTGACGAGACTTGTTTGCAGTATGTTTTAATGGCTAAAGTTTCCTTAAGCTAAAGTTATTGTTATCAGTTACTTGTTTTGATAGAAAGACAAACTTTTTAGATCATAGAACATTTCCTAGTACCAGTTCTCAGACCTCACTTTTGTACTTGAACTTGGTGAATTTGGCTTTTTCACAGACTAAATAGTTTATTAAATGAATCAAAATAATGTTGACCTCTGTTTACAAATTCAGGACGTCCTGGTGCTTATTCAAGTTACATTTCAAATGAAACCTTAACTCTGTTCTTTTTCTCTTCTGGTCATGAACTTGCAGTATAGCAAGAACATTTGTCCTTTCTATGCACATGTATATTGTATAAGGTCAATCCAGTGATAAGAGAAGTGCGAGAACTAGGGTACTGAGCTACTGAGTGTCCAGAAAATGAGTACAGCTTCAAGACAATCTACAACAGTACAGCAATATTTGGCCTCCGTTTTGTTTAATTGAATGGCCAACTAAATTACTGGTGTCTTTCCAAACAAACATTTTGCTGTTACACAGTATGTCTATAAGGGTCAGTCATGCATATGTCCAGTGGCCATCTCATTTCCTCACTGCCTGGGCTTCCACCAGGGAATCTAGAATCTGAATTAAGTTAATGGGAAATACATTAAACCGTGAGAAGAAAAAAAGTCCCTGCTCGAGGTCAGTACTAGTCAGACGGCCCTTTGGCAGTGAAGTTTCTCAACGGAGTCATATGCGCGTCAGCGAAACAGTGTAGGTGTGTTGCACAGTGCCAAAGGAAGGGGATGTAAGAAAGCTATGCTAAGCCACTGGAAATGTTGGACTGCAGCACATTTCAAGCAAACAAAAATCACCAGACTATTGCAATTTCAAAATTCAATTAATGTAAAATGTAGGGATGGGCATGAATCATATTTGATGAGAGATTATTTGTTTGATAGTAAAAGTTAACTATTATAAAAATGACTACCTTGACCGCTCCTGGCTAACTCTTCATTGCAAATATTACCACACCGTTTGCAACAGCAGCAGGTATTTGGTTAGTGGACTGCATGTGTGAAATTTGCAAGGTTTCTTGAATGCATCTTGAAGCTGCTTGAACATGGTGGACCCAGCAGAATAAATGAAATATATGAATGTTCAACAAATAATCCTCAGTGACTGTTGAATAACATTGTTGCATTTATAATTGACATATATTTTGAAACCGTCCGTGTCAAACACCCATGGCTTTACATTTGTTTCTTTTTTTGTTTTTTTTACAGCCTAAGCATCAAATGTAATTTAACTTTTTTTTTGAGAATTTTAGAAATATGACTGTTTTGCTGATTCAAAAGTAGGTCCTAATGTCTGCAGACTACATCATTGAAGACATACCACAGCTACACTGAACTTCAATTTATTTCATCATTCCTCTCCAAGAACTTTTTTCAGCTTTCTTAAACGACCTCGCTCTCAGTGGTCATGGCTGAGCCATCTGTCAATATTAAATGTGTCTGCCTGCTAGATTTGCCTTGAACAGCATCACTGTCACATTCCATGCTCAACTCTACCTTTTGTCCTAAAAAGACTTTACAAGAACGACACGCTGGTTCAAGACAGGGGTTTGTGCTTGTGTTATTCTTGCTGTGAGAAAGGGGGTCATGCATTACTTTTGATCATGAATCATCTCGGTTTTCTTTTTTGCATTTTTGACTTATTCATATTATATATGATTTATTCTATCTGTCCATGTTTTAGCACAGCAACACTCACAATCATTCCCTGGCACAGGTTGAAAAAGCATATGCCAAGTCTTTGCAATCAGGTCAGTGACCCAGCTCTAAAATAACACTTAAGAGATTGGCCACATCAGTTAATGTTTAAACATATTGATTGGGCAATATGTTTACTGTTCTATGGAAATAAACAGTAAAAAAAGTTTAAGTGAGAAAGGAAAATGTTTTATTCTCATTAGTGCATGTAAGTGAATTAAAATACACTTAGGCTCACGCTGCCCTACACTAAAGGCAATAAGTGCATACAATGTAAGCAACAATAAATGACAGTCAATTGGTCGGCTATTCATTAAAGAAATTAATAGATGCTGTGCCTTGTTGCCCCCTCGGAGAGCAAGACCGAAAGCAAGTGTGAGAGGTATAAAAGACGATGGGAGACTGTGTGTCGCTGTGTATGGAAGTTGTTTGTTCCCGTGCTTGTTTGTTTAGCTGCAAGCTAATAATGTGCAATGGACCAGGGATGTCCCAGTCTCCCATCCCAATGCATTATACACACTGCGACTGAGGCCGCGTGACTCTGCACTGTAATTTGTCGATGATCCTCGTTACTCCGACATCTTCATCCAGTTGCATCATGGCTAAAAACACAACGAAGCCACCACACAATATGTGTCAATGTGCTCGTGTTTTAACCATGTGTCATATGCCAGAAGATGCTCCATCAGCTCCAAGTGTCCTCGATGAAGTCTGGACAAGTAATGCTATGTTTAAAAGACAGATATACAACACATAACTTAGAAGCTCTGGCAGGAGATGGCAGCTGTTTCTGCGTGGATGTCCGGTGTGTGTGTGTGAGAATGTATAAGCGTCAAAGAGGGCAGGGGGACAGAGACGCCACCATGTTTCAGTAATAGAAGCTAAACACTGGAGCTGTAAGCACCCCGGTTTATCCGCTATTGGCTGTGGAAATGATGTCACACTGGTGTCCACCTGTCTCGGGAAAGTGGTGGGAAAAAATATTTAATTGCATCTCAGTGCAGAAACAAACTCATAAATGGGAGGCTTGAAAACCACTACATGGTTGGAGGATTTTATGAAGAGAAACGTATACTTCCTGTCATCCATCTATGAGCCACAGCTGGTGTTCTTTTCGCCTAAATTTATATAATTACCTGGTGTACAATGGCGATACTTTTGAAAGATTTTTTTTAATACAGTAAATTGGCCATTAGCGCTGGGTTTTTCGTTTTTCCATCACCGCGCTTCTCTCCCACCGAAAACACAACGGGCTATTTTGGCTGTCATTTCCCTTAAGCAGCTTCTCTAATGAGCAGCTGCATAAAACTCCCTTCCTCCGAAGAAGGGTTGGGATAAATTGCAGGTTAGAGAGATCGGCTGATCCCAGGCAGCACTAATGTCTGAGATGACAAAATCAGGTTGACTTGTAGATGAAACTTTTCTTGTTAATGTTCACACTTCAAAGGCACTCAAATGTTGTAAGTCTTCCCCAGATGCATCCTTCAGTTGCAGGGGACACTGATTATATCATTTTCTTGTATATATTATTGGTAAAAATTAAATCTGTTGATATCTGCTGATATCCACAACTCACATCTTTATTAGATTGCGGGTGAAGGGGTAAATATAGCGAACAGCAATACCTTTGTCCTCGTTTGACCTGGTAGGAAACTCATGTGAGTGTGTGTGTGTTTGTTTACAACAGAATCAATAGCGCTCAGCTCTCAACTGCACATTAACACATCAAACAGGCCAGCCACAGTTGCCACATATGGTTCTTCATGACATGATCAAAAAAAAATTGGCCGATCTACCTGAGCTGCTAAACTCGAGGCAGGGGCCTGGCAAGTCAAATAGGCCTTTGCTTTTATTGTTCATGATGATCATCCACTCATGTGACACATTGGAGAGTGTTTAAGCATGACTAGCTCTAAACTAATAAACAGACTGTGAGGAAATGTAATTGATTTTGTTTGAATAACTGGCTGAAGGACATCACAGGACTGATTATAATGGAATGTGCCGCCTGGGACATCACACCGTCAATGCCCAATGGAAACTAATGATCGACAAAAGACATTTAAATAAGGGCCCCGTGTTTTATTCTGTTTGCAAATTAAAGAGACGGTCGGCAGAACAAAAAGTGCAGTCAAAAAAGACCGATGCAATGAAGTAGTATGTTTCATCATGTTTTATGCATTTTTGTGAATAATCTTTGTGATGTGTAAAACAAATAATAATTATTGAAATAAAACGTGGGGAAAAAAACAAGCCTTTACATGAAATAAATGTAAAAAAAAAAATCCTCAAATTGATACGTTCACCAGTATTGGACACAGCTCTCCGAGTTGACCCCAATGTTGCCTCAGAGTCTGCAGCATCCAATTAGTCTTCTAGCGTGCTAAATTTGACAGCGCCTCTGGCTAACTTGACTTATGTAACTTGTTAAAATTGTTCCATGTCTGTCTTTTCAATGAATTTGAGTGGACTTATCACCTCTGCCCAAGATGGTGTTGTTGATTTCGACATTTCGTCCTGCTCATCCCCAAACCATCATATGCTATAAACATATGCAGTTAAAACGAAAACAAAACCATGCTCTGTTCCCGAAAATTGATAACACAATTTACACCTCTTTTTCCTCTTACTGTAATGTCACAATCGCTGTTGTGAAAAGACCTATAGACATCTGAGAGCTGAAAGGGTTCAGCCAGTGAGTCTTACCTGCTTGCCATGCCATGAGTAGAAAATGAAGTCAGAAAGTTTCAGAAGTCCATTATTCTTCCAGCAAAACCCCCTAAGGGTTCTCAGTTTTAAAGCCAGCAGATGAAAACCTACTTTTATGCTAATTCTGCAGATATGCCTTTATGCAGCAGGGGCTCTTAAATATATTTTTCCAGTGCTGGACCTATCTTTGAGAAATTTAATTTCGCCCTGGGATCAGAACTCTGAATATTTCAACGGTAGTCTTGACAAATGGGGCCCAACTAAAAAGCTTCAAACCTTTTCCTTTTTTTTTTTAGTTTGTTTGAATGCCATGGTTTGATGTTCTAATCTGTGCACATGATGCACACCATAGCTCTGACACAAACTGCACAACCACTTATTTAAAGCCAAAGTGTAGAAAACATGAAAGATGCTTCATTTATTCAGTTTACACAGCACTTTGGCTGGAAAACTTGAACAGATGAGCTGCCTGTAATAATATTTGGCAGGTTTTTTTAGTACAATTCTAACTAAGAATTGAATGGAAATTCGCTGTGTGTCAGAACACCCACACACTCGACAAATATCCCACTAATACTCACTAACATTTGACCTCTGTCTCATCTGCATTGATGGAAATGTGACGCCGAAATGGAAGCTCTATGCTAATTTTTTCAGCCTTTCCGTTGCGATTGGTGTGGACCCAATGATCAGTTATAGCTACTGTGGAGGCAATGAATTCCTGTTGCCTACATCTTCTATGACTCATCACGTCTCTGCCAAAGGCAGTTCAGTTTGTGTATCAAGAGAGTGAAAATGTGAGTGTATATTTTTCACTCGGGAGACGGAAAAGATTAGTCATTTAGACGCACATTGCTTTATCATAAACCTTTATCATTTAAACCTCTCTGCAGTGAGACATAATTCAAATAATGGAAAACAGATGAAATGGTCAACAGCTCCCTCGCATGCTGCACCACGTCTGAGCTGCGTTCATCCCCTCCCTTGGATTGTGAGCCAGTCAGTGTGTGCCTGCTCTCTGTCAAGGCAACCATCTGTTTTCACTGTGCCAGCGAGAGATGGGGTCTCCCTTGAGTGGGAACAAGGGTCTGAGGACCGACGTCTAGCAGACGGTAGCCAGACTAAACCAGACGCCATGTCCTGTTCTGGTTTCCCCAAGGGTTCCCTGCCGTCACCTTGGGCTGTCACTCAATCCACGTCCCGTACCCGCCCGCCCACCCTCACACACAAACAGACACTGAGGAGGCATAACTGCCAGCTGGTGTGTCTGCGGAAGTGTGATGCTTGACAGTATATTTGAATGCGTGTTTGTATTGTCTGTCTTCCAAGTCTTATTAGCCTACCTCTAAATGTGCTGCATCTGCTGTTGGAAAAACGACTTGGACTTCGACACACCCACCTCCCTCTATGAGCGCGTTTCCACGCTCAGTTAAGTTGAGGCTCGACTACGCTGTTAAATTGGGGCTACTGTCCTTGTCCCTGGATACAAACACTAGTGGGGAACTGATTTATTGACTGTCGTGTGTCCACCTCTGCTATGCTACAGTAGACGGTGATACGCCCTGGTTTCGGCTTGTTAATAATGAGCAGTTTCTGGTTGACATTGCGGACCGTTTTAGCTGCTAGCTAGTTAGTAGCATGTTGTACACCATTCCGAGTCTTCATATAGTCCAGGAGCTTTAAAATATTACATTCTTTGAGCATAGTTTGGTCTTCTTCTTTAATGTTTACCCTCCCTGTTGTTTTCTTCTTTGTCTTTTGGGCCGTTCATACGGAAACAGGTTTAGGTGAATAAGGTGTTTTTTTGAAAATGCCTCCCAAATATCAAAATGCCGGCCTCGCATTTCCGTGTAGACGGCGAGTACGATCCTTTAAGAAAACAATGACATCATCATTCCCAGCTCTCTCTTGCGCTGTCATTCATTGTCTTGTGTTTGGAGATTGTTTGACAGTTTTACCGACTACTGTCAAGGAGTAAGTAGTCACCCTGAAAAGACACTAGAACTTGAACATGTCCTGTCTTTAGAGATTTCAAAAAATAAAGCTGCTCTGGGCTTGCACAGCGTTTTTCTGTGTGTGTCTTTGTATTCTCGTAAAGTATTTAGGTTAATAAGAGAAAGTCGCTAGATTTGTCACTAGTCCCTGTATTTAAAAATTCAAAAAGTCGCTAAATATGCACACAGAAACGGTACGAAATGTAATGCTTAGTTCATTCCGTATCAGTTTCTGTGATTATATCTAATGTTTACAGAGTCTTCTCCATCTTTACCCGGATATCTTTGATGACTGCAAAGACAAAGATAGTTTATTTTTTCTGTCGTTTCAGTGTAAATAGGGCCTTAGCCGTCTTTTTCTTCTTCTCTGTCCAGTTTTTTTATTATGGGGTCAAAGTGCAGAGGGTGGGAACTGTGGAACATGTGTTGAGTACTTGATTGAACCCATCCATGCAATAGTAATACCACTTTTAAACACATAATCTGGGTCAGACTGTGAGGGAATTCAATTGAATTCAATGTCAGTTGCATGTCCATTTTATGTTTTTTGCATTTCAGTTATAGTCCGAAATATATATTTTTTTAACACTGTTCTAACAACACACAGTATATGGCCTTATATAATCAATTGGCATTGTGTTTGCTTAAGTAGGTCAGTGGTAATGGAAGAAGTAGTCGCGATTGTCAGGCACAGGAAGGATGAACGATAGAAATAATGTGTATTTCGATTACTTCAGTTATTTTTTATTATTTTTGTTGATGAACCAGCCACAAAAGGTTTCACATGATGTAAAGTAAGTGATGAGGAAATTATTTTTTTCAGACAACGTCCCCGGAGATATCTATATAATGAGAGTGTGCGCTGTTATGCTGGATTTAAACGTTGTTAGCAAAGACTCAAATAGTGTTGATCACATTAGGGATCGTGTAAGGCAAGGCAGGTTTCTACATTAAGCACAAATCACATTCTGCAGTAGACTCCAAGTACTTGATTAAGAGCGTGTACTTCTGTGTGATATAACAAAACCTCTTCTTTGTTATTCTCAATCATAACACTGCTGTGGTGCTTGTATAAATAGGCCTTCTTACAAGGGAAATACATTTAATTTGAAAGAATAAGGGAGTTGTTGTAAGAGATTATGTTTTAATTGTCCAAGCGATACTGAGTCTCTAACAGCAATCTGCTTCTTGCAATGACCTGATGTCACATTCATTTTATGAGAAACACAGATTCTGTAATTGGGCTAAGGAAGTACAGGTTTCTATATCCAACAACAACAAACAAAAAAGTCCAACCACTCGTACTGTATGCTTTTCAAATTGGCTTTTTTAAAACAGTTCCTCACCTGTGAAAGGAAATATTTATATTGTGAGTGTTTATGTGATTTTTATGTGCCAGTTCCCAACTGATAACACAGAAGGTGAATAATTAGTTCTGAAGGGAAAGAACAAGGCTATAATGAGCTGACTACTTACCTCTGATAATATCACATCTGTGTTTACTGTGTCGTTCATTTGTGATATCGCAAGATCCCTGTTAATTTTCTCACATTTCAGTGCTGACTTTACGATAGGGGGTGGGAATCGCCAGAGACGCTACAATATTATCGGGATGTGAGTCACGATGCGATGTTATTGCGATCTGCCGAGTACTTTTGCGAAAGCAATATTATTGCCATGTAATCACGCAACAGCTCTAGTTACGGTAGACACTGGAAATAGGTGCTTGCTAACATGCATATAAGTACCATACTAGCCCTTTATTAGTAAATATTAAGCATGTGATAACACCTTATGTGGGATAAATCTAAATTCATGTCGTATTAGAGGTTGAATAAGGTTATGTAGAATAAGCTGTCAATACGGGCTTAATAATTACTAATAAAGGGCTAGTATGCTACTTTAGTAAGCACCTAGTTAATGGTGAATATGTGTTCTCTAATCTAAAGAGTTATCGAAGTTACACATTTTTTGAAAAAACTAAACTTCCATATTGCCACTCAAAATATTGCGATATTTCACTGTATTGATTTTTCACCCACCCCTACTTTTGGGTTGTATACCTGCAAAAATAATGTCTAATGTCCATCAGCCTCAGCTGTTCCCTCTGTTTAGTGCTAATTCCATTCATTATCTACAGCGCTTATCTTTTGAGCATGGCGGGAGGAGCTGGAACCAATGCCAGCTGGTTTTGAGGGTGAGGGGCAGGTTATACACTCATCATACAGAGACAAACAACCATAAACTCTAGTCGAGCTGCATCTAACGATTATTTTCACAGTTGATTAATCTGTTGATTATTTGCTCGATTAATCGTTTGGTCCATAAAATGTCAAGAAAATTTAATTTACGTTGATTAGTGTTTGTCAAACCTGGAAATGACGATATTCTCAAATGTCATGTTTTGTCCACAAACCAAAACGATTCAATTTTAATTATTTCTTTGTTATGCGGAGCAAAGAAACATAGAAAATATTCACATTTAAGAAGCTAAAACAATCAGAAATCGTAAAGCTTTTAAACCGATTAATCAATTATCAAAATAGTTGACGATTAATTTAGTCAATCGATAATAATACTGCATTTTACTCTCGGTGCTGTTGGCTCATTTGTGCCGGAATCAAAACAATTTATTGAATTAAGTATGTCCACCAAGAGGCAACATGCTCCATTTCAGCTTGTAAGGAGTTAGCATGTCAACTGTCATGTAAACATATAGTACAAGCATTCGGGTGGAAATAGTTTTAAATGGAATGGCCTGATGATCATTGTAGATTGTAAATTGGTGTTGTAATTTGCAGATTTTGGTGTTTGCTTATTATAATGATTGGTGGGACATTGACATTGATGAATTTCTGCAGCAGTGCTCTATAATCAAGCAGTGCTAAAACCGTGCACGTTTGGTTTTTCTGCCCTCTTGCCACAGATGTTTTGCGTTCATAGGCGTTTCCACAAAACCAGAGCAACTGAATGAAACCTGGCCAATCTTCTCGTACCTCTGAACAAATGCAATTTATACACCTTGTCACGGCCCGTCATCTTTCTCATGTAATCACTTTCTACTTCTCTCTCTTCACGCTCTCTCGCGAACATACCTGGCAGAATATTGCGCTGTCCTTCAGTCTTCCCCTACATCACCGCGTCCATTATTGTGCACCTTTATCTCGACCTGTCATCTCTCTGTCGTTCTCTCTTTCTCCTCTATCCTTACGTCTCTCCATCTTTCACACCTACACATAACCTTGCAGCGGCGTTGTGTTGCTTCTGTCCGACTCGCTGATAGACATCCAGTGCTTCAATAGGAGGCAATCTTAGTCCAGCGTGGGGCCATTGTTGTCTGTAATAGAACGGACTGAGAGGTGAAGAGGAGCTATTGATTCAGCTGACTGAGGGAGAAAGAGAGGGAGAGAGAGTGAGTAAAGAAGAAGAGAATGAGAGGCTGTTGACAACAGGCTAAGAAAAGAGAAACACAAGAGTCTATGTCTGTGCACTGTCTGTCCATTCGCTCACGGGGTGAAACGGGCAAGTTCCACTTGCTGGGTCAGATGTGGTGGATGGACAGATGGTGGAAGAAAAGGGGGGAAATGTATGAATAATGGAGTGAGAGTTGATTTCCTCCTGTTGCCTCAGCTGATCAAAGATTTAAAATATTGGATTTGACAAAGAGAGAAAGTAAGAGGAAAAGGAACAGACACAAAAAAGAAAAGTTTAACATGGGAAATGTGACACAAAAATAATGAAGAAAGGCGGCGAGAGAAGAAGAAGACAAAGGGAGAATGATGTAGTGTGAGAAGCCGGTGACATGTGAAGGGATAAAGAATGGAAAATAAAGCCGCTAAAACTGTCCAAGTATCCTATCCGTAACATGAATATGTCTTCACCAGTGTATAAACAAAAAAAAAACCCTCATTTAAAAAACAGATTTAGTTTTATAAACAACAATCAGTCACCAAATAAAACGCAATACAGCATGCAATGGATGAAACACAAGGGAACACAACGAGGCAGCAGAGACTTAATAGCATGTAGAAAACACTTAGTCAAGTCTGGCTTCATTAGCACCAGCAGACTGATGAAAATAGACAATGAAATGAAGAACAGAAGGTTGGAGGGGGGGGGGGCGAGAGAGTGAGAGATTGATAAGGGGAGAAATTAGTAAGATGCATAAGGAGTAGGATAAAGGAGAAGAGAACGATTTGTAAGAAAAACCGAGGGAAGAAAGCAAAGACAGTTTTACAAACTTCAAATACAGTTCTATATGCTTTTTATGTTTGGTTTTCATCAAATAACTGGAGCAGAAATGAATGTAATTTTTTTTCACACACTGCAGAAAATGCCTTAGTCTAGACTGTGGCCTAATATTTAAAGAAGTTCACTTAAAACGCTGCAAAGGCAAGAACATGTAGCAGAATGAACAAGAGGATCAAAAGTTAAAGGAGTGATCTGAGGAATTTAAGCAATGATTGCTGTTCTCACCAGAGAGTTATTCACCAGCGCTGCTGTGGAGCAGTTTTTACACATGGATCCCTTTATTTTACTCTTTAAAAACACCGACATGAAGCAAGTTATAGGAACAGGGTACCAGAAACAAGTGTGTGTAGTTGATGGTAACCACTTCTTTTGGTCAGATCTTTATAAATGTGCACAACAGGCAAAGTTGTGACGCTTCCGCTACCGTACAAAAGTTTGGGGTCACTTAGAAATGTCAATTTTTTAAAGGAAAAGCCTTTTTTTAATGAATATATCATTATATGAATCAGAAATATACTCTGGTCTGGTTTTAATGGAATATGTACATAGGTGTATAGAGGCCCATTTCCAGCAACCATCTCTCCAGTGTTCTAATGGTACATTGTGTTTGCTAACCACGTTACCCCGGATTTCCACTGCGCGCGTTACGGCAGCGGAACGTTAGCGGCGCGGTTGCCGTTCGCTTCCATTCTAATCAATGTGAGCATTTCCACCGGGTGCGCCGTGGCACGTCTCAGCAGCGTCCCAGAAGCGGCTAGCTGCCCCGCATCGCTATCGATAGGTAGCAGTTCTATTTTTGCCGTTGCTAAATCGCGTCAATCTCAACAGAGTAAAACACTTCCGCCCCCCCCTTTCAAAATAAAACACAATACCCAGGTCATTTAACCTATCACAACTTCACATCAACATAAAACCATAAAATCATTTATGACACCACAGATCAACAGTTCTTCCACGTCGGAGAATGAAAAGAAGCTGTGTTGTTGTTGTTTCCTTTATACACACAGTCTATCGCGTGATCTCGCGAACTCTCGTCCATTCACGATTATCGTGTGATCTTAGGCTGAGCTGCCGTAAAGCACCCGGTGGGGATTGACGGCAGGCAGAGGACGGTGCAAAACTGCGCCGCTGACCCTTTCGCTGCCATAACGCACCCGGTGGAAATGCGGTGTTAGAAGGCTATTGGATGATTAGAAAACCCTTGTGCAATGATGTTAGCACAGCTGAAAACAATTTTGCTGGTTCTTTGACGAAAGTGAAGTTTGAAGGGCACAATTATTATTTTGTATAAACATCATTATTTCTAATCTATGTCAATGTCTTGACTATATGTTCTGTTAATTTCGCAACTCTTTTGATGAATAAAAGTGGGACTTTTAATGGAAAACACAAACAAATTCTATAGGTGACCCCTATAGAACAGAGGCACTGTAGCCATTGATGCCCTGTTTTTTGATTTAAGGACCTCGCATACCATTCAATAAAACCAGCAGCAATTTTTTTTGTTTTTTTTCTGCCTCCATCTTAGACGTGGCCACAAACTAACAAGCTCTGTGACATCCTGTACTGTCTGTGAGAAGGCAGGACAACAAATTCCACGACTCCCCTGATACCAAAGTCCCACATTTGTGCCTTTTCGAAACGAACACCTCTCACAGCCAAAGCCACAACGTTTTTTTCCCCCCCCTTTATAAAAGTGGGCAGACATCACAGAGGAGGAGCAGTTGATTATATCCAGCAGCTTCAATAATGCAAATGCAATTACTTGAACTGGCCCTTACACTTGCTAATTGCCTAACTATATTAGTAGTGTGGTGAAAAAAATAATGAGAAAGAGAAGCACAGGGACCCTCTGAACAGAAAGTGACAATATACAAATGGTAAATTAGCAAAGTAAAATATAAGAGGATTTTGCGAATGAAAACAAATGTAGTGCAGAGGAAACACAGAGAAATGTCACGTAGAGAATGAAAGAAAGACGATGGGAAGAAGAACGAGGCTACATTTGGATGGACAGAAGTGCTGTGTTGAGGAAAGAATAAAAGCCAGGTGAGAATGCGGCTGCCGGACTCTGATGGACTCGGGAGGACAAGTGTCTCTTGGTTCTGCTGAGCCAGAAGGACAACTGTAGCTGTTCATTGCTAAATGACCCTGTCGCTCTATTTTTCCTTCTCGTTTTCTCCATCCTTCTACCCTCCTCTCTCTCTCTCCAGCTGTTGGATGGTTTGCCTGACATCAGCTGTTCTCCAGCCACACTGAAATGACCCCTCACGGAAACTTGATCTTCGACACACGCACAGAAATACACAATGCTTATGTGCCATTTTCCTGTGTATTGTATTCTGCAAGTTCGCTGTCCACTCCTGTGTTCCTATTCTAAAAGAAATCCTAAGTCAATCATTATGAAATGATTGCCATATACAATACCTTATTTCATGACATTTCCCTAGTTGTTTGCCCTTAGCTGCAAAATATAGACCTATTGCCTCTTTTGTCCAAGGATAACCTCAATGAAAATTTAAAAAAAAGACCTATTTGAAGTGGAAAATGGCAGCCTTTAAATAGCTTTAACACAAACGTTGAAATTCGTCAAGGAAACTCAGAGAATTGTGAACACATTTTATTGAAATATTGAGATCGATAGGTCGTTACACAAAAACAAAATAATCAAGTGTAAATACTCACTCGTGTAAAGATGCACAATATCTGTATCACGTAAGCTGTATTCGTAAAAGTATGAGTAAAATCATGTAACATAATATTTTATAGCTTTTTTGCACTGAGGTTAAAAAAAAAAAGAATGTTAAGGGTTTTATAAGCTTTTCGTTCATCTCCAAACATTAATGTTTACTCGTAACTTTTCTTACTCTATCATTTCCATGTCTTGTTAACTTGCAGTTATTACTCAAACTGGATGAGATGCTGTGTTGCTACACCTCGGAGAAGCGAGGTTGGGATGCGTTCATAGCTCACATTAAGTCAGCCCACTTTGTCTTCAAGGCCACAGACATGCCTTTTGTCATGCCGGGGGTTGCCAGTTAGACGGCCTATTTTCTCTGTTTACTATTTTTAAAGATTGCTTGGGCTTTGTGTGAGGTGTGAAAGGAGGCCCGGGGAACACTTCAAATATGCACTTTTCTGACAATGAATCCTCAAAGTGAAACTATGCGAGTGTGTGTGTGCATCCAGTGATACTCCAGCTCCCTGACAAACCCTTTTTTTTTAATTCTCTGGGTGTATTTTTTAATACTTTCTGATTTCTCTTTTCCTCAGGACAACTACACGTTTGCCCAACCTGGGATCCAGAGGAAAGTCAAGGCCCTGGAGGAGCTGGTCAGCAGGATTGATGGTTAGTCACCTGCTTTGCTTCCTTCCATCCTATTTTATATCTATTTACCATTGTGTCCGTCTTTTCTCTGCAAAGTAGGCTGTTAAATAATAAATGTTTTAGATGGACTCGATTCACAAATGTTTTGTTGTTGAAAAAGTCGAGTGTAACTGGACACCACGTTTTGAGAGGTATTCTGACAGGCTGCATAATATATGTGTGAGGGAATTTTTTTTTTATCGGGATTTCTTCCTTCAGATGTGATTTATATTGTGTTGAACTTTCTTTGATAGTTTGAAAATTGCGTCAGAGCTACATGCACACCGGGAGGAAATATTTCACACCTTGATTCTTTCGGGGGATTTGTCAGTTTGCAGTGACACGACACTGCGACGGTGTCTTGCTAATTTTAATTCCTCTTGACTGGTGATTATTAGCGCAAAGCAACTGCCTGCTGAGTGCCTCTAAGTTAATATATGCACAGAGTGTACTCGCACATGGCTCGGTGACATTTCACATACACTCATAACTATGTGTTAATTAGCAACGGTGGTTTCCTCCCGTCTTATTCTCATTTTGTCAAAACAATACACCCTGCTTTGTTTCTTGGGATCCAAGCTCCACCTTTGTCACTGGAAATGCGTGCGGTGTTTTCAAAGGGCCGTGATGCATTGTGCAACATAAGGTGTTATCAAAGCCTTTGCACCGTGGTCATGTCTGGGCTAACCTTGATGCTGTCAGACGATCCTGTCACCTGCTCCAGCAGCCAGAGGCAGGGGAGAACTCGCTCGCTGCATTCAAATACAGAGAGAAAGTGAGTGAGTATTTATGCTGCGCTGTTTGCATTTATGAATGTTACCAGTAGACCTATAGCCTATAGAAAGGGCATCTGTGTTTTTTTAAGCGCTGGTGATGGTGCATATCGTTGTCGTCTGTCAGAATAAGACAGTGATAGGGCCAGGAGATCTCTGCCCTGATGGTTAAGTGGTCTGCCTTAGATTGACATGTGTCAGAGGGAAACATTGGACTCACTCCTACAACCTACACATAATGTTGTCATTGAGAAAAGATCATCGTAGAGATATCACGATACCACCAACAACTTGTATTTCTTGAAAGTCATTTTTTGTTTTGCTCTTATTTTGGGGCTGGATCCGTGAATCTTGGTCGTAGAGTGGTAAAAATGGTACCGTTAGAATCTGGATTCTCCGCTGTTCCATCAGTGTTTTAACTGTGTTTCGTGAACATGAGAACTCAGCTTTTATCTGAGTTTCTGACCTTTCTGTGGGTATGCAGCATGTCTGTGTTTGTTAAAGTTAGACATGGTTTTATGATGTTGTTGTTGTCGCTGCGTCTGACGCTGCCCCCAGTACGGAGGGAATAACGCGATTAAAAAACATAACGCGTTAATGACAGCTCTGATGAATTAATCATAATTAACGCGATAATTTGACACCCCTAATAAAAATAATTGTAATTCGAAAAACGTTTGGTAGCACTAACAGCTCATATCATGTGGCTGACTGGAAAAATAACTGGGAGTTAGAAAGGGCGTTTTCGCGATTCTGTTTTCTCGCGAGACAGGTTCGTGGCTCTGAGTGTCGCGATTTAGATACGCATATTGTTACAGCCCTACATTATTCTGATGTGGCCTTCTGTGAAAATTAGTTTGACACCCCTGTTCTAGGCTCAATGTAATGTCTTCACTACGGGACTAATAAAGGAAGATCTTATTAGCGTTACATTTCTTGAGCTGTGGCGTTAAAAAGGTCACGTAATTAACGTTACATTTCGTCCAGGAGTTGACAGGTCCGTTAAAATGAGCGCACTTCACATTTTCACACTCTCAAACCCTGTCCAGTTAGCGTTGGAACGGACTAGTTGGAAAACTTGTTGTCGAAGTCATCTTTTCTGCCTGTGGGTTGCTGCACTGATGCACGTAAACGGATGAACTGAACGCCGTTATTCCTGTTACGCTCATATGAAAAATATTTCCAAACACGACTCTTGGTGCCCTTTTATCAACGAGTTGGGGCGCTGCAGCCGCAGTTTCCATCTTTCACATGGGTTTGTCATCACATGTGAGCTCTACGTCTTTGTGATCTCATTCTGAATGCAAGTATCAACTGGAACACTCTGAAGCATACTGCCCCCATTAGTATCGGTTCTTGTGACATCCCTAGATCATACAGACGCTTGCCCCAAATTACAGATTCTAGATGTATTTGTGTGAAAATCTTCTCTGCTGCTTGTGCCCTTTTGCTGTTGTTGTCATTCAACACAAGTCTTTTCTCTCATCTTGTGATTGGCTTGAGCCAAACAGCCAATCACAGCTATCTTTTTCAGCAGTAGACGGCAAAACTGATTCAATATGCTGAATCGGCAGTAAAGCATGCTGGGCCAGACGGTGTGTCCTTAACTACAGACTAATATCTCAAGCTTGTGTTTATGTTTGTGAGACGATTGTGCATATGGGATTATCTACCTCCTGTGTCTGTGTTGTTATATTTCTATGTTTAGATAGAAGTGGAGGAAAAGAGAGACAATGGCCTTACACCATCTGAGCTCCACCACAGCACAGCCCAACAAAGACAAAAAAAAAAGTGACTCAGCATTCTTTCTGTACCCTATTCCATAAGTGCCCTGTCATCATAGTTGGGCCAGAGCCATTTTATACCTCACTGGCTTGACATTACCACCTCTAATGAGATCACAGATAGCTTTTATCTTGTGTTACTGGATTGTTTTTCGCTCGGCTGTCGACACGATAGCATCTGTTTTGGGAACAGTGGCCTCTCGTCTTTTCCAAAATTACCTCTCACTGCTTATCAGATGCCGTGTATTTGGACAAAGGCTCGGGTCGATGTCTGCTTACAAAAGGCAGATGTCGTGACTACAGTTTTACAAAATTTTCTTTTGACGACTCATGGCTTTGGAGAACACTTTCTCTCTGAAATCTCTACGCACAGCAAACTGACCAACTAATCCACAGTGTCTACTCCTGCACTTTCCTTCTTGTACTTCTGGTCTCTCATTCCACCATAAACTTAATGTAAGGGTTTATCCTTTATTCTCATGTTTAGTTTGATGTCACCAGGATTAATAGTATTTCGGGACCAATTATTTTTGATATTCAAGATAAAAGTCTGTCAGAGAAACCACAGAGTCAAACACATTAGTAGTAGTAGTAGTACCAAAATAACTGGGCCCAGTTTAACATTTTCTGTACCCTTCCCTTGGGGTACCCTCTTAGAAATAAGGGTTCCAAAAGTGTTCTACTATAAGGGCTGAGGTTCTACCTGGAACCATTTGTTTTTCCAGGTTTCTTGGTAACACTAAAGGTTCCAGTAAGACCACTTTGATCCAGAGTACCAAAATGGGTTCTCCTTTGAGGACAAGCCGAAGATCCTTATATGGTTCTGCTTAGCACTTTTATTTCTAAGAGTGTACCAGAGTAATGGTACAGCTCTGTACGGGTTGCGCTAGACCCACAATACTTAGCTGAATTGAGAGCCAGAAATGCGTCACATCCCTTGCGACCAGCGCTTCAGCGTCCACGGTCTATTCTCAGATGAAGCTTGATGTCTTGTTGAGACAAAGCAGAAAAACGAGCAGCTGGATGTCCTCCAGTTGAGTCTTGTATAAAGTACTTGAAAGTGATACTTGAGCAAAAGTACCTTACCAGAAAATGACTTTGGTAGAAGTTAAAGTCACTTTTAGAATATCACTTGAGTACCTGACATTTACTGTACTTAAGTATCAGAAGTAATTTTCTGATATAAAATGTACTTAAGTATTAGAAGTAAAGGTAAACGTATTGGTTGGCCACTCGGCTAACAGCTGAGAGCTGAAACAACGTCACACTGATAGCTGAAACCCGGCGTCCAGAGTGTACAACAGAAACCCGGAGACAAAATACCAGAAACCCGGAGACCAGAGACTCGGTGTTGCGGCTAACAGCTGAGCGGCTAACAGCTGGTGCCACTAAAAACAACTAGCGACAACAAACGGGCATTACGTCACCAACTCAACTTATTTTGTAGTAACAAGTAGTACAGATATGTGAAAACTCAACTTAAGTACAGTAATGAACTATTTGTACGTTGTTACATTACAACACTGCTACTGTTCTGTCGCCCTGAATGTCGTCGTTTGCATTTGGCGCACCAGTACAGCGTCACGCTACGTATCTTGCTGACGCGGCCATCGTAAAGTAAACTAATTAAAGGTACTGTTCTCAGTCGAATCAGAAGCCTGACTGAGGGCTTTTCAGTTCCTATCCGTACCGTATTGTACCAAATCGAACTGTACCGTGATAGAAACAAGCCATAATTAGATTTTTTTTTTTGCTGTGGGACCTAGCATTTGTTTGATGTCTTATGCGGAAGCCTTACTCATCGATAGATCATATAGACAATAGGTGGTAACTAAGGAGTCTATGTTGTTTCTGACCTTGACTACGTGGTTCATTTCATTAGTGTTTGCAGCACAGGGTCAGTGGGGATAGGACACTGCTGATGTGTGTGTCTCACACCACTTTCTGTGTCACTTTCTATTTGCGTCTTTAAAATATCTCACCTCGTGTCCATCTGTCAGATGTTGGAGGGAAAAACATACGGTGCCTAACGGTTACAATCACAAAAGAGGAAAGAAGGATAAACAGCAGTGAGGAATCTGCATTTCGCAAGGACTTCGTTGCCTCCCTGAACCAGCCAAATTATTTCTTACATCACTTTATATACACAACCGTCCTCCAATAATAAATGACATATACTTTGAGACCATTTGCAGTTTGCATCTGTGTTTTTTTTAAAGAATAGACAGAATAGACGACATAAAGTGCATAAAAGATATGATTCAACTAACTGCACAAAGCCATGCACCTTCTAAATCGAAAAAAAAGGCAAACTTCACCTTGTATCTCAAACTGTTTTGAGTTATCTCACATTCAACGTTTTCTTTGCTATTAAAATTAGCTCCATTCGATTTGCAAAAATAATTTCCAAGACCATTCAGTGAGTCTAATTAGCGACTGCAACTTCAGCAAAACCTTGAAACCAGCCAAGGCTGCATCACAACACATTTGACCTGTCAACAAAAACCCATCGTCAGCCTTAACTCTAGACATTTGATCATCCTGCTGACCGCCTCTCACTGTTCAGCGACTGCTGCATTTCTGGGAGAGTCTTTCTCTCTCTCTCTCTGGGAAAGCAGCGAGTAGACTTTGAATCCAACAAAAAGGATTCGGTGTTGATGCTGCAGAAGTTTGTGAAACTTTACTTCTGCTGCCTATGATCAGATCTGGTGTTAGGTAGTGCTCTGAATTATTAATTACAAGCCTTGGAAAAAAATGATTAATTCCCCTGGGTTTCATTGTTCTCCACAACTCATTTCACTGTTCCAAAACTGAGTTGATTATTTTTCATTGAAACATCAAATTACTTTGTCGGTTTGGGTTTGACCTTGTGTTTGTTGACAGTAAATCCCTCATTTCTTCAGGTGTTTGTGGACATGTCCTGTTCTGCGACAGAGCAAACGGTATAAGCATCTGGAGCTGCAACTAACAAGTGTTTTTGATTGTTTGGTCGATCGTTCGGATCGTTTGGTCCATAAAATGCCAAAAAACGTTATGATCTTGTCGAATGTCTTGTGTTCTCCACAAACCAAAAGATTCAGTTTTAATGATTTATTTTGTAATGTGGAGCAAAGAAACAAAGAACATATTCACATTTAAGAAGCTAAAACAATCAGAAATCTTGTTTTAATAATGAAAAAAGCTTCAAACCGATTAATTGATTAATTGTTTCGGCTCTACAAACATCCTAATGCTGTACTACACTCTTAGAAATAAAAGTGCTAAGTAGAACCATATAAGGTTCTTCGGCTTGTCCTCATAGGAGAACTATTTTTGGCTCCAGGTAGAACCTTTTTATAAAGGTTCCACCAAGAACCCTTTTAAAACCCTTTATTCAGGAAAGGGTTTTTAGAAGCAAATGGTTCCAGGTAGAGCCCTTGTAGAAGGACCCTTTTGGAACCCTTATTTCTAAGAGTGTAGGGGACATAAGCCAACCTCAACTATCCTGCTGTATGTTAATGTTGTAAACAGGCATCAGTTTACTGGCCAGTGCACATTGGAGATCCCTCTTTAACATTTCTCTTTCTTTTTGTCCAAATTGGAATGATTGCCTGCATTAAAGGCGATGACTTTTAGATCCTTGAGACATCAATAAATTTCACTGTTTTAAGGGACAGGTTTAATGGCCATGATGTTGCCAGTTAATGTCCTGGAACGACTGAAAAGTCACTCCCTCCTCCCTCAAGTGCTACATGACACGACTCCTCTTTAAGAGTTTTGCTCTTTCTTTGCTTCTTTGCTTGTTCGGTTCTCTTTTGTCGCCTGTGTGTGAATCCATGGCTGCACAGATTTAGTTAATAATGCGAAAATCAAAGACACTTCTCTCACATTTGATTCGCTGACTTGAAAACAGCAGGTGGCATCTTTGGAATCCTTTCACTTTGAAATATCTTTTGTTTTTCCCCTTTGCTTATACTCTTCCCTCACCCCCCGCCTCCTCTGTAATTAATCCTACTTGTAATAAGTGACGCTAACTCCCATTAGCCTTGTTTAACGCGAGCACATGTACCCCCTCAAAAGACAAGCTACTTTGTCGGCATGCTTTTAATGTTTCACTGATCTCTTTATCCCTCCCTTATCTCTTTTTGTGTATGTGTTGCATGCGAGTGCATTAGCTCAAGTTCATCAACATGCAAATTGCCCAAAGGTGAATTTATTTATGTAAATTAGCGGATGCACTGGCTGTGTGTTTTCAATGCCTGCGTTTTGTGTAAAAAGGCTGGTAGCTTGATTGTGAGACTCTGTTGCTTAATGAAAGGCTACAGACGTGTCTTTATGGTTTTAAAAAAAAAGAGGAAATTATGATAATTTGAGTTTCTGCAGCTGCACTTGCTCTTTTGCAGGCGTTGGCGTGCTTTATTGTGTTTGTTTATGTCTGTGCATGTGAAAGGCCACTTGTTAACATGCATCTCAAACAGATGTTTATTTTGAAATTTAGAAAAAAAAGGTAATAAGTTCAGGTTCAATCCTGCTACTTGTTTTACTCTGCCTGAGGTCAGTAAACAACATCTACATATCCTGTTTTCCAGTCATTACAATGTTCATGCACCCTTCTTTTTATTGTACATGTTACACATGAGCCAGAAACATTTATACCTAAGCAACTCCCCTTTCTCGTTCCTTCAATAGACAAGGAGTCTGCCTTTCCAGGCCGTGTTTTCACAACTCTCTGTCTACTGCAAGTATCGGGGAGCCAAATCTCAGCGGATGTTGGAAAGTGCAAGTTCATTGTAGACATCCTAATTTTAATACATAAAAGGACCTGGTATTTTGTGTTAGGAATAGGGTGATGGGCAGTGGTAGCTCTGAGACAAAGACATTTAATTTGCCATTACACACAGTACCACGCTGATGTTTTTTTGGTACAGTATTTGATGGTTTTCTGTACACATCTTTGATAAACTGATAGAATATCTAAAGTCACACGTGTTCCTAATACTAATTACGTCACTATTCCTTCCAAAGGGGATACACATATTATTTACAAGTGGCCCGTATTTATCACGTTTACACATTTTTATTTACTTTTCTCTGAACCTGAAAGTGTTTTTGTTTCAAAGCTGTACATAAAAAATACAAAATGCACTCACATGACATCTGTTGTTCCCTTGTTTCCCTCTACCAGGGTTCCGCATGAGCAATTTTATTTTTTGCCTCATTAGGACAGAAATAACAGAGAAGCATGTCGATGTTTCACAATGACCGAGCTAACACACACTTAAATGGAGGGGGTTTTTCACCATAAAAGCAGTCGTCACCCCCCCAGGCTAAACCGTAACAGAATATGTGACCTTGTGAAATAATTAAGTAATCATTGCTTAGATGGACAGATGGACCTGTGGTTTGATGGACTTTTCAAAGAATGGGGGGAATACATGCACATCTAATTTTTAAAAAAAAGAGAAAGAATATAAAGGCAGTTTGATTGGTGCTGGATCAACACAATCTAAAAGCAAGTAAAAAAAATAAAAAATAGATCTGCTCTCTTCCAATTCGCTGTTGCCGTTTCAAGTCAGTTGCTCAAACTGTTATTATATTATTATATTGTCAAGGAGTGCGACATGTGTTAACTCTTAACAGAGTTTTAATGCATTGACATTCCCATGACAGATGTAACAGTTACTCTAAAAATAGAACATATAATTAAAATTACAATACTCAAACATCCGCAACAGTATTAAGATAGACAGACATCAATAATAATAAAAACATATTTTAACAACTGCTCCAATATGCAACATGTTGTACTGTACCATTAATTATTTTCTCACACTCCTGCTCTCTCCCTCCTCTTTTGTGTTTTCCCTCGTGCCATTTTTACCTTTTTTGTTTTATTGTGGAGGCTTAGTCTCTTCTCAGTTGCTTATTTTGTTGCTGTGAATATGAGACAAAGCAGACTGGCGTGACTTAAGACAACAGCAGGTGACGAGCTTTCCAATACATATACTTTCAAGTGATCGTAACTGTATTATATTATCCAACTTATAATTTAATCATCCTCCTGTGCAAAAGGATCGCACAGCAGTACATTTTGAACCTTGAAAGTATGTGGCTGTAATTACATTTCTCACCAAGGAGAATGTGAAGTCGGGCAGAACTGGCCTTATCAGCAGAAACCGAGAATCTACTCACTAGTCGCTGTGTGACCTCTGACCTCCTGCTGTCCTTCAGCACTTCACCAGCTACGGGCTATACGCCGCGCTGTGGAGAGCTGACTGGCCTGGCGCTGTGGCCTCCCTCGCAAACTTTAACCAGCAGTGGGAAGAAAGACAAGACTCATTAGTCAATCAGTGTCGGTTAAAGGTGTCGTCCTCGGCCCCCACAACTACGCTACCCAGCATGCCGAGCACAGTGCCAGCTGGATTTTAGCCCATCACTAGTTTAAACAGTGCTCCTATTCGTGGTTATATTTTCATTCTCTTCTACATTTGGTGAAGTATTGGGCAGAGTCGGACACTTTCCAAACCTGCTCCTGTATGTGCAGCAGTTGGTATAGGTCTGACGCCGTCGCAGTTGCTAATCAGCTTTCCTTGTTTATGCATTTACACCAGCATGTGATAATTAAACTGCAGAGAGGAGTGTGAAATAATAGCGTTGTGTTTACTTTGCACCCTGCGTTTGAGTGTGTGCCTAATTGTTGAACATGTGCCCGACAGATGTCGTTCAAGTGTTTCAGGTATATTTGAGGGTACAAACGTATGTTTTCTTGGGCATAAATAACATGCAAAACGTCTCACTAATTAAATCTTTATTGAATCTGTGTTTGTCACAGTGTGTGAGATAAGAGGAAGCAATAGTTCTTCCCCAACTGGCTTCTTTTTTTTTCATAGATTCTCTGACAGCTCTATAATTAAAGCTCTATCATGAAATGTGTCTGTGTGGCAGTGTGTGTGTGTGTGAGACAGAGAGGGGGAATGAGTGCCATTGGTTTGATGACTGAAATAGGGAGTCGCTGCAAACTGAGGGGTATTTTTAATCTTTTGTTATGTAAAGAAGAAGAAGAAAACAAACATTTATCAAGAGAGAGAGGAACAAAGGCTGCCGTTGTCGGTGTCACAGCCCCCTCTGCGGCAGGTTTCCAGCTGACATCTCTGTGACTCGTCCATTCTTCTCGGAGTCCTCGTGCCAGCTTGCCATGCCGTGACACCAACATCGACACTGACTCCACACTGAGGACGTATTGAGAGTTGAATTGCGTGGTCTGCTCTCTGCCGTGAGACGCAATGGGGAGCGAATACTGAAGGAGAAATCAAACTCTGTTTATGACTTGAAGTCGAGCCAAATAACCACCTTGAATGTTGCTCAAATGCACACGTCTCTTGCCATCTTCAACCTCGTGTTGATACAGTAGAATATGAAACACTTACTGCTTACTTTGAAGAGTGAGGCCGTTGATATTCCAGGTTTTTCTCATTGTCCTCGAATGCCACGAGAAAGATCAAAACCGGCAATAAATTGAAAGTCTTGTCTGTAAGGAAAGCTTGATGTACCATATATTCTTCTGACGAATGTGCGCTGGAACAGAAACCTTTTGAGGATCTGGAAGGAGCTTCCTGTTTCTTCTTGAGGAACAAAGGTTAAAATGAAGTTTTAGGTAGAAAGTTTTATCCCCTGCAGACGTAGTATTCTCGGAGGCCTTTCTGAGCAACATTCGGGTCCAGCCTTGTAGTAGTGAACATCTTTTGGTCAAGAGTGTTCTTCACTTCCAGCACAGGTGTCAAACTGCCGGCCCGTGCACCATATGCGGCCCCCCAATCAATTACATGCAGCCCCCCACTTAAAATTATGTTATAATGAATACATGGTCCACGACCTCACCATCTTTTAAAACAGTGTGTAGCTGAGGCAAAGCTGCCAGCGAGGTGACACAATATAATATAATAAAATATTTGATTGTTAGCAATGTTAGCAAAGTTGTCGAAAGGTTTTGTGGATTCAAAAAATGGCGTGACCAAGGCAACCCATTCGCCACAATACAGGAATTGCAGTATACTTCAACATAGATTCAGTTCCACCTTATTTCCTGAAATTTGGTGGGAAGACCATGGCCTCAACTAGACAGGAAGTCGGCCTTTTTGAATGTTGGCATACATTTTGGCTATTTGCGAATCTCTGTGCGGTCCTAGAAATCTATGTACATTCCTACAAATCTACGTAACGTTCCTACAAATCTATGTAGGAGCAATTTTAGCAAAATTGTCGAAAGGTTTTGCGGATTCAAAACAGCGTGACCATGGCAACCCTTGGCGAATTTCGACCATTCGCCACGATACAGGAAGTTCCCTGTAACTTCGGCATAGATATATTTCCACCGGAACACTTGATGGGAAGGCCATGGCCTCAACTCAACAGGAAGTTGGCCTTTTTGAATTTTGGCCTCCATTTTAGCGATTTGAACCCTACGTAAATGAGCTAGACGCATCGAAAAGTTGTCGAAAGTTTTCTTTCCACACACTTTTTGTTCTCTAGGCCGGCCCCCTATTGACCACACTAGACTTTCATTGTCCCCCAGGTCATTTGACTTTGACACCCATGACTTACAGCATTGTTCATAGTCCAGGCTTTCAGGCAAAAGACACATTTACTTGAGCTTCCTTTGGACTTGTGATTGAGAAAGTTTACAACTGGGAAATTTGCATTCCAATTCCACAGTGATAAGTTACCTCATCACAAAAAAAAGAAAAGCATTTTGCCATTTTAAAACATATTACTTCATTATGCTTCGATACTTTTGACTAGTTTCTCCCTTTCTACCTTTTATACCTACCGACACATTCATTATTGTAATGTTCCAGAGACTGGAAATACTTTTTTTTTTTTTTTTTTTAATATATATTATTTTCAGTGTTAAGTTCATGTTTTTTTCATTGCCAGTGAAACATTTTTTAAATGTCAAAAGAAATTGTGTGACCATTGTTTAATAGCGCTAACATGGAAAACGGAGCAAAAAGAGGCTTAACAGGAAGTGTAGAATGCCTCCCAGTAAAACACAGAGGAGATATTTTTTAAATAAAAAGTGTATGTTTTGACAGGGAGGAATAGACGTGCCAAACACACGTAGGTATTCGTCACTTTAATTAAAGTGAAGCGTCTCACACAAACGCTTTCTTCACAGCTTAAACACAGTCTACGTTCCACACACTTAAAAGATAAATGATTATGGAGGCGTAGAAATAAACAAAAATTCTGTTTTAATCGGTTGCCACTGGAAGCAATGATGTAGTGTTAAGGAAATAATTAAAAGTACACACAAAACATCTCATGTCTTTGTTTACCGTAAAAACCATTCATTCCTCAGTGGACTGAAATTGTGTGGAAGCTTTCTTTAATAAAGAATATTCTCCCTATTCCATATCACTGTTGTGTTTTTTTTTTGTTTTGTTTGTTTTTTTAAATGATGGTTATATTTGTGTCTTTGCAGAGTCTGTTCATCGGCACATGCAGCAGTATGAGGTGGAGTATTTGCAGTTTGCCTTTCGCTG
Source organism: Microchirus variegatus (assembly GCF_963457635.1). Lineage (NCBI taxonomy): Eukaryota > Metazoa > Chordata > Actinopteri > Pleuronectiformes > Soleidae > Microchirus > Microchirus variegatus. Next base: position 10,444,239 of record NC_139821.1, read on the forward strand.
GATGAACAACCTCCTGATGAGGGAGCTGCCGCTACGGTGCACGATCAGACTGTGGGACACTTACCAGGTAGACACAAACGATGACACATCGACACACACACAAGCACCGTTTGCTGTTTTATTTGACCATTTCATTTGTGCCTGGCTTTATGTGAGACTTCAGAAAGCAGCATATTCTCTCATAATGACATCGATTATCACCTCCCAAATGCCATTGTAGTCATATCTACAATTACATCCCACAACTTGGTTGTATAAAGCAATATAATAAAGGCATTTTTATACTCACATTGTATAACATGCTTAATTCTACACAGTATGAAACCAAGCGAATGATAAAAAGAACAAAAAATAACTTGTTGGTTTAACAGCATCAAGATATGTTATTATTGTACAGTAATGGCACCGATGACAAAAACGTAGCTGCAAGGAGAGAAACATTTAAATTACAAATGAAAAAACTTTCAGCAGATTTGCATGCGAGGGATTGTGAAGGATTAGCAAATTCAGAAATGAAACAAAGACATCAGGAGCTTCTTTTTTTTCATGCGTAGAACAAAGGTTTTAGATGTTGTAACCATTGGTTTTATTTTAATTTCATGCTTGCCGAGAGAGTGTTTCCAAGTAAAACCTATTACCGTGTTGAACGCCATGTGCAAATAAGAAAGACTGAAAGCAGGATCTTAATCCCATTCAAATACACCTGGACTCATTCATTGTGCTGGCCCTTTCAAATTTGCACATAATAGGCAGAACCTACATTTACGTCAGATTGTTAACCTCCTTTGGCATCAGCAGTAACGCCTAATAACTGATATTGATTCCGTGGGGTGTGTTTATGTGCTGTGGATAGTCCAGAGCATGAGCGGAGTGCATATAATGGATTTTCTGGTTAATGCAGAGGTTGAGCACATAAGGCACGCAATCACATGAGAGCGTGTGATTAGTTCAGGCGAGACAGACACGTGGAGAGTTAAGCAACGGCTTAAAATTAACTTCTCCATTGGTGGCGCAGGTGGTTGTGCAGACATATGAAGTGATGTGTTTGTCCTGCTGTGGTCTTAACAACAGTCTGCAGCTGTCTTCACTCTCCTTTTTTGCTGCTGTCATCATCATCTTTTGCATCACCAGGTGGGATTTTAATCATTTTGTGAGACTTAAAATCTTACACAATTACACTTTGACATCACCCACTGGTTTGTGAACTTCCTTTTTGATGAAGGAAGCTAAAGTACACCTTATTTAATCATCAACTTGACTAAATGGGACCAGGATTAACTAAATGGACACCATGCTGTAACCTTAAACTAGTCCTAAACCATCTCAATGTTTATTGATGTTATAAACCAAGTCAGAAGTAGTGCTGGGCACGTTAACACTGCCGTTAACGGTGTCAACGTTATCGCAGCGAATTATGCGTTTCCATAGCTACTGACCGGAAAAAGGCGCAGATGACGTCATGTTTACGTGACTCCAGATTGTTAAAATGAATCTCTAAAGTAACGCTAAAATTTAACAACAGGCACACATACGCAGTACACAGGTATGCTGGTTATGTGTAGCACTGCTCGTTTCGTTTAATAAACAGAACGCTCCAGTTTGACTGTAGGTGTGCTAATGGCGCTAAAGGAGCTAACGGAGCTAACTGGTAAACGGTGCCTGCACTCCGGTGCCACGGCTCATAAACATGGTGTCACACGCGTCTTTTTGCGGTCAGTCGTCATGGAAACGCGTCATGCCTTAACGTGCGTTACCCTGGATTTCCACTGGACGCATTACAGCCGCGGCACGTAGGCGGCGGGGTCGCCGTTGCAAATAGCTTCCATTCTAATCAATGAGAGCATTTCCACTGGGCGCGCTGTGGCCCCAGAAGTGGCTCGCCGCGCCGAAGCGCTTTCGATAGGTAGCAGTTCTATTTTTGCCGTTGCTGAACCGCGTAAATTTCAACAGAGCAGATCGCACCAGACAGGTAGTGCAACACAGACTCAAAGTAAATATTTGCACCCCCCTTTTCAAAATAAAACACAATACGCAGGTCATATAGCCTATCACAACTTCACATCAACATTACGTCGCGAACGGTGCTGCCAGGTCAACAGTCAATTAATCAGAGCGTCTCACGTAGTCATAATGTACGACGAGAGACTGATTGTTGAAGTCGAAAACATGAAATAATTTATGACACCATATCAACAGTTCTTCCAAGTCGGAGAATGAAAGAAGCTGTGTTGTTTTTGTTTCCTTTATACACACAGTCTATTGCGGGATCTCGCGAACTCGTGTGCGTTTGATTATCGCGTGATCTTCTGTGAATACCGCTGGCTCCCAAGGCACCGCGCTGCTGCTGTAACACGCCCAGTGGGGATTGCTGCTGGGTAGAGGTCGAAGCAGAACCGTGCCGCTGACGTGCCGCAGCTGTAACGTGTCCGGTGGAAATCCAGGGCTATCGTTGATGCCGTTAGCGCATTAGCGTGCCCAGCACTAGTCAGAGGTAATTTCATTTGGCTCTTAACTAGACCTGGGGTTGGCGACCTGTCCAGTGTGTACCCTACCTATGTCAGCTGGGATTGACACCAGTGCCCCAGCAGCATGCATGTGCAGTATAAAGCAGAAGTCGATAGTAGACTCATGGTTCAAGCCAGGATTTTATTGAGGGAGGGAGCACAGTGTGCAGAATGAAATCGAGTGATTTTGAGGCAAAAAAAAAAAAAGATGCATTCACTTTATGACACACATGAGCATTTTATGGGATATACTGACATATTTAAAGTTATTCAAACGGATAAAAGGGAATAGGTGAGGTATAATCTGTCAAATATTAACCTCTTGAATGAAATCAAGGGATTTTGAGGCTAAAAACAAACCTTAGATCATAAGGTAGGAGCTGCAACCATTTTATTTCAAGTGCAAATGAGCATTTTATGGGTTGTACTGGCAATTTAAAGTTATTCAAAGAAATACAAAGGGATGGGTGAGGTATAATCTGTCAAACAGATGATTGAAATCAAGTGATTTTAGGGCAGAAACAATGTTTAGGTTACAAGGTAGGAGTTGCTATTAATTTATCGATGTGTAGCAAGAATCCCGATGTTGATACTAGTAAAGCTGTGTAATGTGTAAAATGTATTACAGTCAAAATACAGTTACGCTAAATGTCCTCAATTTTGTGTGTCGGCCGCAAATCATAGCCTAATGGGCCGATACGCTACCATGAAGAAAGAACAGGTTTCAGGACTTCACACATGGCTCCACCTTTTAGATCTGGGAACTATGTTCATGATCCACTGCTATATTACTTTAATCGTAGTAATCTAAATCTAAATCCCCTTCTTCTTTTCACCGACATAAAACAGCTGCGTCATCTACATTTCAGTGCTCATGAAACTGGATAAAAGAGTCCTGCACGCTCACAAGTTTGAGTCTAGTCTTTCCATTCACATGACTCATACGGGCATCGGAGGATAAAAAGTTGAGGGAAATCTATTTCTCCTCAGGAGGATCACTGGTCGGCCCAACGGCAGCACTTATGTTTTCATAAACCAACCCCCTGGTCAGTTATCCATTACACTTAGCCGCCGAATTTCGTTCTATTAAAGGACTGCTGCTAAATCATTACTACAAACTCTTGTCCCTCTCCCTTGGAAGAAGGGTTTTTTTCTTGTGTACTGTTCACTGAATCAGAGCCAGCTGGCAGGAGAGCTGTAGAGAGCTTGATAAGAATGTATTGCAGGTGTTTTTTTTTATGTTTTCAGTGCAGTACAAGTCTGTCCAGCGAAGACATTTCCTTGCAGCGGTTCCTTGTTATTCCTGATGAATACATTGCAAGTGATATGAATGGAAAAATGTAGAAGATGGCACGTCAGAAAAACCAAGTTTATTTGAATGACCTTCACGTGACATCATGGATAAGTTTCCTGATAAATTAAATAAAACATTATCACAATTGTTACCATTAAAATATACTAGTTGACCCAGTAATGCTTTGCGCCTGACCCAGCACTACAGTATAACAAGCTCCGTTACACATGAGGTCTGCCTGGTGTCCATAGTAACAAGCAGTTATTTTTCCATCATGCATCATCAGGTAGGAGCTCAGCAACTGATCTATACATCATCCAACTGAGAGGAAGATAGAAGTGATGCTGCAAGCGTGAGCGAAAGTCAACAAAACACACAGAGAAAAAAATGTATGAGAGACACAATAATGCTGCTTTTAAAATGGATTCAGAGCTCAGATCAGATACTGTTGTACTTAAACAAATCCCTATTTGTTCACATTAAAGTCTTATTTCCAGAGCGATAAATAAACATGGTGGCTCGCACTTTTGCCTCACACCTTGCTGACGGTAGCAAATGAAGTGGGTTTTGCTGGATGTGAGGCCTGACAATCAAATATTGATTATCATAATATTATTCAAAAGAATATATCAACAGTTGAACACATCTATCTAGTCATTGTTTATGCATCGTGCAAGCAGACCTACGATGGCCCTCAGGTGCAAAAACGAAAATCACAAACGCAGAACAAAAAACAAAACGCGAATCAAAAAACAAACACAAAGCACAAACGTAAAAACAAAAAACACAAATGCAGATCAAAAAACACAAAAGCAAAAACAAAAAACACAAAAACATTAAATCAAAACAGAAACACAAAACATTAACTAAAAACGGATTGGCGTTTTTCGTTTTGAGTTAATGTTTTTGTGTTTTTTGCTTTTGTGTTAGGGTTTGTGATTTGCGTTTGTGTTTTTTGTTTTGCGTTCGTGTTTTGTGATTTGCTTTTGTGTTTTGCACCTCAGGGCCACCATACAGACCTTTAGATATAATTGCTATCAATTGCTATAAATGTCTGTTTTTCTGCCCAAATATATGTTTATTCCCGCAATAATGAGATTCCCATTGCGATACTTATTGCCATCAACCATTTAAAATATATAAATATAAATGTGTAAATACTGACATATTTTTGGCCACATCTTCCGCATCTGTGGATGCTGCATATTAATGATCTTAACCAATAATTAAGACTCAACCAACCAAGAAAGCAGTCAACTCTCGTATGCAAACTGTCCACCTCAAATCCAACAAAACAACACAGACATTCAAATGAATGATTAAATGGTTGTTCTTCCTTTGTCGTGACTTGACGGCAAACCCGGCAACACATTGTACTCGTAATTCACCCTCTAAATATTTGATGTTTTACAATGTCTATTGGATACAGCTGCATACACGGGGACCCACAACACTAGCTCTGCAGACAAGCACATACAGTACGTACCTTTTGGGGCAGGCTCCGTCGCAGTCCCTCATCTCCACTCTCCTACTACTCTGTTTGGAGATTTGGGCAATTTCTACTCATGAAACTTTCAGTGGAGCTTGACAGCAGCAAGACACAAAGATGCTCTCTTCTTTTGTCCTTTACAAAAACTTGTTTACCCCTTTTCACTTGTATGCTATTCTTCCCAACTCATTTTTTTGGATGTCTTTGTTATATTAAGGTCGGAGAGATGTGAATTGTAACATTTGACCGTTTCTGCAATGGTCTCTGTGGAGTCCAATTGGTCATGTGCTCTTGTTTTGGTTTCGAGAGACAACAAAAGAAAATGGTAATCATGGACACTTGCTTGAGGTGTTACACAAGCAGGTTCACCAGCGTCCATAGGTACGAGTCGTTGTTCAAAGAATACAAAGATATATACAAAACAGGCAATGGATTTTGAGGTCGAGCATACATGCGTGGAATATTTATCTGAGGCGGTCTCTTATTTAGTATGAACAGAACTGTGGACTTGAAAAACAGAGTGAAAGGTCATGACCCTGCCCTTATACTCTCAGCTTTGTCAGGGAAACATAGGCTGCTCAAAAGAAACGACAAATTCCGAGTTGTTGCTCAAAAGACATGCTGTCCACTCAAGGCTTCATATATTATCCTATTTAATTTTCTGATGCATGTTCCTCTTTTATCCTGTTTGTTTGAGGCTCTCAACGAGCCTTACCAGCCTCACCTTGGAGGCAAGGATGTTTGTTAGATGATTAAGTTGTGTTTGCACACACAACCAAAGGAATATATTATCTGTTAATGTACCAGATGAATTCTGTTTTGTTACGAATGTCCTTTGGGTGGCTCACAAACGGCAGTGACGAACAGAAAGACCTTGTCGTTTCCAAGTGTTTTTGTGTCTTTGTGTGTTTCAGGGGAGATTTTAACCTGAGTGTTGTAATGTCTCCACTGTGATCTTCTCTCTGTGGTGTGGCCATCTGTTCAGTTGCCTGATCCAGCACAAGGCAGCCTTTGCTTTCTCTTTGTTTAGATCTCTGTCATGGTCCCCTCTATTTTCTTTCTTTCTACCTTCATCCTCATCGTAATACTTTATTTTTGCTGTTTGTTTTTTTGCTTAATTTGTGTAGTTTTTCCTCTTTTGCGCTTACAATATATCCTTATTTGTCACCATCTTGTAAGACATTTAGAGGCAGGCAGAAAGAAGGCATGATTCACATCAGAACACACACACACAACCACACCCACTGTACATATAGACAGAAAGACAGACAGGGACCAAATTTTCTCTGTTGCGTGGAGCATGAAATTAGCAAGTAGCTCAGTGTGGCAGCATTAGCATGATTATTAAAGGTCTGCTATAACATTTTCAGCTTCTTAAACATGGTTCTATTCCCAAATGGATGCCCAAAATCATTAAGCAGTGGACAGGTAACCATAGGATCTAGTCGAGGTATAAAGACGGATTTCTAAATTAAGGTTTTGATTATAACCTTAAGCTGAGGTTGAAAATAACTGATTATATCTACTCAGACATAATCTCTGAACCTGCAGTTCTCCATTCAGACTTCCATATTTCTAATATAATACATCAATAATAAATCACATCAAAGCCAGCTGAATAAAAGAAAGAGATTGCGGACATTGCCGAAAGATGTGGCCGTTTTTACATTTCCTCCCATTGTGACTTCCATGTACCGGTATGTTGAGCCTTTTAGTCGCTCCAAAATGTAAGGTCTGGTTCATAGTGGATGCATTGCGGCTCTGTGTTTTCATTTCAGTGCCCGTTTTAGCAAACGAGAGGGTTCACACTGTGTCGCTTATTTATGTGTGTGTGTTTGTGTTCCACAGCAAAAATAGATGAGAGAAAAGATCCTTTGCTCATGATATTGACATTTTACCAGCAGAATGAAATAAAACGGACACAGTTATATATTTCCCATATCAGGTCCCATATTATGCACAACCAACTTTTTAATCATTTAAATCCTTATATTTGGGACTCTGGAGGCCCTAACAGTTGCCAAAGTGTGAAAAAAGATGACTCACTCATGTTTTTGTGGTCCTACTCAGTCTAAGTACAGGAGATAAAACACGCGATGTTGACTTCCGCGCTCACTGGAATGTCACTGTGTGGGCAGCGGTATCCGAAAACCTGAAGTCTGCAAAAAGTTCTATTCTTGGCTCCACAGTGCAGCACAGAGTTCTACACGAACGTCCAGCCTCAGAGGATTTATCTGTCCAGTGATACTCCAGCTAGAGCCTGCAAATGATCACTTTTCCAAATGCTAACTGCTGTTAGCTCCCAGTAGCCTCTGTGGCTGATGTCATTTCCTTTAAACTATTTCAGCCCCTGTGAAGAGTGTCCCTCTCTGTCTGAGTAAACAAAAATCATGTGACGTTTTCTGTCGGAGATAAGAAAGTAAATCATATTTCCTTACTTTCAAGGACTTGACTTCACACAGCCTAACCAAAGCATTATCCCTAACCTTTACCATAACTGGTTAACGTCCAATCCAAAACCTTGACCTAATCACAATTCACAGTTGAACCAATTGAGATTCTGCTTCATTTGGACCAGGTTTTGACACACACACACACACACACACACACACACACACACACACACACACACACACACACACACACACACACACACACACACACACACACACACACACACACAGTCTAAACAATTTCCACCAATGCGCACATCTTTGCTCCTCCACACTCCCACTGGTACGTGCGCCATTATTTCTCCTCGTCCGTGTTTCTTTGATTGTCTCCCTCCGACTCTCTCAGCATGACATGAACATAGACGGCATTCATTGCAGAGTTAATGTGCTGAATTGCGTTACTGTATGTCTCTAATTTTCTCATATCACTGTATGGTGTTTCCTGGCGCACACATTGTCGTCACTCCCACGCGCACTTATTATGCCGTGTGTTCTCACTTTCAGGCGCTATGTGCGCTTACATTCACTCCACTATAGACACTAGTGAATTGCCTTTATTTTAATGCATTACTGTGGATTCAGATTCAGGACAGAGTTTATTATCATTTTAGCAGAAATTCCTGACATTACTGTCCATAATAATACACTGAATGGAATTATTTATGTGTTTTAAATAGGGCTGTATGTAAAATTGATTAAGATTGAGTGTCTTTTAACATAATAATAATAAAAAAAACTCTTAAATTTGTTCACAAAACAAGAACATTATCATTTCAGTGTTTGAGAAACACCGTCACAACATTTTATGCACCAAACAACTAATCGATTAATCAATAATTCACAGATAAATTGATTATGTTAATCGCAGCTGTAGTGTATATAGCTAAAACAGAATAGTATATTAATACCCAGGGGGAAATTTTGACTTTTTGTACAAAGTACAGTAACAGTGAAATAGGCAATAAAATGAAATGAAATAAAATAATGCAATAATAAAGTGGACACTCTGGAAATATGTACAATATACAGTGAAAGCTAGTGTTTACAAATCAAATGAGAATGAGTAATTATTAGTTTTTTTTTTTTTTTTTATAGATAGCCAGTCAACCCCCATGGGTCTATCTGATATCGATGGTTTTAGTCGGCTCAGTAATGTCTAACTTTGTCCACAAGTTCTTTGCAAAATTTCACCTGTGAAACCCCACTGTGTGCATGCACCTCCATGGCAAACAACATTTTGTCTTCATCATACACTTCGGCGCTGAGTGAGATGGAGAAGAAACAGCAGGGAAAGCTGGGAATTCCAATTGTATTACTTTTCCCACCCCCCTTGCGATAAAACCTCAGCATTTGGTAATTTCAAATGTAGCCCAAAGCGAGACACCATATTGGAGGAGCACGCGGTAACAGAAAGTGCACTAAAGTCGATTTTCAGATTCTTTTCAGTGACTAAAAGCATCAAGGCCGTCCATCAGCACTTTCTTGTCTTTTCTTGTAAAATCCCACATTATCATTTGCAAGATGAAATATGTAAGTCTTAAAACAATCCTGTGGTTGCACACTTAAATCAAATTAACTTCACGCGGGATTTACTTGCAGCAACTTGTAGCCTATACAGTTGCTTTATGCTGAGACAACTGGGCGTGTGCTTGTTTCACCCTATTTGATCTGTAATAGCGTAACATAATTGCATCAGTTTTCTACTCGTTTATCATTTTTCATCACCTTTTCATCAAGTTCCTCATCAGGCCTTTTTTTGTGTGTCTCATCAGACAGCAAATGCAGCAGTTTAAAGATTGCTCTGAAGTTCTCCTTCACATTCCCCTTTCCCTCTTTGTTCACCTTTAGCCCCCCTCCTCCACCCTCTCTGCCACTCATATAGACTCCCCTTCTTCATACTCCTCCTCCCCCCACGGACTCTCTCCCCCCCCGTACCCGATCGCCCCTGTTTCCCCCGGTTACTCTTCCCACTTTCTCCTGTCTTTGATCAGCAGTGCTTGTCAGTCAGAGTATCGTCTGTCTCGGCCAATACGGCTGCTCTGACATGAGCGGGGAGGAGGAGGAGGACTTAGAATAACAATGGAGGAGGAGGAGAGAGGAGGTAGAGACAAATTTTGACAGAGTCACCTTGGCTCCCATGACAAACTTTGTTTTGCAGCTTCAGTGGATGGATAAAGAGAGGAATGGACGGAAGACAAAAGAGAGCGAAATGACATCGTTTTGCATTCAAACATTTGTTTAAATGAGGAGAGCACTACACGAATAGAAAAACAAACAGCTGATGCGACCGATTAGAGATCAGACATGATGCTCTGTTCGCAGTTCAGAGAGAGAGACGCACACAAGGAGAGAGAGAGCCACAAATGTGTGTGCATTAAGCCTCTGACCTGAAGTGACTTAAGTATGTTTTTTCAAGGTGAAGCCATAGTTTTGTTACTTTTACACGAGCCTTAATCATTAAATAGAAGATCTGAAAATCGGAAAATTACAGACATGTTTGATGAGAAGGTTCCAATTTGCTTTCAAAGCATGTACTTTTAAGTAGTTCAGTGCCATGTCCCCTTTATGTTTCTTTGCTTTTTCTTCGATTTATATATTTTAACAGAGGCTAACATTCCAGCTGCAGCCAGTAAATCAAAAATATCAGGAGCAGTTGTTAACAAGAGTCTTTTTTTTTTTTTTTTTTTTTAAACAAGAATCACTTTGTGGTTTGTGAAATATCCCTCTCAGTCATATCAGTGAAGGAAGAGCGCCTTTAACGAGACTGTGAAAAAGAAAGTGGATGGATGGATGAAGGAGTGATGGAGAAAGGAGGAGGTCAGGGGTCAAAAAAAAAAGAAGAGAAATAGTTTCACTGCAAGTTTAATGTTGCCCTCAACTATTAACGCACGCGCACGTACACACAATCAAAACTCTTGTAAATCTTTGGGGGCTGATAAACATTTCGCTTCCGTATGCCTGTCATTTACTCCCCTCATCTGTGCACTGGAGCATTTTCTGCCTCCATGCTTCAGTCGTTTAAATTGGAACGACAGGGTTTAACCTACGAGGTAGTCACCTGTCAGTTTACAACTGGCATCACATACCGTGCTGTGTTGTTCACAAATAAAATCCTGTTTTCCACCCTCTGTACTCTTCTTTTTTTTCTTCTCTTTACTTTATCCATTTCCCTCTCTCACTTGCACACTCTCAGTTGGAACGTTCTGAAAAATGTGTCGGCTAAGTGGGTGGTAAAGTTGGAGGAAAACCCGAGCAACAGGAGACCTACACCGAGGCGTAGCGAGGATCAATCAGTCTGGAAAAGAGCTGGAAACGCAACAGAAACGACACTGTCGTTAAAATGAAGCATTCCTCATTCTATTTGACATAATTAAACATGGCGCGTAGCAACGTATCTGTTCAAATCTGCCTTTTCTGATCACAACTCTGTTTTTATCCATGACTTCCCGGTGATAAATTCACTTATCACAGCAGAAAGGCTGCCGAGTTACGACTCTCTGTTAGAAACAGATGAGTACCATATTTTCCCGACTATGAGACTTTTTTAGTAATCGTATTTAGAAGCGACGTATCAAAAAATATATACGCTATGTCATCTATGACCACAAGAGGGCACCGTCCACACTTCTGACAATTGAGCGCTACTACTGCACCACCGGAAAAATTGCACAACGAAAGCATAAAGACGGAGAGAACGCAGATAAAATGCCACCAAAAAGATGAAAGCTATACTGCAGAATTTCAATTGTATATCATAAAGCATGCAGCTGAAAACGGTAATCGAGGAGCAGAAAGAAAGTTTGGAGTTGGTGAAAAACTCGTCAGGGACTGGCGAAAAGCAGAAGTAACTTCTATGAAAAAAATCAAAGAAGGCTGAAAATGTGATGGCCAGAGCTGAAGGAACGAGTCCAACGAATGGGTTCTTGAACAGCGTGCTGCTGGAATGCGACTTATACAGTATATGTTTTTTTGACGGATGCGACATATAGCCCGCAAAAAAATATGGTATGATATTCAAACAGCCATATGTGCACTTGGTTACCACACCAAGAAAAGGCAGAAACAAGCAAGGCTCCAATCCCATTTCACCCCTTGCCCCCATACCACTTAGCCCGACCACTCCACTCTGAACGCTTACATGAAGGTGCAGGGTTTTCCCGATTCTTGCTGAGATAAGAGTGGTAGAGTGAAGTGTGCGGGGTAATCGTCCCTTTTAGATGTTTGTAGGAGAACACTTCAAATGGAGAATCATGACATTTTGCCCAGATTTTGTCCCATATTATGTTTGATTATCTGGTACAGCATCATTTTTTATGTTGACCTCCGGCAGGAAGTATGTGTTTTTCGCCGGAGTGTGTCCGTTTGTCAGACTGTTGGCAACATAACTCGAAAAGTAGCGGACGGATTGGATGAAATTTTCTGGGAAAAGTGATTAAATTTTGGGCATGATCCGTAGAAGGCATGACTATTTTTATCGGTATTTTGTGGGGGGCTGAGCTGCCTTGGCGGATGTCTGCGCTCTCCGAGTGCTTTTCTCGTTTTTTTTAGACAACCTCTAGAATCTTTGGTAAAAAAAAACATATTTGCGATGATGTATCACATTCGTTAACTCGATAAACACCAAGCATATGGCAGACGACACGTTTGCGCAAGCGTGCTTTGCTTTACCCCAATTACATGACATTTTGTGCTATAGGAAAAAAAAATGTTGTTGAAAACTGTTTCTGAAAGCTGAGAAGTTGCACGTCAAGGCCAATGTGTGGTTATTACGGTAATTTCACTCGTGCTGTTGCAGGAAGCCGGCGAATCAGCATCTTTGATGAAAGTTGGAAAAAGGCCTGTGCATAAGTTTTAATTCTTTGGCCTTTGAGACAAAAAGTCAAACAAATGTTATTTTAAATATGTTTTATACTGTTCAAATTTCTAATTTAACATGCAACATATGCTGGTGCTCTTGTACAGTTGCAGTGTTTTTTCTCAATAAAACATTTTATATTGTTAATACACTATTTTAACGGCAAAAGAACTTACTCACAGGACGTTTTCAACAACAAAAAAAGTCCAGATGGACATTTTGAGGCTTAGGTGTTAAAGGGTTAAGGGATATGTCACATTTCAAAGGGCAAGATTATAACTATAACCCTTGAAACTCGCTTCCTCTGAGAAAGAAACGGAGGAAGATGTAAAAAAAAATAAAAAGAGAAATTGGACTGGGGCTGAGCCCAGGAATCCTGTTAACAACCTGAATGTTAAACATGACTGGATTACTGGAACATGTGTGCAGCCTCGGGCTCTTTATTATCAGTGCTAAAGAGACACGGGCGCATCTCGTAGAATTTAAGAGCATTGGTGTGCAAGTCTGTTTCCCACATGATGCCGGCTCGCGGTGAAACTTTAATGTAGGATGCATCAGAGAAAATGAGAAAATGCAATTCATGAATTCTAGTGATTAACGAGTGCGAGGATATTTGTGCATGGGTGTGTGTGTGTGTGTTTCCCCCATGGTGGCACGCACACACACACACGAGACATTCACAATTCCACACTATGAATCCATGAATTTTAAGCTGAAGCAACATGTGGGGAACTAAACCCTCAGACAAGCATGCCAGCGTGCAAATCGGTAAAATCTCTGCATTTTAAGATTCACATTGGATGTTGTTCTATCTCATCTTTTATGGGAAGAGTGTGCTCCTAATTGTCTTGCATTCAAACACCTTGGTAATTATCCCGTCTGTGAAATGGCTGCGGAGGAAAACGAAAGAAAAGGAACATCTCGTCCTTTGTCTTTGCCCTGCTGTAATTTCCCTGCCTTCAACTGCTGAGTCATAAAAAAAAAATTGAGCCAATAAATGTAACATGGAGCTGTGATAGAAAAGCTTAAAAACACCAGGGGATTTGTTTCCCTCTTTGCCTTTTTCAGTTTTGCAAATGCAAATGTCTGGATTTTAACAGATAAAAAAAGTTTCACAATCTTTTTTTTTTTTTTTTTTTTTTTTTTTGCATTTATTTGTCAGAGAACAGGGTCTTGAAAGTGCTTTGATAGCTTGAAAATGCTTGAAAGTGAAACTGCATTTCTTTTAGTTTGCTTTGAACATAACATAACACTGTCTCTTTTAATGTGATTTTAACAAGTGAAATGACAAATTTGTCTATGTTCTCTAGACAAATTTTGTCTAAACATTTAATTTACAACTTGATAGTGAAAGACAGTGAAATGTTGAGCTTAATGTTGGCGATCCTATGACGCCACTGAGATGACTGTACCATTTGTTTTATGACTGTAAATTGTTAAACTTCAAGGGGACATATTACGCAAAATCAACTTTTTAATCATTAAAATCCTTATATCTGGGACTCTTGAGGTTCTATCAGTCGGCAAAGTGTGGAAAAAAATGCGATGTTGACTTCCGCGCTCATTGGGTCGTCACAAAACGCTAAATTCCTGGAATTATTGTCTCGCAGAGCTCCGCTTTGTCCGTAAAACAAGCTAGAGTGCTGGCGAGGGCAATGGTATCCGAAAACCTGAAGTCCGCATAGTCTGTGAAAAGTTCTATTCTTGGCTCCACAGTGCAGCACAGAGTTCTACACAAATTTCCAGCCTCAGAGGTTTTATCTGTCCAGTGAATACATGTTATATATGACCGCAATGTGCCTGCTAGAGCCTGCAAATGATAATTTTTCCAAATGCTAACTGCTGTTAGCTCCCAGTAGCCTCTGTGGCTGATGTCATTTCCTGTCCCTTAAGTTTCCTTTTACTTTTTTTTAAGGTGGACCTAAAGAGATACTACTAAACAGAGCCTTCTGAACAGGGCTGTTTATGCAGGGTGATTGAACTGCTGTGGTGCATGTCACAGACATGTTCATTAGGACACCAGGGAACTAGGTTAACTTGGAGATATTAGATATAATATGAGTCCTTTAAAATGTTCTTCTGTCTCCTCAGGCCGAACCAGAGGGCTTCTCCCATTTCCACCTCTACGTGTGTGCAGCCTTCCTGGTGAGGTGGAGGAAAGAGATTCTTGAGGAGCGGGATTTTCAGGTAACACGCACACAAAGACCACGGTAGCACCATAAACCTTTATCTTTCTCGTTAGAAGTAGAACACACACACACACACACACACTGGCATTCACATACACGATAAATGTATACACGTTGGAATTTCGTGGCGACACTTATTGTGATATATTGCGTTTGCTGATACCGTAGCTTCTCGCCATATTAATTAATTTCAATTGTTTCCGCTTGTGTAGAAGAAAGTCCACAATAAAACAGACCGCCAGTCTGCTGTTGTAGAGCCGTTCATGGCCTTCATCCCTCTCCATTAGCTCCCTGGTCATTAACTGTGAGGTTCAAGAGTCATTGTGAGTGTATTAGTCGATGACAGTAAACAGCTGCCAGAAGGTGACTTTGGTTGCCAGCTCACTGTGGGAACCTTGTGTCTTAACAGAAGCAACACAGTGGAATATCATCACATACAGACATAATTGCTGCCCTTTGGCTGATTGCTCCTCCCCTCTTTTTTAACTTTTTTTAAGTGACCACTGTGTTTTTTTTTGTCATACGTTCTTTTTAAATATCATAATTTACCTCAATAACTGAAGGTACTTAAACTCCACAGCGTGTACAGGTTCTTTATAACGTCCTTTACCTTACAAGCGCATATAATTTATCAGCTGGTTGACTTGCCACACAGACTACTAAGTGTTGTGTGCCATGGGCTAAGTATCATCCCCCTTGAAGCTTCGAGAAAAAGAGGATGTGTTAGGGGGGGATGATAATGAGAGGGTTAGCAAATAACGTAGAATTAGGAGCAGATCAAACTTCAGAGCAGCAGAGAGGACACAAAGGAGTCGCACATTTTTGACACGGCTTACGGCTGTGCCGCATTCTCGAAGACACACTCAAATGCTTAAATGCAATAATAATCACAAGTAATAATCTGACTTGTACACGCATTATGTACTCATTTAATAATTCAGTATAATTTGACTGAGATCAATGGTTTGAAGTATGTTAGAGTTAAGTTTTTCTTTGATTAGGGATAAGGGTCACTGTTGTACTGTGGTACTTCTCCTTAAAAGCCTGCTTTGTGTCATAATAATCAGCCCTGCGTGAAAAACACAATCAATATCAGGTTTGGTCACAGAATAATGCTTTTCCTTTGTGCCGTAAATCAAGCAGTGATTTCTCTGCAAAGTCCCCTTCCAGGTGGCCAAAAGAACAGCATGACCTCACCGTTTGAACATTACATTGACGAGTTGAAGAAAAAAAGGTTTCGATCCTAAATGGGCTTGCAGTTTTAAATCAGAGTAATGTGACAATACTTCCCCTCGGTGTGACTCGACAAGGAGAATTTGTTCGAATAGCACCTGGCTCGTACTCCTCGTACTGGGGTTTATTCATTAAAGTGACTTGTATGGTATATTCTCTTTTCATACCTTTTGTATGTTAACAGCTTCAGATGTCCTGCACATCAGAGGTTACTGTTTCAGGTCCTCAGGTGGGTATTTTGAAGAACAAACGCACGGAAACTAACATCATTAATGCTAATGCAAGAGGGGATTTAATCCTCCTCGTAATGTGTGTTGCTGACGGTGAGATTCTTCTTCTGTGACTCCGACATTATAATAAATCAGACGAAGCCTTCAAAGGCAAAACGAGTCAGGGGGTTAAGGTTCTGAAGCAGCAGTGTTTTAGATGGAGGCCAGTTGATTAAAGCCGACTCGCCTACCGAGTCAGACACTGGAGGGGTTTGAAGATGAGACATCACCTTACTCATCTGTTCTTACTTCTCAGCCTCTTCCACCATTTCCACTTTCCTCTTAAGCCGAAGCCCAAATACTACCTTGAGAGATTTAATGTAACTTTCAGATTGGGTCTTTTCACGCATTTCTGTGGTATTTTGAACGGCGCATGCAGGAAAAACCTTCCAAGCCTTTGTGTCGTTGCATTGTGTCCAACTCTTCAGTTAAAATGGTTTCAAAAGAAGAAAATCCGTTAATTTATGGAGATATTCATCATCTTTTGAAGAGGAGACATGCTTACTGAGAGCACACAGAGCTTTGTGGTGGACTGTAAAACCATAATAAATCTCATGTCAACTTTGAGACAGCTGGGTCAACTTCATTTTTAACACGATTAGAAAGGGTGAAGTTGGACAGTATGAGTCTTTGCCCACACACACATCATATCCTAGGAATAAATCTCGACATAAATCTGTTTCCTCCTCGCTGTTGTGCTTGTGGCATAGATCTAGGGATTGATATGCTATTCTGTGTGTCAGTCGACCACTTCGGTCAAGACTGGCATGACTCAACAGTTTAGTGCAGACATGGACACATTTGAGAACCCACAACTATTTAAAAAATAGTAAAGTAAGTGGCCTTCCTAAGGTGACAGAGACAAATATGATGGCACCTTTATCTTAAAGGAGACATATTATGCAAAACCAACCCTTTAATCATTTAAATACTTATATTTGGGACTCTAGAGGCCCTATCAGTAGGAAAAGTGTGAAAAAAGATGACTCACTCATGTTTTTGTGGTCCGCCTCAGTCTAAGTACAGAAGATAAAACACGCAATGTTGACTTCCGCGCACAGTTTGACGTCAGAGTTGGAATTGTTTGTCCCTAAAAAACGCGAGAGTGCAGACGAGGGTAATAGTATCCAGAAGAGCGGAAGTCCACAAAGTGTTCTATTCTTGGCTGCACAGTGCAGCACAGAGTTCTACACAAACTTCCAGCCTCAGAGGATTGACGTTTCCAGTGGATATATTTTATATATGACGCGATGGGTCGGCGAGAGTAGGCAAATGATGGCTTTCCATCATGTTAGCTGTTAGCTGCTGGAGCCTCAGTGACGCTGACATAGTTTCCTGTGTCTCATTTGCATTTAAAGAGACAGGCACTGAAAACCGAGCATTCTGAACAGGGCTGTTTTGGCAGGGTGATTGAAGTGCTGTGGTGCTTCATCCTTAAGGTATTTTGTCCAAAGCATGTTCATTAGGACACCAGGAAACTAAGTTAACATAGAAATATGGTATAATATGAGTCCTTTATAGTGGCATGGACAAAAATGATGGCACCTTTATATTAATGTATATAATAAATATTGGACCCATGGATTTTTGCAGGCAGTCATTGGCCTATAGGGTGATAGCTCTTCCAGCTAAGAACCAACTTCATATTTTATTGCACAGCCCTTAGCAGCAATCAGTGCCAACAGGTAACCTCTGTAACTCCTAATAAGACTTCAGTATCTGCCAACATGTGCGTTTGGCCCACTTTTCTGAGCAAAAAGACTTGAATGGTGGCTTGTTCACGCTGTACACTCCACACATTAACATCAGGACTCATAGAGGATCATTTCAGAATAGGCCGTTGCTTTTAATCAGCCATTTTTGGCCACTTTTAGCTGTGTGTTTTGGCTTATTTTCCTCTTGAAGGACTCATGTCTGGCGACTCAGGCTGAGCTTCCCGATCCTGGGCATATATTTTTCTTTGCTCCAGAATGATGAGATAGTTTATTGTGCCCTGCACCGTTTAAAGATCTCCCCATGACAGACTTAGCAGTGTCCCTAAATCATAGCCAAGCACCTTCCATGTTTCATGGTGCATATGTTTTTTTTATTTATTTTCTTTTGAGAGCTTAATTTTTCTCTCTATGAACATAGGGGCTGATGATCTGATGATGCTCAAATGCTTACATTTCATCTCATCAGCTTTACAGCTTGTTGTCCACATGCGTTTTCCATTTTTGACAAATTACTTTGTTGATGAAATACGTTTTGAATGAATTTCCATGTAGTTTTTTTTATTTTTTTATTTATTTTTTTACAGCTATTCACTGTACTTGGATGATAAAGCTCAGTTTCTCTGGTCTTTTCATACATGATCAATAATGGAAATGTTCTCACCCAACAAAATATGTTCAAATCTATTAAAGGGGTCATTTTATACCCGATTTCTCCAAGTTAACCTAGTTCCCTGGTGTCCTTATGAACATGTCTGTGACATGCTTTGGTCAAAATACGATAAGGATGAAGCACCACAGCAGTTCAATCACCCTGCCAAAACAGCCCTGTTCAGAACGCTCTGTTTAGTAGTATCTATTTAGGTCCACCTTAAAAAAAAACAAAAAAAACAAAACAGAAAATGACATCAGCCACAGAGGCTACTGGGAGCTAATAGCAGTTAGCATTTGGAAAAGTGATCATTTGCAGGCTCTAGCAGGCACATTGCCGTCATATATAACATGTATCCACTGAACAGATAAATCCTTTGAGGCTGGAAGTTTGTGTAGAACTCTGTGCTGCACTGTGGAGCCAAGAATAGAACTTTTCATTGACTTCCGGTTTCCGGATACCATTGCTCTCGCCGGCGCTCTCGGGTGTTTTACGGACAAAGTGGAGCTCTGTGAGATATGTCCCCTTTAAATAACACCATATTGTAGATACATTCATAGTCCGCTGGTTGAGCTTTCTTTTTGTTTGTTTTTTCTGTTGCCGCCACATTGCATGCATATATACGATTTTGAATGAAATATCTTGACAACTACTGGACGAGCTATTGACTTTAGCAAACACCTTTACATTGCCCTGAGGATGAATCGAATCTCCTGACAGACAGCAAAACTGTAAACAGATTTTTAGTTAGTTGGCGTTACCATTCAGCCGGAGGCTCCAGTGTGAGCACAGAGCAGTTTCAACTGTTTGCCAAATTATTGAAAAGTGCAAGTGCACAGTCAGTGTATATCTTTAATATGTACTCAGACATACAGTACACCCAGCAGTCTGTTCAAACTTCTGCAGTTGTGCTGGAATCCAGACTTCTTAAACCCCAGGACTACAGACTCCTCATTGAAAAACTCCATGGGAAACTTTAAAGATACCTTCCCTGCTGTACTGTACTTTGATAAAAGTCTTTGTGAGGTCCCAAATTCATACATGGTGGCCTCGGCTCTAAGAACTAAGGGTTTTTGTTGTAGTGTGGTAGTGTTTTTCTTTTTTTTCTCTCTCATCTGTCTCTGTTTTGATTTTCCTTTGCCATTTGCTGTCATTGCAAATTCAGTACTTCATCTATGTTTAACAGTTATACGCAAAACACCAGAAACTCAGTTACAGAAAGCCTTGTGCATTCAAAAGCAAACACATTCATAAACACACACGGCCAAATGTCATGCTAACACTTCCTTCCTACTCGGATGCAGCAAATGAGCTCTCACCGTCTATTTGTTTACGTCTTCAGGTAGTTTGTTGTCTGTACCTAATGAAACACCGATTTCCTCTGTGTGTTTGTGCCTGTTCAGGATTTTTCTTCGTGTGCATTGGTGATAATATTGCAGGAGCACTTTACAGGTCCTATGTTGACTTTGTTGTATTGATCGACCAAAAATATTGTGCAATTTGCCAGTATTTGTCTGACAGTGATTAGCAGCAGGGGGGAAAGACACACTTTCTCTGTCTTCTTTTCAGCTTAAGAGGTTTAATTCCAAGAGATTTCTGCCTCTGATCCACTGAGCCCCAGAGTTCAGATGTGCGCCTGCCACGCTCTTGAGGGCCTGTTGAACAGCTCTTATCTCCTCTTGCTTTACCCGGCAACCCTTGTGGCATCGCTCTTCTCTCATGTCTGCCATTTCTTTTTTCGGTCGGTCTTTCTTTGTGGCTCTGTCACTCTGTTTCATGTTGCTAATTCCCAGCTGCTTTGTGTTTGCCTCTCCTTTTATTTCTCTGCTTGTGTCAGTCTTGGGTTTTGTTCTGTTGTTTCCTTGGTCTTTCTCTCATTCCGGCTCTCTTTATTTCTTTTCACCATGGATCTCTGACACTTATTCTTGCTTTTTTTGTGTGTGATTGTCATTTGGTTCACCACTTCTTGATATCGACTGACAAATGCATCGCCATTAAATTTTGTGCAGGCATGAAAAGACGAGGCTTCCCGGTCTTCCCTTGAGTTTTCCCTCTAAGTTTTCCTGCTCCGTCAGCAGGCCAGAGTTTTAATTGAGCTAGTGAAATTCCTCAACATCTGTTAGATCGCTTGATATTCACGGTTGAGAGATGATGAAATATAATGAATTACTTTCTTAAATCACTATGAAGTTAAATATATCTGGGTTGTTTGTGCATGTGTGGAATATTTATGTCGACAGCTGTAAGTCAGATTGCTCAGAAGTTGTGAAAAATATGCACGTTCCCATGACGATAATGCTTGCTGATGTGGTAAGTTGTTTGTTTTAATAAAATGTGCTTTTCAAATGGCTATTAGACTGGTAGTCATGTTCCCCACAGGATGACCTAAGGAATCATTGGTGATCCTTTAATTCTCCTTGTCTTGTTGCAATCATGTTGTCCAGAGGGCAGGAAAAATATTATACATGCTAAACACTCGCTTTTGTCCACAATCCAAAATGATTCAAATTTAGTGATTTATTTATTATATGGGGCATAGAAACGAAGAAAATATTCACATTTAAGAAGCTAAAACAATCAGAAATCTTGTTTTAATCAAAAAAAAAATCTTTGAACCGATTAATGAGTTATCAAAATAGGTGACAATTAGTTAAGTGATTGAATAATAATCGATTAACCGAGTAATTGTTTCAGAAGATGTTTACTCATGTTTTTGTGGTCCTCATCAGTTTAAGTACAGGAGATAAAACATGCGATGTTGCTTCATCATCCTTCTGGAATTTTGACCATGTTCATTAGGACACCAGGGAACAAGTTTAACTTGGAGAAATAGGATATAATATGTCCCCTTTATGGATAAGTGGTATCACTCCATTTCCATCCTTTTCGATCTAGAAAAAAAGGTGAGTTTTTACAAATACAAGCACGGGAGTTAGGAAATCTGTTCTTTTGTGGCCATTTTAACACACACAGCTCTGCAAATCTGGTCAGTGAAGCCATTCACTGTAGAAAAAATAAGTGAGCTAATTGCCTTCACTTTAAAAAAGTAGAACTCGAGGATCATCAGCGTATGACAAACTTCTGCCAAGTTACATGCTTGGGTTCTTGAGAGGGAACACAAATGATTGTTTGCCTTTTAATAGTTAATTAAAAAATGCTTACAGAAAGTAATTTAAAAAGGATAATTCATGCATTGTTATCGAACTTTCGAAGAGTAACTGTGAATCTCGCTCTCCCTGGTTGTGGGATTGGATTGGTTAAGCTGCTAAATGAAAAGCAGTAGGAGTGGAGCACTCCCCAAGCAATCTGCCCTCCACCGTTCCACTCCAGGTAGCACACTACTGCTAACTGCAGGCCTGGACTGACTGGATAAGTTAGTACACTACACACACACACACACACACATGTTTGTGCAGCATTCGCTGTGAGGATCCTCAGACATAATGCTTTCCCTCACCCCTTACCCTAACCTTAACCCAATTCCAACTTGAACCTTAAAACCAGACCACAGAATCTGTTGGAAACCCACACATTAAATGATGTTGGAGGGAAGTTGGCACGGAGCATTGCAGTCCTGCAGAACACAAGGAATATTCTCAATCAGAAAGCATTGTATACATTATATTGTTCATTACTTTTACCATATTTGAGTTGCTGTGTATTCAACCTATATATATATATATTACCGAAATGGGCAATCAGATTAATAAACAATGCAATAGAGTCTCTATAATGTACAGTTCAAAATAGTGCAAATAATGTTCAAAGCCAGAAATAATTTGCTTCCAAATAAAATAAAAATCTTGTTTTCAGAGAGACACGGGGGATATTATTTAAGCGGGAAACACAATTTTAAAATTGCAGCGTTTAAAAGGTATTTGTGTTTCAATCTTGGGGGTTAAATTATGGAACAGTCTAACAGATGAATACATATAGAAACATAAATCGGTTTAAAAGAATATACAAAATAGACATTTTAAGTAAATGTTTGGTTGGATGGTGAACAGCAGTTTAATCCAGGACAGTAATAGAAATGGTCGTGTTTAAAGCCAGACGTATTATTGTGTTGTACTTAACATTAACTGTAACATTCAGAAGATTGTATAAAATATGATAAATATGTAAATATTTGGTGATGGGTAGTAGGGTATAAATTGATTTGAAAAAAAAAAGAAACATATCTACTGATCGATCAAAATAAAAGTGCTTGTTTTGATATCAAATGTTATACTTCACATTAATAACATGATATTTGTGAGTATGAGTAATACATTTAAAATGACATCAATAATAATGTGGACAACTGTAATTATAAACACATATTAACCTTATATAAATGCAATTTAATGTTGAATGTAATACATTTTCATAATGTCATAATTATGACACAATGTCTAGTATTATAGTATTCGGAATATATTATATTATAACATGAAATTATGTGGTGGGCCACATGTAATTGTTTGGGGAGTTTTTGGTCCTCACAAAACTGCACATACGATTATGTTTATATTTTTATTCCCACAATCACCCGTCACCTGACACACACACACACACAGGTTCACACAGTTATCCTTGTAAGGACTCCTATTGACTTTCATTCATTTTGACAGCACAATTTTTGCCAGAAACTGAACCAGTCCCGCAAAAATTAGGTTCTACCTCATGAAGACCAGGTTACTGTCAATGCCAGGAAAGGTCCTAAACGGGTAACAGATACAAGTACACGCACACGCACACACACACACACACACACACACACACACACACACACACAGTTCTAATTCTATCCACAAAGAATTCACGGTCATCAGTGTAAACTCTCGATCGTCACCATTTAATTTTGTCTGCTCGAGATATCATTAGTAAAGGCTGTCGAAATGGCCTCGGTCGTGAGGAAGCCCACTGTGATTGTCAACGTGAGGCTGAATGTCTGTGTGAATGCAAAGCAATTAGTTCTGCCTAAAGTGCATCTCACTGTCACTTCAGTATTTCTCCTCCTCCCCCACCCACCCACCAAAGATCTGCAGAAGTAGCTGTGAGAGGTAGAAGGTTGAAAGAGAGAGACAAAGATTTGTTTTCACCTTAATTAATGATGTGTGAGAAACTGCGGACCTTTGCAAATGTCAGCAGCATCGGTCCTCAGATCAGTTACGAGTGGTGAACGCCTTGGGTTCAGCAGCCTTTGCAATAAAGGAATGGAGGGCACTCCAGAGGAACCAGTGATGGATGAATATATTAGGGTGAAAAATTTGGTTTGTGGGGAGACATGCAATTCAGATATTTTCAGCATTATGTCAATAGAGAAGCATATGTGTTATTCAGATAGAATATGCATCCTTTAAATTCAGTCTGCCTTAGCATAAATCTGATCTTGAGTTTATCTGCCACAACACCCTTAAATATATATATATATATATATATATATGCTGTTGTTGTTTTCAGCTGTAACAATCATAACCTCTTTGTGGCTTAGACATGCTGATAATTGTCCTATCCGCGCTGTTCTTCATCTGTCACCCTCAGCCTATTTCTAGTGTTCATTTAAACCTCTTAACATAGTGACACATTCTCACACAAAAAAAACACCCTCTTTCAAAAGTTTATTTTTGGACAAACAAAACTCGGATCGTTCAGTCCAATTATCAGAGCAATGTGTGTTCCTGTCAGGATGCCAGGACAAATGCTTGGAAAATTGGAACTCTCGCTGTTTAATCGGGACATCTGGTCACTCTAGATGTTTTACTCTGCCAACACAAATGCTGCCGAGTATTGTAAATAATAGAGTTCATAGGGCCCTCTACTGGAAAAAAAAATCTGTTTTGTGTAGTAATTTCAAAGCCTTATTTAGCTTTTAGTCCTTTTTTTTTTGTTATTTTGCATTATATGTTGAATAAAATTTAATTAGTGTGTCAAATTGAGCACTATAAACATTTTGCCATGTAGGGAACACAACTCCTTTTGTTGTGATCCAACAATACACCTATTGGAAGGTACTAGCTGTCAATCACATGGTGCCCTTTTATATGTGCCATGCTTTATTGTCTTTTCTTGTGCATAATTTACAAATACAATAACCCGCTGAATTGAAACCTGGAGCTTTCAATTAGGTCATTAACTCTCCAGGAAAATGTTAACTGGTGTTATAAATCAAATGAGAAATGGGCTCATTTTCTCATTGCCTTCCATTAAAAAGGAGGTGTTTTTGCCCCCTGGTGGCATGTGGCTCCTTGCGTCGTACATCCTTGGCTTCTCTTTTCAAACCAGAAGACAACGTTCAATTGTTGCATACAGTATATGAAAGAGCCGGGTCCTCCTTTCAATAATTTATTACTTTTCACCCATTTATCATGGCACAGTCTTCTCATCTTCTCCCCCAGAACTTTGTTTCCAAACTTGGTTTGTATGAATAATACTGTCTCAGGCCTTTGAAGCTTCTCTGATGGATGGCGCTGTAGTCAATAGGACTGAAAGTGAAACAAGGCCACTCCCAGTAAACAACTTTTAATAATCGCCCCGTTGATTGAGTGCCGTGTCCGACGTGGCAAATGAATCTGTTTGTGCCAAAACAATAGAAGAAGGGGGGGGGGGAAGAAAATAAGTGAAGAACAGAGGACTTGATATGGTAGAAGTAATTATGCAACCCTCCACCCATCTGCTCTTTTATTCTGTGACATCCTTCTTTCATTGCTCTTCATCCTCCTACATGCTCTCCGTCTCTGACAACTTAAGTTCGCCGTGAGGCTAACTTGCGTGGGCTGGCGCCGTGAGTTATAATTCTGTGCGGTTTTGATGACCAAAGTAAAGTCGGCAGTGATCAGTCACGGTAGACAATATGCAAATGTGTGTATTTTAAAATCTGTGCAGAAACGCTGTACAATTGATTTCAGTTGTTTCCCTGTTGATCAATACACCCAGGCACTGGTTTGCCATTGTAAGGGAGTCTCGGCAAAAGCAAAGCATTTGTCAGCTGAAAACAATTGTGTGTGAGGCGATTAGCCTGCCTTGAGTGTCATTACTGACATAATCACTGGCTGAGGTTTGCCCACATGAAAAATAGAGATAGGAGGAGTCGGAGCTTTATAGCATTTCTGCCCTAAAGGAGACATTATGCCCTATTTCTACAAGTAACCTAGTTCCCTGGTGTCCTAATGAACATGTCTGTGACATGCTTTGGTCAAAATACCTTCAAAAAAGGTTGAAGCACCACAGCAATCACCCTGCCAAAACAGCCCTGTTCAGAACGCTTGCTTTTGAGTGCCTGTCTCTTTAAATGCAAATGACACAGGAAACTACTTCAGTGTCACTGAGGCTCCGGCAGCTTACAGAAATTAGCATTTGGAAAAAACGATCATTTGCCGACTTTGACATTGTCGTCATATATAAAATGTATCCACTGGACACGAAAATCCTCTGTGTAGAACTCTGTGCTGCACTGCACTGTGCAGCCAAGAATAGAACACTTTGCAGACTTCCGCTCTTCCGGATCCTATTGCTCTCGTCTGCACTCTCGCGTTTTTTAGGGACAAAGCGGAGCTCCACGAGACAACAATT
Organism: Microchirus variegatus; assembly: GCF_963457635.1. NCBI lineage: Eukaryota > Metazoa > Chordata > Actinopteri > Pleuronectiformes > Soleidae > Microchirus > Microchirus variegatus. Next base: position 10,470,443 of record NC_139821.1, read on the forward strand.
CCAGGAGCGATGAATCATTGTGACGTCACAATGCGTGAGGAAGTCAACATCACATGTTTTATCTCCTGTACTTCAATTGAGGCAGACCACAAAAATATATTTTTTCACACTTTGCCTACTCATAGGGCCTCCAGAGTCCCAAATATGTGTATTAATATGATTTAAAAAGTTGATTTTGCACAATATGTCCCCCTCTAAGATGTTATAGGAGTTGTCAGCCAATGGTCCACATGAATGCCCCTGTCTGCTCAACTTAGTCAAGATTAACAGCAATGTTATCCCACTTGTGAGGAATAAACAGACTGCAACAGCAGCAGGAGGGGACACATCTTTTTTTCAAAGGAAAATCGAACTAGGAAGAGATTTGTGCTGAGCAATATGGTTTAAAAGTAAAATCTCAGATTTTCTTACTCAAAAATCAATTTTTTAAAAAGCTTAAAAGCAAACTAGAAGAAAAATATTATTACTGTCCAGGGTGTACCCTGCCTATGACCCTATGTCAGCTAAGATTAGCACAGCACCCCCCCCCCGCGACCCTCTGGTGGAGGATAAAGCGGTAGATAATGGATGGATGGATGAATGTGCTTTCATTTTCCCTTGTGGGATTTGAACAAAATTGCCCCTTTGGGTTGACAGTGCAACAAAACACTGCTATCCTCTCCCATGTGCAGTTATTATGTGAGGCAAGGCCACTTTGGCAAAATACTTGGTAGCATATCATGTGGGGTCAGCATGTGGATAAACCCCAGCTGTATAAATGGGCACCACATCTTCAGCAATATGAAACGCAAGTGCATCAGTAATAGCTTTCCACTGGGTTCCTTTCTTGTTGCGCGGGACACAATGTGATTAACATTCAACTACTGAAGACTGAAGTCCTTTATCTGAAGTGGGGGGGGGGGAGTCAGCCAGTTAAAGAGGAAATTAAATTTTGTTTGTGAACTCTCTATTTGGCTGGCGTTTACCTTTCACAAGTAGTGGTTGAAGGGTTGGAGTTTAAAGCTTTAGTGTGTAACACTTAGATGTAGGATTCAAAAGTCAAATTATTTCACACAATGTTGATCAAGCCTATCATTTGTCTATCATTTGTAGTTTGTTTTTGGTTTTCATGTTGCGGCCAACGTTCCCATGCTGCACGGCGTGGTACATTTTACATTATGAATGAGCAAGCAGTGTGGAAGAAGCACAAAGTGTGAATAAAGAGAGACGGCTTCATACAGCGGCTGAAAACGCCAAGATTCTACTACTAAAAATGAACCTGGCTGTTCAGTCGGACTTCGTGGCGATGTACTTGATGTACTATGTAAATGTGTGCTCCTCCATCAGCAATCAAGAGCTCCCTGAGCTGAAATGTGCCTTGTGTGTGAGAGAGAGAGTGGGTCGTGGTAGGGTCATAATAGGTCATAGGCTCCAGGGTCCCAGAGACTCAGGGGGCAATAGAAGTTTCACACTGGAGCTCTCACTGAATGCAAAAATACTGAGATTTCAAATGGCCTCTGTATGGTGAGTTACTACTCATTGTTGTACTCTGCTTGCATTGCTAAGTAAACCCTAAATGTATAATGGTGAATTTGACATTTCTTCAGTAAGTTTGCCCAAAAGCTTTTGGGTGGTAATGGCTGATGCTAAGAGGGGCAAATGGTTTATATATTGACTGCTCTTGAACTTTGTTTTGAAGTTTCAAACTCGCCAAGCAGATCGAAATATCACTGGAAATGGTCCAATACACAGAAGAAGCACGGACAACTGTTGTCGGGCTTTGATTGCTTCTGGCTGCGTTTATCTGAAGGTTATGAACATGTCATTGGACTAAGCATTGAATGGTACACAATGGCTGCAGGACTCAAAACTGCTCCCTGTGAACTGCTGTGAAGCGCAACATGGTCCGAGTTCTTTTTTTGTATCTAATGTCCAATTTTTTCCTTTTATGTTCTATGTTTAATAAAAACCATTAAGAGACACCTTTCTTTGAGGCATCAGCAGTGGCTGCGGTATCCAAATGATAACCTCAATACAAGGACACCCACGCTTGTGATTTTGTTTGTACTGAAAGCTTTCAGGCAATCTCTCATGCACTCTCTTGTGCTTTAATCTTATTCACTCCCACAATATTTAAATTACCACAGGCTAAACCCACATCCTATAGTGCCCTAATTTATTTATTTATTTATTTTTACAAAGGACACAGCAGGATTTTAATTTGTTTACTCTCAGCTACCTTGGACTGATGTTGACCTACTGTACAATAAACATGTTAGAAATATATATATATATATATATATATTAGACATTTGTACTGTTTGTGTGCCTGCTCGAGCCTGCAAATGATCACTTTTCCAAATGCTAACTGCTGTTAGCTCCCAGTAGCCTCTGTGGCTGATGTCATTTTCTGTCCCTTAAGTTTCGTTTTACTGGACCTAAAGAGATACTACTAAACGGAGCGTTCTGAACAGGGCTGTTTTTGGCAGGGTGATTGAACTGCTGTGGTGCTTCATCCTTATGGTATTTTGACCAAAGCATGTCACAGACATGTTCATTAGGACACCAGGGAGTTAGGTTAACTTGGAGAAATTAGATATAATATGTCTTCTTTAACTTTTTTGTCATGTACTAATGGCTGGAAAGTCATCATTTATACTCTGTATGACATAAATGGTATATATAGTATTTATTTAGACAAGGTACGATTAATACTGTGCTCACTACACATACTGTACATCATCGTTGAATCAGTCTTCACAACTGATTCTCTGCAAGGTTTCATTTGGCTACAAAATTAACAGAGACGGCAGACTTCACCCCATTCACGCAACAAGCCTCTGGCGGCCTCTGTTGGTCATATCGGCAAGTGCAAGTGTGGAAGCACAGACAGACAGAGACAGACAGACACAGAGCCTCTAAAAACAACACTGTCTTGCCATTCTCGCCTAAACAGTACGTTAAGTAATTACCATGCGGTAACAGGTCAACAGGTTGTTGCTTAGTTGTAAGGAACGCCAAAAAAACAAGTTGGGAAACATTTTTTTTACACCAGAAATACTAAAATTATTAATAAAACAACATCACAATCAGCCTGTATTAATTTGTTGGGCTTTTTACAAGATGACTCGACTGTGCCATCCTATGTCAGCCTCTACCTCCACATGCTACAGTGCCTCAATCCTACATTAGCACCCACTGTTTGCCAGAGTGCCCATTTTGTGTAATTATACGAACTACAGCAAGCTAATGGCCCCGACAGAGCAGTGCCTGGGCCCATTACACCTCAGGGTGCTGCAAAACACCATTACCACCAGAAACCTGGAGTGCTTGTGCTCGTGGTTTACACACGGTCTGTGTGCTGTGTGTGCAGCTGCATGTTCCTGTGTGTGCGCACGCACAGACGTGTTGTTTGAAGGAGTTTGGAGGTGTAATGATACATGTCAAAGAAACACAACAGCTACTACAGACGTTTGCCATTATTAGCCGCGAATGTGTGTCTTTTGGTATGTTTATGTACACCACACCTGTCATCTCTCCCCCCCATTAATTTCTCAAGGGCTTTAGTTGCTTGTTGGAGGGAAGACAGCGAGGCACCTTGCACAACTTTGGGCACTCGATGTACTCCGTTTACTTAGCGCTGTCACATTCTGCCAGCAAATAGATTGTTTGGTTCTAAAGTGGGCTTTAATTGTGTGTTTTATCTTCGTCTATATCTATCTGTGTTCACATTTGTCTCAGTGTATGAGTTCAGCATTACTCAGTCAGTCTCAATGGTATTTTAAGTATATCTAACTGGCTTAGTGGAAGGTACAAATATGATCACACATTATACCAAGTTCAGCTCACCGTGGTCTGGCTTGTTTTCCCCCACTGCAGTGTGTGTGTGTGTGTGTGTATAGGCTACAGGGAAATTAGTCGTGTGACATTATAGCAGCATGATACAGTCCATCCTGCCAATAAATGCAACAAAGAAGATGAACACAATATATTGTTTACGTGACACAAGAAAAGGTTGATTTATTGTGTTAGCCGGACCAAACCAGGACTTTAATTCATTTGAGATTGTACTAAATTGAATTTCTCAAAGTTGCTGTGTTTGTTTAGCTCCACACTTTCGGTTGTGCTTTGTGCCCCAACAGAAGAGCAGCACAGATCATTTATTTTGATACAACTCTTGTCAATTAAATGCAAAGATTGTGTAAAGTACCAAACTCTTCCAGTGGAATATGGAATATCTGCTGTCTTTCCTTGAGCCAGCCTTGGTGAGAATCAGGTTATTGTGTGGCTTTTTTTTTTTACTTTATTTACTTTTATATACTGTAGTGTGAGAGAGGGAGACATCCAAAGGGCACTGGAGGTCACTGAGCAGTGAATAAGGAGGATCGGAAACACAGTCGCATTAAAAAGCTCAGGGAGATTTTTGGACAGACATGTTAGACAGATCTCTGCACCACCGCGATCAGAACACCGAGTGTGAGAATATTTTTGGACGAATCGAGTACGTCTTTCTCGCTAGAGCTTGGATGCCAAGGTGCAAGCTGTTCTGGCAGCTTGAGGTGGTCCAACACTGTACTAAGTCACTTTTTCCCTTTTGAATTAAAACCATCTTTATGTTGCTGCGGAAACATGAAGCGGAATTGACGGTTAAATCACCCTACCCCTGTTAGATGTGCGTTGCAGTCATAACTATATACACAATGAATGCTTTTCCATTAGCAGTGTGCACAATACAGTACCTGAATCACTTTCTGAAGAAAGAGGCTTAGCACTGACTCTATTGACAATCTGCTTTACCCTTACTATCAATATCCATTAACCACTTTAAGCCTTGCCAAGTGGAGAAGATGTAGCGCTAATTGCTTTTTTTTTTGTCGTGAATGTATACAGTAATAGTGGATCAATGTGTTTGTTAGTATTGTGGGATAGTTAAACAAGCACAAATGCATTCAGAGGTGTCAAGCTCCTTTTTGGCTAGTTATCCAAGGCACAAAGGGGTTGTATTTAGTGTCTAAATTATACGTAGGTGTGTTTAGGGCATAACCTCAATTAAACCAATCAGAGGTTTGCTTGTCATTCCTTTTAAAGGCGAGGTGCATTGCTTTTTAAGTGGTGAACGCAGGGAAACGGATAATTCTCTGCTGAGGAGATGGTTCTGCTCGTGTGTGAAGTGAAGGTGTGCAGGCAGAATAAAATGAAAAAAAACATCTGAGCTGAAAAAGCAGTTTGAAAAGAAAGGTTTCAGGAAATTGTGCCAAAGTCGGGTTTAAAACGAAGCACAAGCTCAAGAAGTGAGCTACGATACAAGTAATTGCTGTTTTACATTTAAGACGACACGTAGCGTTGATACTGATGTGCGAGACGCTTTGCTCGTTATTTTTTTGATTCTCCTCTGAATCATCAGTGTAACAGTTTAACCATGAAGACAAGGAAGAGACAAAAGTACAGCTCCAGATATGAGCCCAGTGACCTCACTGTCTAGATTTGAAGTATCTGTGTGTGTCTAGTCTGAGCTGCAGCCCTGGAAGCCAGCACACACACCCTTTCTGCACTAATGGGTTTGTGGTCCTTGGCCAGTAGATCCTCTTCCTCCACCATCCACTGATCCTCTGTCCCATCAACAACACTCACGGGCCCCCTATCGATTACATGCGGCCCCCCACCTAATATCATGTTATAATGAAACCATGGCCCACGACCTCACCATCTTTTAAACACAGTGTGTCGCTGAGGCACAGCTGCCAGCGAGGTGATAGAATATAATATATGTTTGCTAGTACTGTTTTTACTAGCAAGACATTGTAATAATAAGACATTGGGTCATAAATATCACGTTATTAAAGGTATCACATACAACATTCAATTACATAATATAAATAAGCTTGTTGGGGCCCGAGCCACGGAACATATCCGTGGCTTTCCAGTCACGTAAATGAGCCAATTTGTACGAGACGCATCAAAGGTGGAAAGTTGTCGAAAGGTTTTGCGGATTAAAAACTGCGTGGCCACGGCAACCCTTTGCGTTTTTGCCGAATTTCGACCATTCGCCACAAAACAGGAAGTGCCCTATAACTTCGGCATAGATTGAAAAACTCTTTCCCGAAGAAAGGGTTTTTCAAGGGTTCTTGGTAACACTAATGGTTCCAGTAAGAACCATTTTTGATCCAGAGAACCCTTTAAAATCCCTTTCCTGAATAAAGGGTTTTAAAAGGATTCTTGGTGGAACCCTCCAAAAGGGTTCTCCTATGAGGACAAGCCGAAGAATCTTATATGGTTCTACTTAGCACTCTAAAAGCACTTTTATTTGTGTATAAGTGTGGCCTCAACTCAACAGGGAGTTGGCCTTTTTGAATTTCTAGCTAGACACATCAACGAAAGTTGCACCTGTGTTTGGTGTTTTAATTACAGTTGTCCACATTATTATCTCCAAAATGTTCCCACTTGTTGTTCTCCAGGCCAGCCCCCTCTTGACCACACGAGACGCTCATTGGCCCCCAGGTCATTTGACTTTGACACCCCTGGTGTACATGCTTTGTTAACCCACCTATGTAGGCATGTCTAATGTGCTGCTTAAGTAATCTTAAAGATACCGCACCATTGACCATGTTTTCGTTGGTCCGTGGTGCAGTGGCTTCCTTGTGCCTCAAGAATAGCAATGCACACATTACACATTACATTATACATTTTTGTGACACCTCTCTTGTTTCTAATTTCACATACATCCTTCACAAACACAAAACCATACACTTGATTTCACCCACTGCACAGATTTCCCCCCCCTTATTTCCCTCTTGCAAACGCAATACGCTTACTCACGCAGACACTCGCGGCCTCTCAGCGTGGAGTGCTGCCACCTGCGTGCTGTGGAGTGGGTGTAGTATTTCCCCCTGACAGTGAGATGTATGCGATTAAACCCTATTAAAGTCATTAGCCCAACAGAAGTGATAGCCAGCAGATGGTCACCAAGCACAAATATGCTCTTAATGAAGCTCCTCTGTCACTGTGTGCGGGTAAGTGTGTGGTGGAGCATGCACGATTGCACTCGTGTGTAGGTTTGGTTGTGTAGACGAGCGTCTGTGACACTCCGAGCAGCTCTTGATTAGACAGTGGTTGGCCCTTCTCCTGTTGCATAGTAATCAGTGGCCTTTGTTGATTTATAAAGATATGGTGTCACATTGCAGTTTCCCTCCTGCTATTTATCCGTCTCATTTCTTTTTCCTTAATACTTTACAGCAGTTGTTATCCATAATGTTGCATTAGTGCCTCCTTCTTATTCCTTATCCTTTACCTAAACTTTCCTCATCACTGCAGTTGAAACGTCATCCATTTTGGGGCCGTACCCTCCCGTATTTTAATTTTATATGTACAATACGGTACAAAGGTCTCAGCCCATCATTAGATTTGTTGTTTCAGCAACGCTGTCTAAATAGTAGACATGATGTGTCCGATACACTCTCAAGTTTAGAAGCATTGGGCATAGTTTTACTGCAGTAAGTGAATTTTCCAAACTTTTTTGCGAAACAGAAAGCCAAGAACGGCCCTTTTCTGTCTCGAATCCTGTGCTTTCATTATTTAACAGTGTGAAGGTCAAACATACAAGTGAAGAAACAAAGTGAGTGAAGGGGAAAATATTATTCAGCTTTTTAAATAAAGTCCACCGTCGAGAGTATTATGCAACATTTCTCAGTCACAGTGTTGAAGGTTCTAGTTTGAATAAACTTTGACATTTTGACCACATCAGTGCAATAACTCACAATGTGCAGTAGCTAATACAATCGGTGTAATATTTTTTATTCATTATTTCACTCTATATGTGGCTGCCACCTTTGTAGAATGACAGGGTTAACGTTTGTTTTCTGTCTATTCTGACTTCATATTTCCTTTTTTGGGTTTTTATAGTGTTTTGTTATATGTGCTGACCAGGGTTGCTTAACTTTATCTTATTGTATAAAGTTGTAGATAAAGCCCTCTATTCTATTCTGTATTCTAGCATCCCACTTATTTAATCTCTTAACATGTTTTCTTGTCGTCTCATGAATGATCCTCCTCTGCCACAGTGTTATAATCAAAGCATGTTGGATTACATAAGCCAATACTGGCCTATCACATAATACATCTGTGGGTGTTTGTGTGTGTGGATGTGTAAAGAATTTTGGGCATTAAATGGATGTGTTTGGGAATTTAATTTAATTTTTTTGTACAGCCTCAGGGGCTGTTCACGTACTGTGGCGTCACACAGTTGTGACACACGTCCATTGACACGTACCTGTTTCACCGCGCGAAGATGGAGAGCTGAACTTTTGCCGATGCGTTGTCGTTATTATTATGATTTTTATTTGAATGTAGATATGATTTCAGTGATTCAACCTCACACTAATCTCAGCAGCTCCCGGGTTTTTGGTTACTTAGTTACAACAGATGCAGGAACAATCTCTTTTGATTAAAAACATCTCTTGCTTCACTCGTGTGTTTTTCACACGTGTTCTAATCTAACAGCCACTAATTAAGTATCTGCAGTGCTGCCTGAACAATCCAAGCTTTCAAATAGCACTTGGACTCTGATAATCGGCTCTACACTCTTAGAAATAAAAGTAGTAAGTCGAACCATATAAGGATCCTCGGCTTGTCCTCATAGGAGAACCCTTTTGGGCTCCAGGTAGAACCTTTTTTTTACAGGTTCCACCTAGAACCCTTTTAAAACCCTACCCCACTATTTAAATGATTAATATTATGCATTCAATTGCATACTCATTAAATTCAGTGCTTACTCCTAACGATTATCAGTTTATATTTAACAATATCAATGATTTTTACTGAATGATCATATGGATACATGCAAGTGAAGTGCAGTGTGCCTGCGGGCTACCAGGTGCCCGCGGGCACCACGTTGATGACCCCTGGACTAGAGCTTATTATTCCATTACTGTTGCTGTTGGAGCCATTTTTGGGACAACGTGTCAACTACTGCAAGTAGCGGTACAGCAATAGATTAATAATCGGTTTGAAGCTTTTTTTTCATTACGAAAACAAGATTTCTGATTGTTTTCGCTTCTTAAATGTCAATATTTTCTTTGTTTCTTTGATTCACATAACAAAGAAAGAAAAATCGTCATTTCCAGCTTTGACAAACACTGATCAACGTTTTTTTTAACATTTTCTAAAATTTTATGGACCAAACGATTAATCGAGAAAACAATCGCCAGATTGATCGATTACGAAAAAAAAATCGCTAGTTGCAGCTCTAGTTTGTTTTGTTGTTTTATTTTGATAAGAACAAGTCACTACAGTTGCGAAGTAGCTAAGCTGCAGAGTCGCAAAACTGAAAACAGCTGCGGTAAGAACAATTTCGGGCGATAAGTCTGCTCCAAATTAACTGTTAGTGATGAGTGTCAAACACACTTCACAGGTATATGTGCTGCTTACGTAGATTCTATTCCAGTATCTGATTGTTTTCACAGGAGCAAACGTAGCATAAACACAGAACATGCATCCACCCTTCACCCTGTTGTCTGTGAGTAAAATGGGTGGATTTCAAAAGTGTGTGTGTGTGTGTGTGTTTGAATGGGGGAGAGAGGGTGAGTGATGAAAGGAGAGAGCTGATAGTGATGCTCTATTGAATACAGATGAGAGGAAGGCAAGCTGAATTCTGATGAGGCTGCTTTCCTCTCTTTCTACCACTCTTCCTTTGCTTCCCCCCCCCCCCTCCCTTCTCCATCCCTTGGTGTTGATATACTTCAGAGAAGTGCATCTTTTTGAACCATAACGCTGCTGACCTTTCAAAGTCAAGGTCCAGGTCGTTTTTTAAAGGAGAATCTCTTACTTTTTTTTTTTTTATTAATAAGTGGAATGATGTTGGTGATAGTCACATCAAGAATTGTTATGGAGAGAATGTGATCACGTAGTCCTGTTTTATGTTTATCGAACACTGGAGGCCAAATGTGCTCGCATTTTAAAAGGCGCTCTCTCGCTGCTTGTGTTTTTTTAAATACTTGAAGAGGGGGTTTAACGCATTTAAGGAGCCTAAGGCTCATAAAAGTCAGTCACCGCTGTAATCACCAGCTGCTCTTTAAGTCGAGCCAGGACATTTTTTTAAAAAATGACTGTATGTCATAACGGATATTCAGCTGGGCTCACCTGTTGGTTTATTAAGAAAAACAGATGTGGAAAAACAAACTCCACCTAATCTGTCAGATCTTGCTAGGAGTGCAGCTTTAAGCTTCATTAGTTGGAGAAATTGTGCACGTTTTTTTTCCCCCAGGCTTGACTCGGAATACAAATGCTTTTTTTGTTGAGAAGTCATCAGGGTCGTCACTGCAGCTCATTAAAACCAAGACAGGCAAAAAAAAATTAATGGAGCCAAACACCTTGGATTTAATTTGTCAGAAGGTAAAATAATACAAAGTGCCTCGTTGTGGTAAATATACCTAATTAAAGTTGAGCGTGGTTTGACTTTCACAACAGTTGGCATGTGCATAAACATTTATAAGCACAATTACATACCAATAAAATAGAGGTTTAGAATTAGTCTATATTAGAGACTCATTGGCGCTATATTCTAATAATTAAAGGGGTCACATTATACCCTATTTCTCTTAGTTAACCTAGTTCCTTGGTGTCCTAATGAACTTTGGTCAAAAAAATACCATAAGGATGAAGCACCAAAGTTCAATCACCCTGCCAAAACAGCCCTGTTCAGAACGATCTGTTTAGGGTTAGTGTAGTATCTGTATGTGTAGTAGGAAATGACATCAGCCATAGAGGCTACTGGGAGCTAACAGCAGTTAGCATTTGGCAAAGTGATCATTTGCAGGCTCTAGCTGACACATTGCCGTCATATATAACATGTATCCACTGGACAGATAAATCCTCTGAGGCTGGAAGTTTGTGTAGGACTCTGTGCTGCACTGTGGAGTCAAGAATAGAACTTTTCGCGGACTTTGTGGACTTCCGGTTTTCAGGTACAGTTGCCCTGGCCAGCACTCATGCGTTTATGGACAAGTTGGAGCTCCACGAGATAACAATTCCAGGAATTTAGCGCATTGTCACGTCCCAGTGAGCGCGGAAGTCAACATTGTGTGTTTTATCTCCTGTATTTAGACTGAGGAGGACCACAAAAATATTAGTGAGTCATCTTTTTTCACACTTTGCCGACTGATAGGACCTCCAGAGTCCCAAATATAAGGATTTAAATGATTAAAAGTTGATTTTGCATATTATGTTCCCATTAGATGTAAAATACGTACTTCAGCGACCATTTACCACCTTTCGTGACTTCCATTCCAATTCAAAACATTAGATGGGTGTGGTTGACAGTTTTTGAAACACAAAGAGGCATTTGTCCTCCTCCTCTTCAGCTTATGCATGTACTTACACATCCACATATATTACTGTCTCACCATCTGTTTTCATTTTAAAACAATGATCATGTTTGGGGTTGACACAGTTGGCGAGTTTGCATGTGTGTACGTGGGTTTCCTCCTACAGTCCAAAAACATGCAGATTTGGGGATTAGGTAAATTGGACACTCTAAATTGACTGTAGGTGTGCGAGTGAATGGTTGTTGTCTCTAGGTGGCCTTGTGATGGACTGGCGACCTGTCCAGGGTGTAGTACCCCGCCTTTTGCCCTATGCCAACTTGGATTGGCACCAGTGCTTCCCCATGACCCTCATGTGGAGGATAAAGTGGTAGAAGATGGATGGATGGATCCTAGCCCAGGGTAGCCAGTTAGAGTGAAAGTGTGTCTGCATTAGATTGACAACAGTTATTAAGGACGACAACAGCAACAGTAACAGACTGTAAAAACATAACATATTTTAAATTTCTATCAACAAAGTGAACGAGAGCGAGATGAGAGTTGGCTAACCTTGGCTGACATTCTCCGTTTTGATTTCCTGTCGGTGAGGAAAAGTATCCACGTCGGCAAGTCTGAGGTTTGAGCTGTCTGTTTTTCAAGCACATTTTCCACTGGAGAACTTTAAATTCTTTCTTCCTCTCTGGTTGAGGCTGAGTGGGCGTTGGTGGGTGGCACATCGGACCATAAAACCAAACTAAAACAAATACTGGTTAACATGTTTACCTGATCTCTGACGACACATCATGATGATTTTATGTATTAATTTTGTAAAATTCTCATATATGGCACCTTTTTATCTATAAAAAAAAAAAAAGAAGAAATACAGTGTTGAAGCAGAGCAAATTACTCAGGAGTCAAATGAGTGCAGACACCAGAAGACCCAGCGTGACATGTCCTCCAATGTGATTATCAGCATCGTGATTGGTCGTAAAGCCTGTTGTCACGGCAATGATTTCAGCCTTGATGATGAAAACTCCAGAGACACTGATAGCCACGCACACACACACACACAGGTTCAATCTCACAGACTAATGCCTCTCTCTCAAAGGGGAATGAGACTGGTTAGCAGTGAGACAAACGGACTGTGTGTGTGTGTGTGTTGCTGTTTTCTGTCTCCACCCTCGCAGTAATGTACAGAGGAGGAATCTGGGAAAAGGATTGAACCTCACTGAATTGTACTTGACACTCTATCCTTTCTTTTACTTCTTCCCCCCCCCCCGTACACTCACCCACCTATGGCACTTTCTTCCTCCCAGCTTTTATTAAACCACTTTGACTGAGTTAATAACGTCTCTGTCACACTCAAACACACAGACGGAGGCAAAAAAGCAAGTGTAACTGTGCCTGTCTGCTGCACTAACATTAAACTTGTACGCACCAGACAAGACCCCTAAGGGCATACTTTGTCAGATCACAAATGCGGCTACAGCCTGTAATAATATTTTGTGCTGTTGTTGCATTTAGATAGTCGCACATAATTTTCTTCCAGCAGCATATTTCAGCCATTTTATTCATCCATATAAGATATCAAGTCAGAGATGCTTATTCCTCCATGTCTGGCATCAGCCAGTGGCCAGAGACATTATGTTTGCAGTTCATCTGTGTGCCCTAGACTTGTGAATGCAGCGTCTTAAGAGCACCTGGAGGCATTTTGCTAAAACATGCTGTGCGTTCATTTACCTTTAATTACCTTTAATCCTTATGTTTGAGACTCTGGAGGCCCTATCAGTCGGCAAAGTGTGTAAAAAGATGACTCTGTCATGTTTTTGTGGTCTGCTTCAGTCTAAGTACAGGAGATAAATCACACGATGTTGACTTCTGCACCGTATCTGACGTCAGAGTTTGGAATTGTCATCTCGCGGAGCTCCGCTTTGTCCCTAAAAAACACGAGAGTGCAGGCGAGGGCAAGAGTATCCGGAAGAGCGCAAGTCTGTGAAGTGTTCTATTCTTGGCTGCACAGTGCAGCACAGAGTTCTACACAAACTTCCAGCCTCAGAGGGTTTACATTTAATATATGACGGCAATGTGCCGGCAATTATCACTTTTCCAAATGCTAGCTATTAGCTGCCGGAGCCTCAGTGACGCTGACGTAGTTTCCTGTGTCTCATTTGCATTTAAAGAGACAGGCACTCAAAACCGAGCGTTCCGAACAGGGCTGTTTTGGCAGGGTGATTGAACTGCTGTGGTGCTTCATCCTTAAAGTATTTTGACCAAAGTATGTCACAGTCATGTTCATTAGGACACCAGGGAACTAGCTTAACTTGGAGAAATAGGGTATAATATGAGTCCTTTAACCAGCCTCTGGTCAGGGTCACAGCAAACTCACAACTGGGGTAATGAGGAAGTTAGTGTGCGGCTTGCCGAAGTCTACAGGTTGAAGTTTACAGGGTCACAGTAAACTCACAACACGTTTTTACCCTCTTGAAGACAGCAAAACAACAACAAAAAATGTTATGTCATGATATTAATTTTATTTCCAACCTTACACACAAAGTACTTTCCAAATAAAAAGGAATACAGAATAACAAATAACAGGATGAGCCCCTCTGGAGTCATTTGAAAAAAAAAAAAAATCTTGGCATTATTATCTTGAGATTTGTCATTTCCATGCACACACTGTAGTATGAGTTTGGTTCAAAATCTGATACAGGGCTCTATCTTACACCGGGCACTGCTCGTTTCCAAATGCTGTTATTTCTACACCCAGGGCCCACATTGTGTTGCTCTTAAAATGAGTTGTGGTCAGCCTGTTGCTATTCATCATTGACCAACAACAACATAGTCAATTGTGCAATGTTTTTTTCATGGTTGTTTAAGAGTTTACAATGCACGCACACAGAGATGCGCTTCAGCGATCCTCTTATTCCGTTATATGCAGATTGAATGTCTAATGTGGAGTTGTGGGACCGAGGTAGATGGTGAAAACAGAAGAAGGACCACATAGTCATTATCACTCCTCACATAGAGAGGTGCCTTCTTTAGATGGCAGTGGCGAGGTTTTAGGACTCCTATCTGCTGCTGCACTTCTGTCTCTCCCTCCTCTCCATGAGCAAACTGTTATACGACTGATTCAGCTGTGAATCGAAACAACGAGAAAAGTGTCTCAGACATAAGTTCCAACAGTGACAATGAAACTATTGATATCACATCACATGAACATGTTTAATCCTCCTGTTAATGTTTTTTTTTCTGTTCTTGTCTCTTGTTTTTTTTTTGGTTTTTTTCTACAGGGGTTAATGATCCTCCTGCAGAACCTTCCCACAATGCACTGGGGTAACGAGGAAGTCAGCGTGTTGCTTGCCGAAGCCTACCGGTTGAAGTTTGCCTTTGCTGATGCGCCCAACCACTACAAGAGATGATAAGCGTGGCTCATCTGCAGTTGATCCCGTTCCCTTCCTTCTCCTCCAATTCCTCCCTTTCCTTCCCCACGCTCATCTACTGAACTTAAAGGCCTCTCTATTTCCTGTATGGAAGGACCTCCCCTTATTCTTAACCCCCTTTTTCCCCCAATCGGCCTAATGGGCCATTCTGCAACTAAGAGATTCAAATCAACCAATGACTTGGAGGAGAGGACAGGCGGCAGTGTCGTGTTCTAACAAGTTGATGTGGAGCCTTTTTTTTTTTTTTTTTTTAAAGTGTATTTTTCTCTGATCAGCTCTGAAAGCACTCCTACAATTCCAGTCATAGTGCAAAACCCTCATCGTCATCACAGAAGACCATGACTTAAGTGTGTGTTCTGCTCTCGCTGACACCCCAGAGAATACGACCTCAGGCCTGATGCGGGACTGTGAGCTGGTGCTCAGCAGTGCCTGGGGAGTGGGGGGGGGGGGTGGGGGTAGTCTTGGGTGGTTCTTTTCTGCTTTACTGTTGTTTCCAGTACCATGGCAATACATTGTTCTTTACCCCCCCCAAGGCAAAAATGTGACCCTTTCTCTTTTGGCAAAAGGGCGCATCCGAGCCCCTCTACTGGTCAACACAGGAACTTCCTTCTCTTCACGCGGGATTGTTTTTTTGTTTATTTTGTTTTTCATGAACACAGAATCAGGATTTTACATGGGAAGAGAGAGAGAAAGAGAGAGCGAGGGAGGGTATAATCATGTCCTTCCATAAACCATGCGCACTGATAAAATCAATGTATTTTGTCCTTGTTCTCCCACCATCACCAACGTAACAGACAAACAGAAGTCAGTAGAGTCTATTAAGCTATTTATTTCCACTCATCAGGATTTCCTCCGACCTCACTCTACAGTATGTAAAGTCTTATTTATTCCTGCTCCTCCACTCCTACCTCAGAACACCATTATATATATAAAAACTCACTCATTAGAGCGTACAACGACCGTAACTCATTATCGTGTTTATTGTGACAGGAAAAAGACTCACACCATTACGTACCCTTCAGTTCAGTGTCAAAACACGCGATTTGCAGTTTATTCGATTATTTAGCCCATGGCATAGGAACCTTTTGTTTGTGAAATTGTGGAAAAACAATAGTAACAGCTTTGCCTTAAATAAGGTATGTAGTATATTTCTTTCTTTCTCTTACAAGCCTTATCTAATAGTATCTATGTCTAGGTTAAGCTATCTTTTTCAGTGGTTTTGGTATAAGTGGAGACCGGCGGTGACATTTTTGTTCGACAAAACAACTTTATGACATTTTAAACATGTTGCTAACCTGAGTTGAGATTACAGAATAAGTTCAGTTTAAGAGAATTATGTCATTACCTTAAAAAAAAAAAACCCAGATGGTATAGTTTTAGTAGGTATTCATTAATAAGTAAGCAATGTCATCAGATGTGGAGAGCATCCTGGAGTTGTTCTGGGCACACTCACAAAAACAAATTATTGTCTTAATGTTTTTTTTTAGATTTCTTGATGCTTTTTGTTGCACTAAACCACCTATTTCGTATTTTAAAAACAATGGATTATTTTCTTCAGTGGGTCACATGGTGGGGAAAAATCACTTTCAATGCTTAGAGACTTGACAATATAGTCTTGTGTTGTTTTGTTTCCGTCATAGCAAACCGCACACACGTTAACAGCTTAACGACAGCCTTGTTATTATTCTCTGCGTCTACTTTTTGTTGTCGTCTTTGTCACGTGTTCATTTGAAACCATGTGTCTTGACCTAAAGTCACTGTCACCAGATCGGTGTGATGTTTTAAAGGAGGTGGTGACGGGGATGCGATCAGACATTCATGACATAACATGACGCTGCTGCTGCTGCTGCTGCTGTGCTGTAGATGTTTTCGGAGCCCTATTTGCGACTCTGAAAGCATCCGTTATTGTCAGCGAGCTCCACAAAGACGGCGTTGCATAGTTGTGAAGGGAGGGGGACACATTTGGAGATTTCTGAGCGCTTTTGTGTTTTTTTTTTTTTTTGTGAGAGCTGCCAGTCCCTGATCGCACAGTGGGATATTTTCTTTTCTTCTTTTGTCAACTTTCACCAGTTCCACAAGCGCCCCGTCATCTCCCATGCTCTCTGACGCAGGAAAAAAAAGTCCACAAAAGTCCCTCCTTCTCTCGCTCTCGCTCTCACTCTCTCTTTGTATGCGATGTAATCTTCCAATTAGCATTTTAAAGATTTGTCCTTTTTTTTTTTTTTCTTTTTTGGGTTTTAATGTTTTATACTGTTTACATGACATGCCTGTTAAGTTGTGCCTGACTCTGAAAACACGAGACGACGACCTCAAAATTAACTCAAAAGAGGTTTTAGATGTTCAAAAGCAATATGAAATGAAATTGTTGCATTTCCTGTGAAAAGGTAGATTTCTTTTTTTTCTTTTCTTTTTTTGCACAGCTAGTTTTTTGTGTGATTTTTACTCTGGGCATTTACTCCAAAAAAATCACCCACTGACTGTTTGTGAAACTTCTCCCATGAACCGTAATTGCAGCTTAATGTTTTTTTTGGGTATAGTTTAGTCACGCGTCAGATGCCTCCGTGTGCTGATGTGGTTTACTTTAGCATTTAGTGTTTTAAGAGTTTGTAGGACTGTGTCAGATTTCTCCCAATCAGGTTAAAATGAAGGTAAAACATAATTCTACTTCTCATTCTACATGCGGGCTTGAAAATGTGTCTCGGTGTGTTTGCACAGTACAAAAACACAATATTTTGTTTTGATTTTTTATTATAATTTGGTGTTCAATTATTGCCTAGCCCTACAGTAACTGAAGATAACTGCTTTAAATTAGTTGGGTAACACTTTATAATAAGTACACACTGTTAGCATTAGTGAAGCATTATTGACAGGGGTATACATACTAATGAGTATTCATGTGTTATAAATGATGAATTCAATATTTATTAATTATTAATTAATGCTAATAGTGTGTACTTATTATAAGGTGTTACCCAAAGTTGCAATTAGAGGTGGGACATTAATACGCAATCTATAAAATGATAATGTCATGTGTGATCAATAGTGTTAAAGCTCAGCAGCATTTTACCTGGTGGTCTGCGTTGCCAGATTCTGCCCCAAAAAAGACACCTTGCAAAAAATTGTAGATTGAAATGGCTGCAGACACGACTAAAAACCAAGGGGAGTTTGTGTTGTTGTAACTGAAAATTGAACGTGTGTGTGTGTGTCGAGAACGAGAAGTTTCGCAAGCATGACAACAGTAGCCGAGGTGAGGATTAGCAAGCAGTCAATTATTGTCCAGTTTATAATCCCGAGTCCTACATTTAAAGATACGACGTCGCCTTATTGCACATATTCAGGGCAACACAGATAGGTTGACACTTGTGTGAGTGAATGAGTGAGTGTGTCACAGGCCAAACTCTTTATCAAACTCAGACGAGTTCTTGCTGTCATGTCTTATGCAGCAATTTCCCTTTAACAAGAATCAGCTGCCTATAAGATCGGTGCGATGGTTTTTAATAAACAATCAGCTGCTCATCGTGTCAAAAATGATAACCCCCGCTGGCTCTCTGCACGTACGCGTCCATGTTGCGACGTAGTTCTGTCGAGACAGGAGTCCTTTTTATTTTTTCTCCGAGTGCATAAACACACACGCACACACACACACACACTGAGGCAAACTTCAAACACAGTTTAGAGCATCTTCTTCCTAAGAGTATCCTTAAGTAACCCCCCCCCCCTCTACTCTCTGCTTCTCCACACATGTTTATGATGAAACAAACTGGGGGTGGAAAAAAAAAAAAATCTAATAATACTAGAGCATTGTGGGTGACAGGACAGGAGCACTGGTTCTTGGATTTAAAAATGTGTACAGAGAAGATTTTGAAACAAAAAATATGTAAATAGAAAGTGTAAATAAATCCTATATATGACAAAAAAAAATCCCTTTTTCGCAACGTGGCGTCGCATTGTGTCTGTGTCTTTTTCAGGTGCCGGCGTACTGTATGTCACTTAAATGTTCCCAATTGCAGTCACTTAAAGTCAATGGATGAATCTGTGTCGCCTTTTTTTTTTTTTTTTTTCCAGCTAAGCTTCGGTGAACTCGCTGCGTGCATCCAATTGCATCGGTCGCATTCTAGCGGCGTTTCCCTGCAGACGCAGTGTCACAGGTAAACACTGTCTGGATGGAGTCATTGGCAGCAGAAGCTCCATTAATGAGACTTTTTCCCCTCTCGCTCTGTGTGAGTGTTTCTCTCTGCGTGTGTGTGTGTGTGTGTGTAGGTGCTTTGCAGAGGACGGATAGCAAAGAAGACGGAGAAGACGAAACAAGAGGAAGAGACACAGCTGATGTGAGTGCATACCTGTGTGTGTGTGTGTGTGTGTGAAAGAGAGAGCACACACAGCAGCAGCAGTAGAAGCTCCTCACTCTCGTTAAGCTGACTGATGTTCACACAGGCAGCCAATTATGGAGTGCCGGTCACTGAGGACTCCAGTCACTTCATGGGAAATTAAAAATACATTAAAACCAACAATGGGCACAGGAAGGTGCCCCTGCTTGCACTCTCTCTCTCTCACACACACACACACACACACACACACACACAGTAAGTGTAAGAGAATGAAAGATTTGTCGACGCACTAACACAAGACGCAGCACCGTGAAGCTAAAGAGATACAGCGCGCGCGTTTAGCACAGTCGACTGTTCTTTTTTGGCCGTTTGCTCGCGGCCATTCTCCTCCTCTACATATCGGAGGTGTTTACTGTTTATTTGCACAGTATGTCACGTTTATAGCACGAGCCTCCGCTGGTTTATTTTGGAGGCACTCGGAGCACTGCAGCTCAGGAAAACACACACACACACACAAGCAAATTAGAAAAACATCTTCATCAATTTGACAACATGCTGCTCATTTTGGTGGCTTTTTTTTTATTGGTATGTTTTCTTAATTTGTTTGTGTCGTTGAGCTCTCGAGGACACTTTTTTTTTTTTTTTTACCCACTCAGTGCCATTTTTACTTGTCTAATTTACAAGCCTATAAAGCACTATTTACCAGTGTGAGGCCTTTTCGTAAAAGCAGTCGTCCACATACAGAGGAGTCTGATCTCCAGTGAATTGGACGAGGGAAATAATGGCATAATAACCTATAAACAACAACAACTATTGCGGAAAAAACCTGAAAATGTTATGCGTACAGATCACAGTGGATCTACAAAGGTACAAAACATCTAAAAAATCTAGTATTTCACACATGATTATAACATTTTATTTCACATCTAGTGCGAGCTAATAAAAAAATGCGACCCCAGGGGTCAAATTAGGAATTACTGTATAGTAAGTTAGTTAACACCCCTTACTTCTACAGATCGGTGATGAAAAGGGGGACACTGTCGCGGGGTGTCAAGGAATCTACACGTTTAAACAAGTCATTTTTAAGCGTCTTTCCAAAAATCAATTTCCTCGACCTCACAAGGAGAAAACGCTTGCACAGCAGTCGCGTTAGTTTCTCACGAGGAAGGATGAATTTGAGACGCACTGTTGAGTCCGTGGCAGCGATGACGTAGAGCGACTTCGATCTAAAATTCCCGCTGAGGAAACGGGCACTGAATGGAAATAATAGTTTCTGGCTTCTCACCCGTTCAATGTTAAGTGACGATATATTAAATTAAATGCACATCTCTGTTGTTCATCTGTGTTTCTTTCCTCTGCAGAAGAACGTCTGCCTTTACAGGAAAATCCAGTGAAGGGAGTCGACGAGTCGGCGTCAGGTGGTCCTAATATTTAATACTGGTCTGTAAAGGAAAACGTGAGATCAGCTGAGGGGAAAAATAAGAGCTTTAAAATCTTAAATTCAAACTTAAAGGTGCCATATGTAAGAATGTGGCAATAAACGGTTACTACATTCTAATTCAAAATACCAAGGTCTTTTAGGTTTTTTTTTCTGACGTAACTGGCAACCCGCGGTTGCTCGGCAGCTGAGACTCTACTGACTGCAATGATTGGTAGACGGTGGTAGGTGGCGCCACATGCCAAAACATGATTTCAAACCAAAAACATGATTTGCAGTCTGTAAAATATTTTTCTTTATGCAAATATTATGGCTGTACTGTTGTTGGTAAGTTCAGTTTGTTATATGAACATTATTCCTGAGTCTCTGTGACATATTAGGAGGATTTTATGGCCAGTTGCTTAAGATTTATTACATAATGCACCTTTAAAGAAAACATTTTTTTTCTGTGAGCTGGTAAAATAGTCAAAGCAGCTCAGTTACACTTGGATTTTTCAGTCGGTGACAAATGCAGCTTCTCTGGAACAGCGTGTTCTTCGCAGATTAACGTTGGTAAGCAATTAAAACAAAGGATGCTCTACTGTAATGAAGAAATAATTTAACTTAACATTTCAGAATCTTAATGAATAAAGGTCATACGTCTGGCATCTAGAATGTCTCTCTGTCAGTAGTTTTTTTTTTCTAAACGAGAGTGAGCTCCCATCAGATCTGTTCTGTACGTCTTCTTATCGCTGCTGACAGTCTCACCGCTGACATGACGTGCACGCGTCAATCTGAATCCTCTTCCACAGCCACAGTGGTGTTTAGACGGACAAGAACAAAAACACAGCAGCGAGTCGAGCTCTGCACAAGTTTATTCCAGTTTCCAAGTCCAATTCAGATGCTTCTGTGTTTCCATCAACTGCTGTGAAGTGAATATTAGGAGTTGGTTAGAAACTCTTCACAGAAAGATAACATGTCCAAAAAAATGCAGAGGTTAATTGAACACAGAAAACAGAGTGAAAATGTCATGGATTCATTTCATGGTTTGAGGAAAACGACTCAAAACGCTGCAGTACATACGCCAGGCCTATAGGTTGCGCTGTAATATAATGAACCAACCCAGGGGAAGGAAGGAAAGAAAGAAAATAAAAGTTATAAAGCAAACCATGGATGTATTATATGAACTGGATAGAGCACCTTGAAGACAGTTTTTACATGGTGGCCACTGTGGGGTACTGCAACAGAAAACCCCATGGACAAATCTTGCAACTCTCTGACATAATCCTAAATACTTTCCGAGAAGGAAACGTCCAGTTCTATCGAGGCAAGAACGAGCTGTGGATGTGCAGTGTGCGCAACCGTCACTTATCTATTATCACGGTTCGTTCAAGTGAAAATAGCATTTCTGGTTAGATGAAGGATAGTTTTTGTTTTCTTCTCTTCGACGATGGACAGATTATTACTATTTTACTTTTCCATTCATCCAACAAAGCTGGAAACAGAGACTAGAGAAGGTGCAGCTCTCACATCAGTTGATGTACATCCAGAATTATTGCTCTGAAAGCAGAAACATTTCCATTTTTTTTTTTTTTTAAATCTAATGCTGTACTTCAATGCTTTTATCAGCCTTGTTTGCCGCCCGCTAAAGTGTGACGCTTCTCCAGCTAATGCTGTTTTCGCCCGGTGACGGTGAATGACACACGCACACCAAAAAGGCCTCACTTTTATCCGACAAAGCTAACCATTAACCGAATCCAAGACGCACCAAGCACTCCGTCTTCCATTAAAGATAATTGTTTTGCTCTATGCAGGTAAGAAGGCAGTCGCTCCAGAGGTCAGTGTTTTTTTTTCTTCCACACTGGATGGTAAACAGTGTCACAAATGGAAAGGTTTTAATAATGTAATCTAGCATCTGCAGTTTGTTTAACGCAGCGCTGTTATCAGCAAGAAAACGCACTAAAGTGACTTTGAAAACACACATTATTTCAAATGTAAATGTCAAACTCCGATCTTTTTTTGCTGCAAAATGTGTTCATTTGAAAATGTCAGTCTTGAGTTTGAGAGTCGGCAGAGCAAACTGAGCTTTTTATTTTTTTTTCTTCTCGAGAATGTCAGCGTGTGTGACTGTCACTCGGTAATATACAGTCACAGATGAAGTCCCAGTAGTTTTGCTTGTCACATTTGTCACAGACGCATCATCTTGTTCTCCTCTGCCTCTCTAGTATCTTACGGGGTCGCTGCCTCGAGTCGTTATTTCAGTATTTGCTTCTTGTGATTTCAAAACGTCTTCTTTTATTCACTAAAATTAGTTTACACTTTTCTCTCGCCTAAAAAAATATTGCATTTTAAAGCAAATATCACCTTTAAAATATGCAGTAGGAGCTTTAAAACACATGGAGGTCATGTAACAACATGTGGACATGAGCTGTGCAAAGTGAAATGAAATGAAGCAGAGTGAAATTACAGAGGTTTTAGTAAAGAGATGTCCTCACTTTTGGCACAGCTTGGCACCATCTGTGCCATTTGAGATTTCTTAGGTACCAAAGTATTAAAAACCCATTTAATTTTATTTATATGTCACTACAGATCTAAGAAGAACTTGTTTAAAAAAAAAAAAGTATGATAACTGTCATTTTCAGACTCTAGCTAACACATGCCATCATATATAAAATGTATCCTCTGAGGCTGGAAGTTTGTGTAGAACTCTGCGCTGCACTGTGCAGCCACAGAACACTTTCCCCAATTCCACTCTTCCGGATACTCTTGCCCTCACCTGCACTCTCGCGTTTTTTAGGGCTCCACGAGACAACAATTCCAGGAATGTCTCATTGTGACGTAGCAATGCGCGCTTAAGTCAACATCGCATATTTTATCTCCTGTATTTAGACTGAGGAGGACCACAAAAACATGACTGAGTCATCTTTTTTCACACTTTGCCGACTGATAGGGCCTCCAGAGTCCCAAATATAAGGATTTAAATGATTAAAAAGTTGTTTTTGCATAATATGTCCCCTTTAAATATGATATTTTAAGACTGTTTTAGGTGAAAATGTGTATTAAAAACTGTCTCTGTTTTTTGTTTTTTTTTAGCAGGGTGGACAGATGGATGTGTTCAGTGCACAGATCTATTAACACCTCGGTGTGTGCCGCTGAAAAAAAAAAGTTGTGTAAACTGCTGTGTTTACATGTCGGTCATGAGTGTGATCCAAGACGTGACTCAAGTATCAACAGACTACTGCCGCCCCCCTTTTTCACGGCAATATTGGATCTTCACCTTTGGTCCTGACACATAATCTCATCTCGTCAAATAACCGTGGGAAGACCCAGCATGGATTATTTGTCTGCTACAGAGTTGATAGAGATGCGTTTTTTTTTTTTGTTTTTTTTTTTTTTTTGGCCTCCCTTGCTGTAAATTCAGTGAGCAGCGAGCTGGCTGGTGATGAGTTACACCTCAACAATACTAAAAGCCTCTATGAAAATGGTCTGACCCACACGGCAACACGGGGGGAACTGTGTCACATCACGCCACGCAGACCCGCGGCTATCAAATGTGCAATTTACAGCCCAGTGAATGTGTTTTACTGAGTCGACTGACAGTGAGCGAGACGGAGAGGAAGCCGACGCGATCTGTTACGAGGCGGAATATCATCTGCTGAAGACTGATACTGTCAGCTGCTCCATCATTACTGCCTCAGTCTTTTAAAGCAGAGGGATCCGCAACCAGCAATTTGTTCTCCTACATCTCCGGCTGCCAAGGGATTTAATATGATGTTATTATTGTTATTATTATTATTATTATTATTTCTCATTCACTTTATTGGAACACATCCAGAAAAAAAACAGGAAACTTATGCAGTTTTAATAGTCATTTGAAGTGGAACTCAAATTAATGTTACTGGTAAAACCTTTTCTTTGTCCTACTATATTATAATAATAATAGTGCTGGGCATGTTTAAACGCTTTAAACGGTGTTTAACGCACATTAACGCATGGCGGGTTATGACGATTGACTGGATAAAGTCAATGTTTACGTGACTCCCGACTATTAAAAAGCGTCTCTGAAGTAACGCTAAACTTTCAAAACAGTTTACGCAGTACACCGGTAAGCTAGTTATTTGTAGTGCTGCTCTTTTTGTTTAATAATAAAACGGCACTCTAAAGGAGCTAACGGAGCTAACTGGTAAACATGACATCACAAGCGTCTTTTTCGTTCAGTCGTAGCGGGAAACGCGCTGTACGTTAACTTTGAGGCCGTTGTCCGCCGTTAGCGTGCCCAGCACTAAATAATCGTCATGTGCGGCCATCTGCCTCGACCGGTCGGGGTGAAAGGGAAAATGGGGGAGATAAGGACAAGAGGGAGATGAGGTAGAGACAGAAGAAAATAATAGCCTCCAAACTGGATCTGGATCCTGCAGCCTGCAAGATGAGGACGGAGAGATAATAAAGTTATTATTATAGGAAGTAAGACATTTTAAAAAAAGGTGCGTTATGTCGATAAATATCTGTTATATGTCTATTGTAGCGGCATATCCGGTGGGATTTTAATGTCGTTCGGCGTGGATGTCCGTTTGCGGGAACTGCAAATGTCTCAACGTTTGAAAAAAAAATACAAGAGGAAACTGGAATTTCAGAGCAAATATTGAGGTGTTTGAGTGGAAAAAAAGCAGATTCTGAGGCGGCGGAAGACGTAGCTACATATAAGAGCAACTTTTAGTCTTCATTTCAATAAACCTTTGCACAGTACAGCAATAATAATAATATTAATACCATAATCATCTAATAGACGGTTGGAACATTTAATCAAACTAAATAATTACACGCTGCAAATAATTGAATGAGTGGTAAAGTCAGCTAACTGTCTCCATTACTGAAAGGTGACGGACAAAATTAAATTGGAACAAAAGCTCGTAATGACAGTAATTATAGTCCAGTCAACTTTATTTGTAGGAGCCAGTGTTTGACCAAAGTGCTTCACGAAATAAAAGACATAATAAAAACTGTTAAATAATAAAATGATAAAAATCTAGATTAAAGTGAAGAGAAGGCCACAGAGAAGAGCTGGGGTCTTTTTT
This sequence comes from Microchirus variegatus, assembly GCF_963457635.1. NCBI lineage: Eukaryota > Metazoa > Chordata > Actinopteri > Pleuronectiformes > Soleidae > Microchirus > Microchirus variegatus. The sequence goes on from NC_139821.1 coordinate 10,495,976, forward strand.
TTAAAGTGATTTAAAATCGTGGGTAAATTGTTCCATAGTTTGGGAGCAGCCACAGAAAAGGTTCGGTCATCCTCAGAGCTCGGGATCAGAAAGGTAAGATGGTGACGTACCATTAATAAAACAACAATTACGTTTCAGAATCAATCCTAAAATGAGTAGGAAGCAAATGGATGGAACGCAGGTGTGATGTGGTCTATCTCTTTTTTTTTTTTTTACAGGGAAAAGACGAGTGGGCCAGCGTTCTGGACGAGCCGGATTTGTTGGACAGACGACTGGTGTAAGCCTGCATACACAGAATTATAATAATCCAGCGGAGACGTTCTAAAATCATGGATCAGTGTCTCTAAATACTTTGAGAGGGAGATCAGGGCGATGAGCCTTAGCTGAAAGGAGTTGGACTTCCTGTAGCCTCTGTCCAGATTTACTGATTTGTTCTCGTTTCGGTGAAGGGAATTTAGTCATCCGTGTTCTAACGTCATTAATACAGTAAATAATAAAAATAAAGTCAGGGCCACTGAGTGTCTAGTTTGGCTATTAAGAGACCGGACAAGTGATATAAAGTCTGATTTTTGGGGGGAAAAAGACATTGAAATAACAATATTTCTGATGATATTTCACATAATTTCAAAATAAAAGTGATAACAATAAATAGTTGACTATATAAACGTTCTGATGATGCAAAAAGAACATATTAATGAACGAAACATGCAGAAATAACTCATTATAAATTGCCACATGCCAGAACATGATTTCAAAACATAAACATGATTTGCAGTCTGCAAAATATTTTTTTTAATACAAATATTTTGGCTGTACTGTTGTTGTTGGTGAGTTCAGTTTGTTATATGAACATTATTCCTGAGTCTCTGTGACATATTAGGAGGATTTTATGGCCAGTTGCTTTAGATTTATTACATAATGCACCTTTAAGTGGCGTGCACTGCAAACTTAGTGAAACTAAGTGAAGAAGTGTGTGTGTGTGTGTGTAGCCTCCATCACAGGCCACCGAGCTGCTGTGTTGGCAAAAATAACAAGCGACCTTGCTGGCCTAAGCCTAAGTGACTCTGTAATGATAAAGACAGAATGGTTAGCAATGACACACTCAGGATATGTAATTATCTGGTGTGTGTGTGTGTGTGTGTGTTGCCCCTGCTTTTCATTTGGCAGCTTAACCTGTTTAATCCTGTCTGCTGGACAGTACGTTCACTCACACACACACTAATGAGAAATACCCTTATTGGCTTTTTTCCCCCCTAATTTCGTTTGTGGTTAAACTGATGAAGTAAAGTATAATGTATTCTTTTAACCTTATCTGTCTATGTGTGGGTGTGTGTGGGTGTGTGTGTGGGGGGGGGGGGGGGATGCATGTGTGTGTGTGTGATTTCAGGTTACAGTGTACCATGCTGCATTGCCTAGGTAATTTACCAATGGTAATAAGAAAGTAAATACAATGAAACTATGGCCAACATACTGGACATTTACCTGGTTACTATAGTAAATATAAAGTGATGGTGTGTTATTGGTTAGTTAGTGAAGTTAGCTAGTAATTAAGGGACTGTCGCTACTTGCTTATTACCAGCTTATAACCCAATAATACACAAAAATGTACCATATATTTACCAGGTAAATACCCAACATTTTGGCCATAGTTTCATTGTACTTACCTTCTTATTACCTGCAATTCCTTGAATTCAAAATGTAGCCTGCTCCAAATGTTTATCCAGGATCTCCAAACCTACCTTTAAGGTTAGCTGCAAAACAACTGAAACCTAAACCTAAACCTACCGCCCATTTTTCTAGAATAACTTCCAATATCTGCACGTTAAAATCATTTAAAATGACGAAAAACAAGTATTTATAGGTGTTCTTCCCACTCTCTCCTCTCCGATACCGCGGTTTCCTGAAACGGCACGAGTGAAATTACCGTAATAACCGCACGCGGGCTTTGATGTGCAACTTTTTTTTCCGATAGCACAAAACATCATGTAGTTACGGTAATGCAAGGGGTTCTTGTGCGAACGTGTCGTCAGCAATTACGCTGGATTTTAAAGGGTGAATATTAAACGTGTTTGGACTTGATTATGCTGCAAAGTTAAAGGTGCATTATGTAATAAATATAAAACAACTGGACATAAAATCCTCCTAATATGTCACAGAGACTCAGGAATAATGTTCATATAACAAACTGAACTCACCAACAACAACAACAGTACAGTCAAAATATTTGCATTAAAAAAAAACATTTTGCAGACTGCAAATCATGTTTATGTTTTGAAATCATGTTTTGGCATGCGGCGCCACCTACCGCCGTCTACCAATTACTGCAGTCATTAGAGTCTCAGCTGCCGAGCAACCACGGGTTGCCAGAAAACGAAACCTAAAAGTTTGAATGAATTTGAATGTAGTAACCGTTTTTGGCCACATTCTTACATATGGCACCTTTAACATTAATAAGACAAAAATTAATGTAGCACCGTTTTCACCCGTTTAGTCCATATCCATGTTTACAGTACACGGACAGCAGAGTCAGAGCTCCATGATGATGATGTTTGACCTTTTTGTATTTGCCTCCACAGGGTCGAGCTGGCCCGAGCAGAGCTTGGGAGTGTGTGTGTGCACAGAGTCAAACGTGGGGAAACGAAAAACTACAAATCCAACAACTGTCCGTACCGAGCACACAGAGAGTACACACAGCGCCGCTGTTTGACTGTGTGTTTTCTGGTGTGTGTGTGTGTGTGTTTTTTTTTTTTACAGCCAGTTTACTTTGTGGTTGTGAGACCAGTGGAGCCTGTAGAGGACAGTGAGCAGCTTCAGGAGATCAGTGCGACGCTCGCCAACTCACCCCTTAACCTTGTCCACTTTCACCGCACCACTTTAAAGAAAAGAGGGCCTGAAGAGGACTATATACATATATATATATATATATATACAGTATGTGTGAGTCTGCAGATACTCTGAGATAAACTGTTGGTTTTAATACGTCGAGAGGTTTAGGGAGAATCCTGAACCCATGTTTCCAGACGACACTACAGACAGTCTGAGTGTATATACGTCCATGGCTTATACAAGAGCGGCCTGATGCTGCTATAACAACAGGAAACAAAATAACCCCACTCGCATTGTTCCTTTGACCCCATTCTGACCTGATGTTGACATCCGTCCCCGAGTGATCTCGCGGATGTCGTGCTAAGTACAGGTCTCAGTCTCGGTCTCTGATCTGCTCGTCACCTTGCTTGACTGTGGAACAATGATTATTGTCACTCGCTTGAACATCATATATCACACTGATGTTACTGTGTGGTTGCAGCAGCTCGTTTTTTTTTTCTCCTTTACCTTTACCTTCACGTTGACTCGCTCAAACATCCGCCTCCGCGCAGACGAAATGTCCTCAGCCCACCTACGAGGACTTCCCAGGAGTTCTGCATTTGAGGATCTGGTGAAGTATGAAATGTCCTCACTTGGTTTTATCTTATGACCTCGAGAAAACGAACACATTTCTCTGTTCTCGCACGTACGTACAGGCCTTTTAGTTTCACCTTGCCGTTGGTGTAATAAATCCACGTCCGTACTACTCTCTTACAAACTAGGCGAACAACTGAAGACGAGAGAATCTACGTGTTTACACCTGCATGCACGTACTCCTGTCAGTGCACCCGATCATGTGATTAACATTTTATTTAAGCCCTTAAACACCTAAGCCTAAAAATGTCCGTCTGGACTTTTTGTTGTTGCTTATTTTAACCATAAAAGGGCCAGAAAATGTCCTGTGAGTAAGTGTTTTTGCCCATTTTTCCCAGAATAACATTCAATATCAGGCATTTTTTTTAACAACTAGTTGTATTAACAATTTAACAATTTCTATTTAGTAGTACACAAACACCAGATTTTGTGTTAAATTGAAAATGTGTAAAAACGGTATAAAACATGTTTTAAATAACATTTGTGTTAAATGTCCATAAACAGGCCAGAAAACATATATAATAACTCATTTTATTTTTGAATTCCCATTCCGATTGGAACGTAGAGGCTAGCATTAGCGTAGCTAGCTGGTTTGTGACCGTCAGCCAGTGGCTACTAGCCACGCTTTAAAAAATTGCGTTGTGCCTAATGAGGTTGCACAGTGTTTGTATTATGTTAGCCCTATACGCTAATGCTAATCGTAGCCTCGCCAGCTTACCTTTGGAAACCGGTTCACCAAGTTAGTCCACTCCCACCTCCCTGCCACAGACAGCACAGCTGCTGCTGATGAGCCGCTGCCTGCACATAACATGCGCTTACACAATGCTGTTTTCTTGTCAACGCGACCGCAAGTATTGTCTATGATGCTGATATTGGATTAAATTAAGCTTAATTAGATCATTGTTACCTTGCATGTACATTTTAAGGTCATTGTCCATTTTTCCTTGTGAAAAGAAATGAAGTAAAATAAATGAGGATAACCTTGAGTTTCACCTCAAAGGAGGCCGACAACAAAGACCATGCTTTGCTCACTAAATGTTGCCTTTTTTAAAGAATCTTTTTAAAGGCACGTTCAGTTCTTTATTTAACAGCTTTGATTCCTAGTTCTAGTTGAATCTCTTCTTGTTTAGTTTGAATTGTTGTTGTTGTTTCAGAAGTGACTGACGATCTGGGATCCATCTCGCCCAGAAAAACAAAGAAAAACATTCCTAGTAATGTTATATATGACTGTGACTAGCACCTTACCATGAAAATCTTCTTCTTCTTCTTCTTTCCACTTTGATGACTTTGTGGAAAAATGCAAAAAGCAGCTCAGACAAAATCTGAAACATTGCAGAATGCAGAGCTTTGGAAGCGGCTCGCTTAGAAAAAGTCACTGGAGTCGTTCTGTAATTGCCTTCAGCGCACTTACCACTCAAGTAATATTTTCTATTGCCTGAGCTTAGTTTGATTTGTTGAATCTGTTCCACCTCAGTTATTTCTTTAGTAGGGGAATGCTTCGCGGTGTCGGCTTACTCAAATTGAAACTGACAAAATTGCATTTCTCATTTCAGGGAGGAACGTAACTGAATAGTTGCGAGGGATACATGTTGTTTTCAGAAACCCTCACACGCGTCAATGTTGGATTTAATCCAGATGCAAAAAAAAAAAAGAAAAGAAAAAGAAACGTGTTCTCCAATATGTTGACAGATGTACGGCTACGGATATAAAATATACAGACATACTCAGGCCGCAGTGTGAAAATCAATCCTAACTCTGACACCTTTTTAGTCCTGTGCTTGGAGGGAGAAGTGAGTGTGAGGCAGCTTCTTGAACCACTGTGCAGCTCCATCATTCTCTGATGGTTCAGTGACACTTTCAGCAGCCTGCAATTTCCGATTCTAATCTCAGTAAATAACAGCTGTGCTGGGGTCTCTGAAGTTAACGGTGAGTCTGTTTTCTTTGTGCTCTCACTTTAGTGGAAAGAATTTAAAGGTCCCATATTATGCAAAATCTACTTTTTAATCATTTAAATCCTTATATTTGGGACCCTGGAGGCCCTACCAGTCGCCAAAGATGACTCACTCATCTTTTGTGATCCTCCTCAGTCTTAGTACAGAAAAATGTGCCTAATTATACACGTTTTTGCTCCAGGTGCAGTTGCCCCCTGGTGGCTAACTGCTACATCCATCCTACCCTCCTGGACTTTACTTGTAAAATCAAAAGGTTTCATACATTTTTGTGTACGGTCTACATTATGTACCTGCCCTAGACATCGCTGCTGTTTAGTCTTTCAACTACATTCTCAGAAATAAGGGTTCCAAAAGGTTCCTTCTACTAGGGCTGAGGTTCTACCTGGAACCATTTGCTTCTGAAAATCCCTTTTCCGAAGAAAGGGTTTTTCAAGGGTTCTTGGTAACACAAATGGTACCAGTAAGAACCATTTTGATCCAGAGAACCCTTTAAAACCCCTTTCCTGAATAAAGGGTTTTAAAAGGGTTCTTGGTGGAACCTTTATAAAAAGGTTCTACCTGGAGTCAAAAAGGGTTCTCCTATGAGGACAAGCCGAAGAACCTTATATGGTTCTACTTAGCACTTTTATTTCTAAGAGTGTATATATTCTTGTTCTCTTGGGATCTCTCCACACAGAGGTGAGTTTAGGTGAGTAATACGCATATTTTTATTTTTTTTTGCCAGAGAGGCGTTCCATCCACATGGAGAAGGCGGTTTAGGGAACCTGATAATGTATTTTTTTGAAAATGCTAAAAGGGAGTGGGATCATCGCTGGCCTCGGCGAATACGACGCTTTAGGGAAGCGATGTCATCTTGTCGATGTGTCGTTATCTTATCTTAGTATCTCCGCCGATATACACGTAACTCCCCTGTCCAATGTGATCGCAAAGTTAAAAACAATCATAACTAAACAATGCAATACACAATAATGTATATAAATAAGGTACAAAGTGCATTTTTGTATCTGTTCAGTTGCGGAACGCGTCATTTTTCTTTCAAATTCGGAACAAATACTTATTTTACGGAACACACATACAGTATCCGCGACGAGACGCTTGTTAACAGTCGACCGTGCACGTGTTGTTTTTAAGTCGAGCTTCGTTATTCAAATGTACACTTTAATGTTTCAATAATGACGATGTTTTGTAGAATGAAAAGAAATCAGAGCGTTTAATGGACTAAACTGATCGGTTTCTGAAACACAAAAAGCCTTGTGCTTTAATATTGTCATGGCTGACTATATATATATATATATATATGTTTTTTTTTTTTGTATTTTTCTTTTCTATCCGTCTCCTGATGCTGCTCTGCTCGATGTACAGCTTTGAAGTCGGTTGCACCTCTGCTGCGTGTTGTTTCCACCTGGCCGTCGGTGGGAAAACCGGGCGGGCAGCAGCTGGTAAAGTTACATAAGCTTAACCTGTAAGAGAACTTGTTGCAAGGTGCACATGCACGTGCACGAACACGTGTACGAACACGTGTACTGCTCTGTTCACATCCTCATAGTACACTCCACTCGTTACCTAAGACCACAGCTGCGAGCGCGTCCTTTATCGCTCCTGCTCATTTATTACGCACCGATCACCTGTTGCCATGGAGCGAATCTCGTATCCATATACACTGCTACTCCCACACAGCTGCTGTCTAGGCAACGATTTCCTCACATCACATTTGATGTACTTTTTTCCCTCTTCTTTTTTTTTTAGGAGCAGTGTGACACCAAGTTTAGGGGGAAAAATAAATGATTTCTCTGACCTTATGTAAGATATAAGAGACTTTCAATACGTGTATTGGCTGCATCACTGTGCTCATCAGCTAATCAGCTATTGTTTTTAGTGGTTTGTTTGCGTTTTTCCACACTTGCACTTACCAATACGACCAACAGAGACCGCCAGAGGCACATGAGGCATGTGTGAATGGGGCGAAAGTCTGCCATCTCTGATTGCCTTGTTTTAAAATATATTAATATATACAAATCAAAACAAGTGACGGGGCGCAACATAGCCTACCTGTAGTTGATATGAAACTAATCAAGCTGGCTGTAGAATGGTGTCGGGTTACCATGGTTACTGTTGGCCGTGCGACTGCGTTTCTCATTTGTTACTTTTTTTTCCCGTTGAGCCAGTCACCTATTGTCGGCGGCAGCGACGGTGTCATGGGTCAATGCTAGTTTTCCAAGGGCTGAAGCATTTATTTACATAATAAGCGTCTAACAATTGGTATTAAGATGTTTAATATTGACTGAAAAATCCTCTGAGAATTCTGCAAATTTGAGTCTAATAAAAGTAATTTACGGAATCAACATGATGTGCTTTTGAAGAAACTTGAGATTACGACCATCAACTCCTCAGGAGCAATTTTTATTGACATCATAAATGAAGTGTCAGAAAGACATTTTCCCATGGAGATACTTTTGTTACCAGTGGAGTCGCCCCCTAGTGGCTACTTGGTTGATTTGCTATTGTTTGAAAATGCACTTGTTCTTTGCGTCGTGGGTTTTTTGTTTGTCGTTCTGACCAAGGGGGCGGGCCTTGGAAGCCGCCTGCCGATTGGCTACTGAGTTTTGGAGCAACAACTCACTGTAACAGGCCATAATATACCTGGGGTTTAAAAGCGGCCCATGCTAGATTATACCCCCGGGTATATTATGGCCTAGGCTGCTTTAACCCCGGAGTATGAATTAGCCTATAGCGAGGGAGCGCAAAAACAAAAATATACCATATTTTTTGAATGATTAAATCCACACTTTATTTGCCTCTTTCTAAAGTGTTGTTTGAAAAATATTGACACAAATCTAATTCCACACTTCCAAGGCTTCACTTCAGCTCGTCCACTCAGTCCCCCCCCACCCCCCCCCCCCCCCCCGTCCTTATTTAGTCAGCACCGCATCCAAACGTCGTGTTTATCTGATTTATCCAAACTTCCGCATCTAAAAATTCAAGGCTGGTCACAGCAGCTGGGACGTCTTTTAAAGTATAAGGACCCTTTGCTCGTCGCCTTGGCAACGCCCGAAGAAGACGTAGACGTTTGGTAACTGTTTGAGCTAAAGTAGAGATTAAAGCGGAGCACTCTGCGGAAAAAAAAAAGGTTATTACTGTTCAAATAAGTGAGGGATAAACTCATTCATATTAAAAATGAAAAAAAAAACTCCCCGCTGAACTACAAGGACATGTGAAATTAAGCTGCAAACTCATTAAAATTATAATAAAATTGGTTTAAAAAAATAATACATATTTATTAGTTAAAGTGGAATATTTGCTATATCAGTATATGCATATATGTGCATGCTGGTCCTGAACCTAAATAGCAGTTCTTGTATATGTTACATTCACTGTTGCTGCATTTTTACCCTTAATGATTCTGTTATTAATCTCTTTTTAGGGACCACAATATTATAGATAATCAGTTTAATGAGACATATAGTCTGTCTATCTGAAATCTGTAGTCACTGTGATACTGATTCATCACACCTCCTCCTCCTCCTCAGTCAGTAGTCACTATTACCTATAATCAAGCATTGACTTCCTTCTCTGCCCGAGAATCCACAGGAGTTTCTCCATGTCTGGGTGTAGCAGCAGTGGACACAGCAACTTTTAAATTTTACCGATTGAGTAAATCGTCTCACAGAGCCACATCGGTGTCGAACGATTGAGCGTGAGAGGTTTTGCTCTCAGGATGAGCCCTGGACGGGAAGATACATTTTTTTTTTTTTTGGCGTGTCAACAAAATAAAAGTGAAAGATGTGCATTGATTTATGTGGGAGGATTGATTCCCACAGTCTGGCTCGGAATACAGAACGAGGCCGAGAGGCAGTTATATCTGGGTCTTCCTGGTCAGCACCTTTTCCTCCTGGCGAGTGGGTGTTCACTTGCTGAAGACAATATTTGTGTGTGTGTGTGTGTGTGTGTGCTTGTTTTTTTTCACCTCTTAATGACCTTTTCTGGCCAGCAGTCCTGTTGTGGCCTGTAGAGGGCGACGGTAGCTCAGTGGTAGCTGAGAGCGGTCTTGCAACTTGAAGGTTGTGGGTTCGGTTCCCTGCTCTGCTAATCTACACACTGATGTGTCCTTGGGCAGGACACAACCCCACGCTTTATAAATACAAATCATTTTACCGTTAATCGACCTTTCTTCTACGCTTGCTTAAAGGGGAAATAAGTAGTTTATAGTGCCATCTAGAGGAGAGGCTGAAATTTACAACAAAGACCTGCTGCTCTGCTCACCCCCTCCCTTCCCTGAGCGCTACGGTATCCTCAGCCGGTCAAATGTCGTCCTCGTTGTCTTTCTCTGTGTCAGCAGATGAGGTTCGTGAGGTGAGGGAGAGGGCGAGCTACCGCGGCCGTAGCAGACGAAGCGGAGAGAGAGGAGGCGGGACTTCCGCTACAAGTAAAGAGACGCTTGTTTTGTTCTCTCGCGTTTGTCCTTACAGGCTCCGGTAGAAACATGGCGTCTCGCTGCTAACAGTGACTATGCAGCCGCGGTCCGCGGTCATGTTATTTTACATGACTTTTTGAAACACTACGAAAATGAAACAGAAACTATTATACAGCGACTAGACAATGCAGGAGCACATAATATGTATAAAAAAGTGGATTTTGGGTTATATAAACCCATAAATACTACATATTGTACCTTTAAGTTATGAAGCATAAAGCTGTTCCAATTGGCTTCTTTCCTGGTGTTTTTTGAGCTTCCTTCAGACACAGTATGGCTGCTGTTTTTATGAAATTGCTTTTCATGAGTCCTTCCCAAAGTGTGGGTATGAAAATATTTTATTCTCAACGTTATCTGTATGTATAAATGTTTTAGTTGCCAAGCACATGATGCACTGTAAAGTAGTTTCCAATGGAGACGCCCCTGTTTTCCTGGGACCGTATCTATGCCCTTTTTCCAAAAAAGGGTCCCATGTTCCCCTGTCACATACAAAGTGGGGAACATAGGACCTTTTTTGGGAAAACGGGGGAACATAGGACCAGGTGGAACATAGGTACGACCCCGTTTTCCTTACTTAGATGAACATATTTCATCTTTTTGGAATGAAGCAAGATATAACCACAACGATGTGGGTTGAACTGGTCTTTGTGTACTTTGAAATAAGCTTCTGATACAGCAAAGTGAGAGGAATGAGGCACTGGCAATACAGTTTATTGTCATTGATTTCGATTTCATTCATCTCAGCAGCTCTCAGTTTTGTGGGCACCTAGTAGCAACAGATATGATAGAGAGGCAACACTTCAAGCACCTTGGTTTCAGTGACTTTGAAACAGGGGAAGCTCATTTCAGGCTGTTATTTTTCATACATTCTGCGAAGGAACAACTACAACATTTCTTTTTGCGCCATCAACCAAAACATTGTTGCACTCTGCTGGAAGTGGCCTCATCCATACGGAGCGCCCTAATTTAACCGTGCAACTCGCTAAGTGTCGTACAGTGTCCACACACAAAAATGATAAGTTTCGGAGATGTAATTCGGAGAACGTCAACACTGAATGGTCACGTTGTCGGCGTGATTTTTCGTAAAAGTTCACTACTCAATCGACACAATTTGTGATCGATAGATTTGATCGGCACAAATTTTTTGTGTTGCTCAGCCCGGCCTGCACCAATATCGTGTAAATATGTCACGTAACAAATCCGTGCTGCGCTGCGTGCAAACACAGCGTTAGAGCGATCGCCACCGGTCGGTTTCTGACACGTACCTTCGTACGACGACCTCAAAAAGTTTTCTCACAATATATTACGGGCCTCAAACCAAAAGCCTGGGGAGCTCTACTTAACATCCTCACATCTGTGTGTGTGTTTGTGTCGCAGTGACAACATGACAGGACATTTGCCTCCAATCTGACTCTTCACAACACATTTGTTTGAACCCGCAGCTTTCCTGACGCCGGGGCAATCTATCATACCCACCATGTGTCTCCACCAGTGTGTGACACTGAAATATTTCTTCGACAACAGGGGAGAATATTCAGTTTATTAAAAAAAAAGAAAGAAAAGAAAGTGAAAGAATCATGGGGTTTTTCGTGAACAAGCAGACTAGCGTGATACAAATCAGTACGAATGCAACCATATGGTTGAACTAACAAACACTCATTGTTACTAGCAGGAATCAGACGGTGTACATCCAACAACGGATAAAGTATTCATCGAGCCGCGTGGAAGTGCACGGCCACCTCCTCCGTTCTTGGTCGGGGGTTCTGATGAATTCTGTGTGTGCATTCACTTCGGTGACTTAACATTTCATCGCGCCGTGTAAATCGTGGATGACACCGGGGAGGAGAAGTTGAGGAGCAGGGAGGAGAGACTGTGGGAGGATGGTGGGCAGATTTCAACACCTCCGGCTCCGGCTCCCCCCCGCTGAGACGCTGCCTGTTTTTCGTTTCAGGCTCCGAAACGTGTTGAGCCGGTAGAATAAAAACGAGTGGAGACGAATGAGGACAGGAGACCAGAAAAGAAGATAAAGTGAAGTTCGGACGGGGGAGGAGGAGGAGGAGGAGAGGTGGTGTTGGTGGGAGAGTCGGAGAGCGGAAAGGGTAACAAACAAGATTTCACAGTGTGTTCGCTCTGCGAGTGTGCCACACTCAACCCTGCCAGATTAACACTATTCATTTGTAGTGTGGATTTTCACACTTCGGGGAATGATTTGTTCAGGCATACTGTCGGTACTGCCCCTGAGGTGATGTTTCGTCACCTCTGTGTCACCTGTGCATGAAGAATCACTAACACACCAGCGACAACAACAACACTGTGGTTAGGGAGCGCACACACGACTACACGATGATACATTCTGTGACACTTTCATTTATGATATGTATTAAGTAACAGAAAAGTATTTCTTGCAAGGTATTTGTATTCACAACAAAACACCTGTGATCTGAGAATAAGGGACCGTATCTATGTTCCCCCGGGTCCTGTGTTCCCCGCTTTGTATGTGACCGGGGAACATAGGACCCTTTCTCTAACCCTAACCCTACCCTTTTTCAAAAAAAGGGTCCCATGTTCCCCGGTCACATACAAAGTGGGGAACATAGGACCTTTTTTGGGAAAACGGGGAACATAGGACCCGGGGAACATAGGTACGACCCCCTCAACTAGTACTGCTAGCGTTGGTTGCTGATGCTACCAATATTTGGGCGTCTTTTTTGTTGTTGCCCCGAGTAGTTGCGGAGAGAGCCGCGACATGTCGCGTTCTAGTCGAACGGGGTCAGCCTCTGACTCCTCATGAAGTGTTTGCTTGTCGTTAGCCTGCCGTCTTTGTTTAGCGTTAGCCATGTGGCTAACTTCCGGGCGGGGTCGTACCTATGTTCCCCGGGTCCTATGTTCCCCGTTTTTCCCAAAAAAGGTCCACTTTGTATGTGACAGGGGAACATAGGACCCTTTTTTTGAAAAAGGGTAGGGTTAGGATTAGGGTTAGAGAAAGGGTCCTATGTTCCCCGGTCACATACAAAGCAGGGAACATAGGACCCGGGGAACATAGATACAGTTCCCTTCCGGGCCGGTTAGCTCACAGGCTACAGCTGATTGTGTCAAACACTAGACAAAGGGCAGCCGAAGAAGCGTTAGTTGTGGAAGAGAGAGGTCTTGTTGTTATTGTTGACCTGGTCCTAAATATTCCATATTTATTTCTAACAAACATTTATTTTAGTGCTGTGCAAAAGGTTAACACACGACAGTTTCCATGACGACTGACCGTAAAAAGACGCGAACGACGTCATGTTTATGTGCTGCGACACCGGAGTCCAGGCACCGTTCACCAGTTAGCGCCTGTTAGCTGCATTAGCTCCTTTGAGCGCCGGTTGGCGCGCCTACTGTGGAACTGGAGCGGTCTGTTTATTAAATGAAAAAGAGCAGCGCTACAAAAAACCAGTGTACCTGTGTACTGCGTGATGTGTGCCTTTGTTTTTAAAGTTTAGCGTTACTTTAGAGACTCATTTTAACAATCCGGAGTCACGTAAACATGGTGTCACGCGCGTCTTTTTCCGGTCAGTCGTCATGGAAACATGTCATGCGTTAACGTTGACGCAGTTAAACGCTGTTGACGTGTTAACATTTGACAGCACTGATTTATTTATGTTTATTTATTTACTGTTCTTAAAGGCGCAGTATGTAAGAATGTGGTCAAAAAAAGGTTACTACACTCAAATTCAAAATACCGAGGTCTTTTAGGTTTCGTTTTCTCCGCCATTGTAGCTCAGACGTAACTGGCAAGCCTGGTTGCTCAGCAGCTGAGACTCTACTGACTGCAATAATTGGTAGACGGCGGTAGGTGGCGCCACATGCCAAAATGTGATTTCAAAACATAAACATGATTTGCGGTCCGCAAAATATATATATTTTTAATGAGAATATTTTGGCTGTACTGTTGTTGTTGGTGAGTTCAGTTTGTATGAACATTATTCCTGAGTCTCTGTGTTAAATTGACAGTTGCTTTAGATTTATTACCTAATGCACCTTTAAATCTTCTTAATAAAAAACTGACACTGAGAAACTTTGTTTTAAAACTGAAAAACATTTCAAAAGTACCAAAATAAGGTACTGTTTGGTACTGGTACCGAATTCCAGATACCGTTACCGTATCATTTCAATTATGAACAGTACCCATCCCTAGTAGCCAACACACAGAAACATGATGAGACATAATTTGCTCGATCTTAAGACCTTAGATCTCTTCCAAAGTCCTACCTGCACCTCATCGTGGTGGAAGGGTGAACAGTTAAAGTAGGGGACTGCCTGCTAGGGCTATGCCATCAATGGAGACGGCCTCGCAGGCCGAAGCACCACCCAGGGGGCGTGACGCGAGGTGGACAGACCTAGCAGGAACCCTGAAAATACTGGCCAACGCAGGAGGCAAAGGTGCCGGAAGGACGGCAACATGGCACGTCGGAGAGAAAAATCGAGGTCGCAGATATGAGATGATGAAGTTATGCTGCGTTCCAGTTCCAAAAGCGGGGGAGGACAACCAAGCGTCCGGCTGGAGGCTGCTGCACAGGACGCCGTAACACGGTATTGACAACTTTATATGCGTTGTATTGTTATGAGGGAAATGATACTGGTATTTGCCAGCCAATAAAAACCTTGCGTACATTTGACCTGGTAGTGAATGCAGATTAAACACATTACCCCTCGTGAAAAACCTATTTAAATTAAAACTGTTTTTTTTTTTTTTTTTTTTGTATCAATTAGAATGGGGTATAAATGACTTAAACTCCATCCAGAAGGGCCACTTTATTGTAAATGAGCAAATAATAAATTGCATTTTAGCTTTGAATAAGCTTCATATTCAGTTTGTTTAGTGATTCCGATACTTTCTGTGCTGGAGGCATGTTTGTATGTAGCTCACGCAAAAAAAGAAAACATGAGCCAGGCATACACAACTTCACAGAGCATAGCAGATAACTCACTGAGCTGGATTTTTTTTTTTTTTTTATATCGAGTGAAATCAAGCAGACATGCGAGAAGTCCACCTGCGTGTTTGACTGATCATGAAAGAATGTTTGCTGTGATGAGAAACATGTCCATCCGTTCATGTAATGGACATTTGCGAGGACATAACGTTATCACAACTATCTCTGGATATGCTGGCGAGACCTGAGACCAGGACAAACTCCCTTTACAGAAATAACCAAAAACCAGAGGTTATCAGAGGATTAAACAAGACTTCTTTTGATGAAGAAAATGTATGTAGATGTAGAAAATCAAGGTCCATGAAGGGACCGACAGCACTTTTAAAATCCTTTATTCAGGAAAGGGGTTTTAAAGGGTTCTCTGGATCAAAATGGTTCTTACTGGAACCATTAGTGTTACCAAGAACCCTTGGCAAACCCTTTCTTCGGGAAAAGGGTTTTTCAGAAGCAAATGGTTCCAAGGTAGAACCTCAGCCCTTGTAAAAGGACCCTTTTGGAACCCTTATTTCTAAGAGTGTACTGTACATACCTGAGGAAACAGGCCTTACACTGTATATCGGAATAGTTTTTTAGAAAATAGATTAGTAAGGGGGGTCAGATCACAATTCAAAGAAAAATATGTTGAATTTGACCTTGAAATCACCTCTCCTTTTTTTACGATTAGCATGCCATTTGGCATCCCCCTGAACAATATTGTGCAATCTTTTGTTGATCTTTTTGTTGATATTGAAGAAGAAAAGGACCGAGGCCAGGGACCAAGGCTCCAACAATGGATTCAAGTACCTACAAGGTCTTTCAGGTTTTTTTGTCCAGCTGTAGGATTCACTCACATTGTTTGGCGACATTTCCTTCACTTATACTTGACCTTTCTCTAAGCTCTAATTGTGCGTGTGTTTTCAGAGCAGCGGCGACTGACTGCAGCCCCTCGCTGAGAAAAAGCTCAGGAGTCGGAACACAACAGCAGCTTGACCCTTTGTCGGTGGCGTCGGTTCCTTTTCTCCTTTCCTTGGCTCCCCCGCAGCATCCTTAACTGCTGACATCAGAATAAGATATTCAATTATTTTCCAGCGGTTGAACTGCCGCTTTCTCAAATGAACCCACTTTTCATGCTTCCACCTGCCTTTCGTCTGCCCTGTTGCATTTTTGCTCCTGGCTGAGTGGACTCACGCTGTGCTTGGTGGCTTGTGTGGACTCAATGATAAAATGCCAGTTGCTGTGGCAATAGTTATGCTGTCATTTAATTGTCAGAGCCTTTTATTATACAGTTTGACAGTGATATACTGTTGGATAGCGGTGTATAAAAGTATCGGAGTGGAAAAAATGTCATACTGGCAGTGTTAGCCTAGTGTTTGCTGAGAACTTTGATACCAGAAATCCAGGTTCTGTCTAAGAATACCAAGGTATTATACCATTATTAGACAGAAGAGGTTATTGTTGGCCAGATATATTGGCCCAAATACATTAGCATCAACGATTTTTCAATCACAGTTGGCATCGGACATAGAAAAGGTTGTTGTACATTACCAAATGAATTTAAAGTACATATATTAACTCTTTAACACTGAGTAATAAAGGGTTACTCTGTATTACTATAATTGCGTTTCTGAAAGCTGAGAAGTTGCACGTCAACGCATCGGTATTTTCCCTCGCGCTCTTGCAGGAATCCGGGGAATCGGAGTCTTAGAGGAAAGAGCTGGAAAAAGGCTTTTACATCATTTTCTGATCAAGTACAACTACAGTTTAATTGGTTGAAACAGTATTTCAACATGCAGTAAATTGAATAAACTGCCAGATTTGTAAAGTTATTCTGGAAAAAATGGGCAAAAGCACTGACTTACAGTACATTTTCTGGCCCTTTTATGGTTAAAATAAAACCAAGTCCAGACAGACATTTTGAGGCTTAGGTGTTCAACGGTTAATACATATCACACGTTACTCTATGTCTTTTTTTATATCATTGTCTTTTGAGGTCAGTATTCTACCCAGAAGGCATTGCAACTGTCTGGGTTTTGAAGGATGAGCACACCCTTCAAAGTTGATGATCGGGACACTTTGACGACACCTTGGTCAGACATCCCCTGAAGGTTTTGTTCAGTGTCAGATCACCCCAGGCCCCTAAAAACTACTTGAAACAACCCCTGCTTCTGCCTTTATGCACTCTGCTCTCCCACCGTGCTTTTATTCTGAAATGCATGGCAGGAAAAGAGATACTGAAATAACCCTTTCACTGCTGCCGTGAACAACCTTTTATTCTACCTCGTGCCCCCTCTTGCTCCCCCAAAACATTTCCACCTCTTTATTCGTCAGCCACAATGCTCTTTGTCCCCACTCACAATCCCTCTCTTCACTCTCACCTTCCCACTTCTCTCTGCTCTACCCCATTTGTTCTGTCAAGCATCTGCACCTTAGCACCTTCATCCATGAGGAGCTTGAAAAGAGCATCTTGAAAAGGCTTGGCATGGACACAAAAAAACACACATATAGGACTTGAAAAATGGAGGATATTATTGCTACATTTATAATCTCCCTCTCATTTGACTCTGGATTTAGTTCATTCGGAGCGAAGTCTAAAAATGTTGTGCCAGAAGTGACAGAAAATGGAAGATTTGTCCAATTTTCTACAGCAACAGGAAGTTAAAATGCTCGTCGACTGGTTTGGCGCTAGAATTTTTGAAGCAGATAGAGAGAGAGAGGGGAAAAAAAGAAATGTGGGTAACAGATCTTTGCTGTAGTCTGTAGCTGAGGTTTTTACCGACTGCTTGAGAAATTTGCCTGTGAAATGTCGGCAGTTACTCCTGTCAGCCGTCTTCTTATTCCCTTGTTTACCTTGGATCCTATACCTCGCTATTATTGATCTGCAGTGTGGAAAAAGGTCACAGGATTGAGTATGACAGCAGCCATGGTAACCATGGAGACTCGTTCTCTTTCGGATCTCTGTGGCAAAGCACAATATCAGTCAGTGAATATACCTTTAATGCTGGTCGCTCTGGTTTGTTCTCAAGTGAGTGGGTGATTTCTTTGCTTTTCTTTGATAAATCACTTGTATGCACACGAGGAGCCAGTTGGGCTTCTTTGGTGAGTCTGTCCACTTACAGTCGTAAGATTCCGAACCCCAGGTAATGGACAACTAACCCCCGGAAAACTCAGCTTGCCTGAGCTGGGGCACGTGGGACTGTTGATGGAGGAAATTCCATCAAAATCCATCATCTACTGCAACCAGTGCCACAAATAAGGGTTCCAAAAGGGTTCTTCTACAAGGGCTGAGGGTACATGGTAACACTAAGGGGTTCCTCATAGGGAACCAAAAAGGGTTCTCCTATGAGGACAAGCCGAAGAACCTCATGGTTCTACTTCTACTTTATTTCTAAGAGTTTAGATGTCTTGCGACTGGGTACAGATGGGGCTGGTCAAAGTCATGGCATCTACCACCATCGTTATGATCGACTACGATGGATGAACAGGAGCGCTGCATTAGCATTATCTCCAAGTCCTAAATGCTTATTTATTCGGATGAAGTGGGAACCGATCGTAGCGTTGTCTATAAATCTGTCTGTACTTCTGTTTTGAAGCTGCAAAGTCAGATATTTGGCTTGAAAGACAACATATTCACAGAGGTAACCTGCAACAGGTCACCACTCTGGTGTCCGCTCGCATGTGCCACAAATAAGGGTTCCAAAAGGGTTCTTATACAAGGGCTGAAGTTCTACCTGGAACCATTTGCTTCTGAAAAACCCTTTCTTCAAGAAAGAGTAGGAACCGGTCATAACGTTGTCTATACAACTGTACTTCGGTTTTGAAGCTGCAAAGTCGGATATTTGGCTTGAAAGACAACAGATTCACAGAGGTCACCTGCTACCCGCTCGCATGTGCTGTGCCTTGTCGTTTATCTTCCTCTAAATGGGAACTTAACTGAGCAAATTGACATCATGTTCTATTGGAGAAAACCTGAAACTAGTCATTGATACCGTTAACTAAATCAAGTTTAGAGGTCAACTCATTTTCTCCGGAGACTTCAATTGAGACTGACTTCTTTTTTTTTTTTGCGGCCAGCGGCGTTGTACTTTGACCGATATTCACCATCCTCGTACTCGGATGAGTCTTCATCTGGCAAACCAGAAGACTACATCTAATTTTTATATAGTCCGATCTATATTTGGACTCTCAAGGCTCTCTGTCTTTAAGTCCCACATACTTTACAAATGACCAGAGTAAATATCGCTGTCTCTGTCTTAATTTCATCTAGACTACGATGCCTTTACTTTGCAAATAAATGCAGCTGCAAAGTCAAACAACCAATAGGAGTGCCCTCTTTCTCTGCTCGGTCAAAGCCTTTAATTATGGGCCAGATTTAGCTGTAAACAGCTTTCAGCCAGCATGTCCATGTGGACCCCATAAGGGTTATATCGAGGCTGACAATATGGGTTCTAAGTGGGCTTCTACGTGGTTTCCCAACCCGTGTCTGGGCCCATGTGTTACTGAAACCATGTGTAATACCTGTTGGATACCTGCATAATTAGCCCACTTCAAGACCACTTAGTGAACCACCCTTTCCAGGCTACCTAAGTGGTCATGGGAGTGGTAGAGAAGGAGGCAGACAGAAGTCTAGTTTGCTCTCAGATCACATGCTGAAATATTATCACGCAATTATTGATCGATATTGCCAAAGCTGCAGTGCCAAGGCCAGGTTTAAATTTGAACACCGAGTTCTCAGAGCCTCAGTCAAGGATTGATTTAAGCCATTTATGACCAGTGATGTTTTTTGACGACTAACAGTAACAATATTTCACAATCTCTTTAGTATTCCACACTTGGATCGACTCAGGTTCATAAATCATCTTTCTACCGGGCAGTTTTATAGTCGGCTGTGATATTGTAATTTAGGGGAAGGTAGTGCGAGAACAATATAAAGCCCTGCACTTTATAATTATGTACATTTAGACACATTTAATAGGTTGTTAGCCAGATTACAATTTGACTGCATTTGTCTTGGCTTTCACAGTTCTTCATGCAAATCAACATGAGGTCCACTTTAGTCAAGTAGGCGATGGTGGTGCACTTGAAGCGGCTGAAACCAGTTCATGATGACGGAAAACGTTTACATATAAATCTAGCGGAAGAGATTGGCTCAAAGTGAGGCCTGTTCCATTCATCCTTTTTAAATTGTAATCGCAATTATTTAGTTAGGACAATGATGAAACATAAATATTTTTCACTTTAACTAGGATATTTGCGGTAGAACCCCCGTTGATGTATTTAGACTGCGCTGTGTTGCCATAGTGACTTCCGTCCTCCCATCGCCTGCTCTCCCCACAGATTGTAAACAAGATTGTTGTGTGGAAGTGGTACGCTCCGACATTTCGGATGAAAAGCAACATACTCTGGGTTGTAAAGTCCGTGGCAGTAAAACGCCACAGCACGGCTAACTTATTTCAACACCTCCAGAAGAACCACGTACCGGAATGGCAGCAGTGTGTTGCAGAGCGGACCGCACAAGACAACGCGGACCATGCGGCTACACCACCAGCAACTCGGAAGCGAGTAACTCTGCCGGTTTCGTTTTCGCGTGGTGTACCATATGACAAGACCGAAAGGAGGTGGAAAAATATCGCGGTTTCAGTCGCGTTTCACATCGCAATAGACATGGTTCCGATATACACAGTAGAAAAGGCTGGCTACCGACATTTGCTTCATGTGCTGGACCCCCGCTACAAGCTAACAGGCCAAAAACCTTTTTGGCCAAGTTGTCGTGATTGGAAATCGGGTTTCTGGAGAAGAAAATTGGGATTTTATTTTGGGGCAAAATCTAACAGTCCTATTAGCAAGACACTGACGGACTCTACATCCTCGATTATTTATCGGGGATCGGAAAAACACTTAAGAAGCATGTTAGATCTGCACTGTCGTGGATTTTACGAACTGGATACCAACTGGCTGCTAGTGATGGGATTGGCAGTTCATTTGAGAGTACTGAATCACTAGAATCCGTTCATTAAAATGATTCGTTCAAAGGATTCGTGCACCGAATCGTTCAGTACTTAGCAGGAGCCCAGTGCCCTGCTACGTGACTCACCTTCTCCCTGAGTGCACTACGTTCGCTCCGGGGGTCATAAAGTGAGTGACAGCGCGAACGAGATTCACGTCCTCAGCCACAGTTCTCAGCGTGTCAGTTCGTTCCTTAGCCACAGTTCACCAGCTCTCTGTGTGTCAGTTCACAGCAGCACGGCAGACACAATTCTTCTTACCAGTCACTCCCTCCTCGCTCGGCTCACATCGGCTGGTCGTCGTTTGCCGAAGATTCACGAGTGAGTGACGGCGTCGGCGAATGACCTTTACGAGTGATTCACAGAACGCGGCAGTTCCACTCTCTTGGCCGCCACGCTCGCTGCTGAGCTCAACTGAACTAAGAAAGGAACGAATCAGTTCATGAAGTGATCCCAGTCAGTTCGTTCGCTCAAATGATTCGTTCGAAACTCATGACCGACAAAACACTACTGGCTGCTGTTTAAATTAAAAATAAAAGGGGTTTGTTTTGCTTGCAGCCACAACAAATGTACTTGATTTAAACCTGGATGATGACTTTTTACAGGAAACGAACCTCTCATATGGTTTCACAATTGATAACATATTTGTCAAAGGTTTTTGCAATTTGGGAGTTCTCAGTAATCACCGATCACATGTGTTAATAGTCAATTAGTGAGGCTGTCAGATTTTGTTTTTGATGCATTTAACTTCTCTCCTGTAGACGCTGCCTCTCAAGGCCTTTTGGGTAATTGATGAGTTTTCCCACAATGTTTTTTTTTTTTTTTTAAATCAAATTCTTCATTCTATGTGGACATGACTTTTGCTGACTGGGTAATGTACAGTGAGTGACTACGCAGGCGAGGATGAAACAGGCCGGTGCACTCAGGTTCACTCAGTGTGAGCTTGACAGCTGGCAGTCACAACACTGGGAGGTTTTCGCCTCGGTATAAGTAATGAAAAAGTGATGGCTAAAATAACTGTTGCAAAAGCATGTGCCTGCGTACGCAGACGTGTTGGTGGGAGTCGGCGGAAACTTTGTCAGGGCCTTTTTTTTTGCTTTGTGAATATATGACACCTACCTGGTCTCCAACCTGGTCTAATTTGATTATTCACTTTAGACATCCTCCGTACTTTGTAAGAAGTAGAGACACAACTGTTGTCAAATTCCAATTATCTTACATTGGGAATTTACTGCTCCTGCAAGAGCGTATACAAATCTCTAACTCATTTAGGGTGAAATACTATTATGTCTGTGCTTAAAGTCAATATATGATAATTTGTTTTACCCCCACTGACTTGGACTTATTGATTATTTTTCAAAGAAACTGTTTGACATTTCGGTTAAATAGCCTTATTTGCTTTCTCATTGAGAATAAGATGAGGAAAGTGAGACGTGGAAAACCTGTGCGCTACGTAGTTAACTTGGATAAACCTAGAGACGCTCAGTATGGTTAAAATATCAGGCTTTCTCCCTCCAAAGCTAATTAAATACACATTACACCTTTCACCGAGATGCAAGCACGCACCCTGAAACTGAAGAAGCTAAATGCTACTCACCCATTATTCATTGGATTATTTACACCCTTTAAATATCATATCTGGTGCTTTTAATTTGCTAATGATAAAACTCTCCAGGAAGAAACTGCAGCCGGCCAACTAGAAGACCACCGTTACTGTCCAAATACCAATGAGTGTATTTTTCACACTTCAGTCTTTTATTAAACTAAATTAATAAGCTTTTTTGAAGAAGTGGTAGGCAAAATATCACAGGCTGTTGGCTAAAGCCTTACTGTAAATATCACAAAAGTGGTCTCATTGATGTCAAACAATTCCTGTTTCAAGACGTCCGACACAAGAATCAATCCAACAATAACGAACTGTAGATTAATTAAAAAGACTTAAACATCCTGAAAAGTTGCGTTAACCTCCAACATTCAGCAAGAATATGTCTAAAATCTCAATATTTAGGTGCTTGTTATCAGGACATAGAGGAAGCCTGAACGATTCTGTCAACAAATCTTTTCCGAAAACAACTGCTTTACAAGTCACTAGTCACTCATTTGTGTGTTTGTGTGAGAGTGCTGGCGAGGGCAACCGTATCCGAAAACCAGAAGTCCACGAAAAGTTCTATTCTTGGCTCCACAGTGCAGCACAGAGTTCTACACAAACTTCCAGCCTCAGAGGATTTATCTGTCCAGTGGATACATGTTATATATTACGCCAAATCGCCTGCTAGAGCCTGCAAATGATCACTTTTAGAAATGCTAACTGCTGTTAGTCCCCAGTAGCCTCTGTGGCTGATGTCGTTTCCTGTCCCTTAAGTTATCGTATTTTAAGGTGGACCTTTAAGGTGGACCTAAAGAGATACTTTTAAACAGAGCGTTCTGAGCAGGGCTGTTTTGGCAGGGTGATTGAACTGCTGTGGTGCTTCATTCTTATGGTATTTTGACCAAAGCATGACACAGACATGTTCATTAGCACACCAGGGAACTAGGTTAACTTGGAGAAATAGGGTTTAATATGACTCCTTTAACGACTCATCCCGGTGTGTATTTTACATATTCCATCATCTATATCATCTTCTTTGGTCCTCTTAATACTTTCTTCCACAAAGTAATATCAGCGGTGTAGTTATATCATATTACACACAGTACGAGACACAAAAGAATATAACACCATTTTTGTCATTAATGTCTAAGTCACTGTGTCCTGAAAAAAAATTGCATTTTTCACCAAAGAAACTATCACAAGTTCTATTTCATCCTTACTGACCGCCAGAGGCGGTGCTTTAGCACTGAATATCTCCATCTCGCGCATGCGCAGGTCGAGTGTTTATACCAACAAAGTCACCCATGACCCCTGATGACGCCGGCTAGCCTATATCTTCCGGTGACATCAGAGGATCTGTTCCTTTTTTCTTCTCGCTTTCGCAGGTAGACGCATGTCAGCGAAATTCTAGCTGAACTAAAAGCGTCCATTGCCGCTCCGTCGCTGGTAGCCTTGTGACAATCTGTCGGAGCTGCGAGCTGCTCGCCCTCCAAGGGCTGCGACGAGCGGAGACGGGAGGTTCGTCGCGGTTCGCCGCGAACACCCCGAAACAGAAGTTGGATCAGCCAACGCTACAACTGGCTGAGTATACCAGTCGTCTTTCGCCTCCTTTGAGAATATGTAGCTTCTCTGTAATATTAAGTCGGTGAAGGCGTTGTGCTCGCTCTCTCCCGACATTTCTGTGTGTTAGTTACGGGCGCTAGCGGTTAGCATTGCCTGCTCGACCTAGCGTCTGTATAATCGGTACACAGCTGATCGTACCCGCTTTGTTGCGGTCATATGTTGGTGAAGAAAGTGTACTCGCTTCCTAAGCTCCCCACATCTGTACTTATGCTATATCTGTGAGTAATTGTACAACTTGTACCGCTTTTTATCTGTACTTTCCCACGTTATGAAGACAGCGTGTGCGCTCTCTCAACATTTGCGTCTCTTGTTAAGGGCGTTAGTGGTCAGCGTTGCCTGCTTGACCAAGCGTCTGTGTAATCGCTACACCCGCCGGTTGTACCCACCTACAGTTGTAATCTTATGTCGGTGAAGAAAGTGTACTTTCTCCCTCTCCCGACATCTGTACTTATGCTATATATGTGAGTAATGGTACAACTTGTACCGTTTTTTATGTACTTTTCGCATGTTATGAAGACAGTGACATTGCCGTCTCTAGCTAGCGGCCAGCATTGCTTTAATCGCTACACCGCCGGTTGTACCCACCTTCGGTTGTACTTTATATGTCGGTGAAGCCAGCGTACTCGCTCCCTCTCCCGACATCTGTACTTATGCTGTATATGTGAGTAATTGTACAACGTACCGTTCTTTTATCTGTACTTTTCCATGTTATGAAGACAGCGTGTGCGCTCTCTCCCGACATTGGCGTCTCTAGCTAGTGGTCAGCACTGCTTTAATCGCTACACCGCCGGTTGTACCCGCCTTCGGTTGTACTTTATATGTCGGTGAAGCCAGCGTATTCGCTCCCTCTCCCGACATCTGTACTTCTGCTATACCGGCAGAGGCTTGACACAGAGTTTGTGTAATCGCTACACAATTGGTTGTACCCACCTTTCGTTGTAGTTGTATGTTGATGAAGCCAGTGTACTCGCTCCCTCTCCCGACATCCGTACCTATGCTGTATCTGTGAGTAACAGTACAACATGTACTGCCTCTCTCTTTTTTACTGTCATGTGTCGGGGCAGACAGCGTGTGCGCTCTCTCTTCGACATTTTGGTTGTTGCGCTGGCGGTCAACATTGCTTGCTTGACCTAGCGTCTGCGTAATCGCTACACCGCTGTTTGTACCCACCTCCAGTTGTAGCCTCAAATGTCAGTGAAGCCAGCGTACTCGTTCCTGACATCTGTATTTCTGCTATATCGTAGAAGCTTGACCTAGAGTCTGTGTAATCGGTACACAGCTGGTTGTACCCGGCCCACCTCTCGTTGTGGTTGTATGTTTGTGAAGCCAGTGTACTCGCTCCCTCTTCCAACTTTGTACTTCTGCTGTATCTATGGGTAACTGTACGATGTGTACTGTCTCTCTTTTTTACTCCTGTGTCGGTGAAGACAGTGTGTGCGCTCTCTCTCCCTGACATCTGTGGTCCTTAGTTACAGGCGCTAGTGTCAGCACTGCTTGCTTGACCTTGCGTATGTGTAATCGGTACATTATACATATGTCGGTGAAGCCAGTGTATTCGCTCCCTCTCCTGACATCTGTACTACAGTTATCTGGAAGCAACTGTACAGTGAGTACCGCTTCTGCTTTGGGTTTTACTGTGTTGATGATGATGATGATACACCGTTGGCTGTACTCTTCATTCTAGTCCCCTGTAGTTAGCAGACGTGTTCCACTAAGGCTAACTGTATTAGATACCTGTTTGTGAAGGCAGTGTGTTCACTCCCTTTCCCATCGCAGGTGTATACTACTACCTCTAGTAACAGCCACATCCTGAGCTGTGTTGCTAGGCAGGGATGGTTTGTATTCGGCGCAGCAAGCCGACCTTTTGCCGGTGAAGGCAGTGCTCTCGCTCCCACTCCCAGCATAGGCGGGTGCTGTTGCCCTCCAGTTAGCAGAAGTGTGAAGAGCCCACTAAGGCTAACTGTATTTGTCTGTGCGACACCTGTTGGTGAAGGCAGTGCGCTCGCTCCCTCTCCCGTCACAGGTGTATGCTACTTACCGTCTGTAACAGCCACATCTCGAGCTGCGTCTGCTCGGTGGCGACAGGCTGTATTTGGCGCAGCAAGCTGACCTGGCCGGTAAACGCAGTGCTCTCGCTCCAGCTCCCAGCATAGGCGGATGCTGTTGCCCTCATAGTTAGTGTGAAGAACCACTAATCCTAACTGTATTCGGCTGTGCGACACCTGTTGGTGAAGGCAGTGTGCTCGCTCCCTCTCCCATCACAGGTGTATACTACTTGCCGTCAGTAACAGCCACATCGAGCTGTGTCTGCTTGGTGGTGACAATCTGTATCAGCGCAGCAAGCTGACCTTTGCTGGCGAAGGCAGTGCTCTCGCTCCCTCTCCCAGCATCTGTTGTTCTTTCCACTCTACAGGCGCTGACTGTCGCCATGCTTGGTGACCACTCCTAAACGGCCTGTATGGCCTCTCTGCAGCCAGAGGATGGTCATGATAGGTGTCCTCCATGCCTTGGCCTCGAACACTTGAGGGAGGGGCGTTCGGAGGTTTCCGTGCATGAACTGCAGCTTCATGCCCCGGGCAGTACGGATTGCCGGACTGGCTGAGGTTAAAACACCTGCTGGGTCATGTCCCGGTACCGGACCAGTTGACCCCAGGCCAGCGACTGCCTCCAGCACAGCCTAATGGGGCTGTGTCGGGCTGCAGAGGCTGTGGGCGCCCCCTCTGGGAAGAGGGTCGAGGAGTCTAAACTGGCCTCCAGGGTGGACCAGCTGACTGAGGAGTTAAACTAGATGAAGACCCTCTTCATAGCCGTCCAGGTATGGGACCGGTGCAGTGGACGCGGGTCTTTCCGCTTCCCCGCTGCCACGGCCGAACCGGAGGAAGACGTGCTCTCCGTGGCGGCTTCAGCCACCGAGTTCACCAACTATGGGGCCAATGTGGTTCCCCAAGATGCTGCCTCGCACACCTCAGGGTGAGCTTCCGCTCCGCAGCCAGCAGTGGCGGGTATAACTCCATGGGTGCCACCACCGCATGGCCCCGCAGGCTCAGCCGGCTCCCGCCAGTGCCTCTTCAGGCGTGAACCATCCCAGCTCCCCACTGTTTAGACTCGCCGCCAGTGGCTAGCTCAGGGGAGAGTCCTGGGCTGATTATCGGCTTCTTTTTTCCAGCAGCACCTCAGCTACTGGGCTGCTTTCACCACAGGCCCTTAGGTGATTCCACCTTAACCCCACGGGTACAAATTTCAGTTGCGACACCCCCAACCTACAGCCTGGTCAAGATGACCATTATATGCGACCCGGCAGAAAAACCCCTGTCACCAGGGGGTTCTACTCAACTTACTTTCTCGTGGAAAAGAAAGACGATTGGCTCCGCCCTATCACTCAACTTGAGGGGACAACAGGTTCCTGAAGGTCACGTAGTTCCACATTGTCAGTACTGCAGTGATTCTGCATACTGGCTTTTACAGGGGAATGGTTTACCTCAATGGACCTGAAGGACGCGTACTTTCACGTCCCCATAGCACCAGGCATTTTCTGCAGCTTGCTCTCAGGGCCACCATTATCAGTCCGGGGTGCTCACTGCTCCCGTTCGGCCTCTCTCTTCACCACTGGTGTTTGCCAGGTGTGTGGCAGCAGCCCTCTCACCCCTGCAGTCGCAGGGCATGAAGATCCTCAGAGTGATTTTCGCAATGAGCTGCTTGGTACCCTCTCAGAGTACACTTTTCTAGGGGGGTGACTCTGGATGCTGTTGCCATGAAGTCCTGTCCGTCACCTCGGCGGGTGGACGACATCCTCAGCCTCCTTCTCTTCTTCAGAAGGGCCGCTGCTTGCGCCGCTGCTACGCCCAGTATATGCGCCTCTTAGGCAAGCTAACAGCTTGTGGCTCCCTTAGGTCCGCTGTCACTACGCCCCCTTCAGAGGTGGCCGAACAGTTTTCCACTTGTATGCCAAGTGGCACCAGCACAGGAAGCTTAAGGCATCACAACGCTGCCTCCTTGGCCTCCTGCCTCCTCGGCCTGCTCTGGCCCCACAGAGGGTGAGATTGTTTCTTCTTCAGGGCACGCCCATGGGCTCCATTACATCCCTTCAGGAGACTGTCACACGGATGTATCCCTCACAGCTACGGGCAGTGCACATGGCACTGCAGCTTTTTCTTCAGTTCCTTCAGTAGAGGCATGTGCTAGTACGGTCAGACAATGTCTCAACCGTCTCTCTGACATAATTGCACACACTCTGATGTAGAGGTGGTATTTAATATCTGGGATGTTTTCGGCAGGGCAGAGGTGGATCTCTTTGCCACAGAGGAGTCGACCCATTGCCCCCCTCTGGTTCTCCTTGACAGAGAAGGCCAGCCCTTCTAAACCGCGAGGATGCTCTCGCCCACGATCGCCCAGAAGCTCTTATCTATGCCTTCACACAGAGCCGCTGATTCCTCAAACATTGCAGAGGGTCCTCCAGCAGGGCCACGACCTGCTACTGGTGGCCCCCCCCCCCTTTTCTGGCCAGGGATGACATGTTTTTCCTCTGCTGCACAGGCCCTGCCGCAGCTCACCGCGGCGTCTCCCTGACAGGTTGGATCTCCTGTCTCAGTTAAGGGGCCAGGTCTGGCATCCTGACCCTCATTGCCTCCAGCTCTGGGTCGGCCACTGCAGGGCACGACCTCTTGGCAGAGTGTTCAGACACAGCCCAATGTACCACACTGAAAACTATGGAGCTTTCTACCCAAATGCAGTATGTGAACAGGTGTAAACTGTCTGCCTGGTGTTCCGACAGGGGCGAGGACCCCGTCTACTACTACAACTACAACAATTCTGTAGTTCCTACAGCCACTCCCGAATGGCGGACGGGAGGGCTTATGTGGCGGTCTTTTCCTCTTGACACACTCAAGTCGAGGACAACACCGTGGAGTGCCACAGGACGGTCAGGACGGCCGTGCCCTGCCCAGGCCTAAAGAGTCTATATAACTTCGACCGCGATCTTGAGACGGTCAGAACAGCTGTTTTCTCTACTACGGCGTCCTAAAAGGCCGTGCTCCCTCCAAACAGCGACTCTCACACAGAATTATGGACGTCATCACTCAGGTGTACAAACACGGTGGTTATCCCCCTGCCATCCGGGGGAGGTGCCACTCTACTAGGGCTGTCGCTACATCATGGGCGGCTCTGCGCGGCGTGCCCCTAGTGGGCATCACCAGCTACCCTCTCCAGATTCTATAGGGTGAATGTGGCCACCCCCACCCACTGGGTGCGGCCCTGTTGCCACCTCTACCCTTTACTCTCACTGAGGTACGTACTGGCATTCATCGTGACTTTGTTGTTATGGGTCATCCAGTGCTAAAGCACCGCCTCTGGCGGTCAGTAAGGATGAAATAGAACGAAAGTTACGTATGTAACTACGGTTCTATGAATCCTGGATGACCGCCAGAGCGTTCTGTCACTCAGAATCCTCGTGGTTTCGCGAGAAGATTCTGCAGGAACAGATCCTCTGATGTCACCGGAAGATATAGGCTAGCCGGCGTCATCAGGGGTCATGGGTGACTTTGTTGGTATAAACACTCGACCTGCGCATGCGCGAGATGGAGATATTCAGTGCTAAAGCACCGCCTCTGGCGGTCATCCAGGATTCATAGAACCGTAGTTACATACGTAACTTTCGTTCTTCGACTTGTTAATTTTATGGTCCTGCCTTGATTTCTGTGTGTACAAATCAGCTCACCTGGCTTCACTCTTCTCCTCCACACCTGCGGCTCATTATTATAAACATATACCTGACTCACTTTCCCCAGTTTCTGCCACGTTGTCTGTTCTTTAAGCCAAAACATTCTTTGTTTTCTGGCTGACGTGTTTTTTGAATCTGAGCCTGTTTTTTTTTGTGACGTGGATTTCTGCTTTGCCCTCTTGGATTTGTGTGCCTTCATTATCGGACCGTACTCCTGGTGTCTGACCTCTGCCAAGTAAGCCGACTAAACTGATTTTTTTGCCACCTTCTCTGCCGCGCTTTTGGGTTCCAACCTCCCACGAGTGGCTACAGAAACGTTAGTTTTATATAATTCCGTCATTCCGTTACCCTCTCTTTAAAGAGCGACTGCGGAGAGAATGTGGGACAATTTAGTGTCATAAATCCAGTCATTAGTAAAGCAACGTGTCTGCTTTTTCAAATTTTTTATCAATTTGCTGCTCATTACGCTTCTTTAATGTATAATGTAATGGTTTTAGTCTGAATGATCAGAGCGGAGAAAAGAGTGAGCAGAGAGATCTCGGAGCGAAACAGCTCGTTATGCCGCGCGTTCCTTTTGGCTCATCAGTGAGCAGCCATTACGTGTAATTTGTGATTAAATATTTATTTGGTCAACGCCACTGCTGTGCTGCATTAGATCTATGTGTTCTTCGTGAGAGGACTTCAGCTGCATTATGAATGCAAGACGTTGAAGCACAGAGAGCATGTTGGACATGTGCTAAGAAAGGGAAAAAAAAGCCGAAACCCAATCAGCTGCCGGTTTACTGCTCTGTGCCGTCGACGATGAGTCTGTTTTTGGATGAGATGCTTGTGTGTGTGTGTGTGGGTTGTTGATCTGCAGAGGTGGCAAACAGTCTTTTTTTACGTAAGTAAGAGTACAGTTACTTGTCCAAGAGAAGACTGGTAACAGGAGAAGCACTGACTGAACGTCCTTATTTAAAGCGGACCTAGACCGGAAGTTCATAAAATAAACGCTGTTTTTTAGTGTGTATTTGCGTCATTACCTTGTTTAAGAAGCCCTGAAGGTTCTAAACGAACAGTTCAGCCACTGCTGAGAACGCTGTGTTTTATTGTAATCTCGGGCTCAGCGAGATCTCTGATAAAACCCGGTCCGGTTACGTAAACACCGGTTCTCCTGAACAGCAGATCCTCCTGCTCCGGGCACTAGTCCGGGCACATCCGGTTGCGTACATTGAACCGCAGAAGAAGAATAACGTCCGCTGTGGAGGTGTTTCACGAGCGACAGTGTCTTCTGACTCTGGGGATGGTCGTGAAGAAGCTATTTTTAAACACTGTTAAAACAATGTTTTGATAATGAGGAGCAGTGCATCCACCGTTCCAGAATGGGGGAGCTGTGCTTCTGAGAGCGGGTGTGCTTATTACGTCACTTCCAGGTTACCCGGCCAATCACAAGACAGTAGAAAAGCTCTCGTTGGCCAATCACAAGACTCTGTCTTCTGGGGGTGAGAGTTCACTCTGAAATATCGCGACTCAGGAACAGCGTCAGAAAAGAGGATTTCAATCGGCTCGTCTACAGCAACTAGGAGGTTTTTGACCATACAAACAAGTCAATGTATGTAAGTAGACCTCCATAACTCACATAATGTGCAACAGGACCACTCTAGGTCCGCTTATCGTCGAAGTAAATTTCATCTATTTCAACTTTGAATAACCCTCAGCAGCAACGTTCTTCGTCAGTGTAACGCCCTCTCTCTATACGGTTGTCTATCGCTCTCCGTGCTGACGTGTCGACGTTAAACCCGCGGGCTGTTTGCGTGCACTTAAAAAGAAAATACTTCAGGATCAGGCGGGTCGGTCAAAAGACGGCACCGTTATAAATAAACTATGAACGACTCTCTTTCCGTCCCTGAGAATGAGGCTTCACCTGTGAGGGTGTAGCTATAGCTTCTTGGTTGTTTTTGATGCACCGTTGGCGTCAAAACTCTTTCTGTAGGGATCTCTAACTCTATATGCCCTCTCCTCTCTATGTTGGCCAGAACAGAAGGAGCAGGCTTTTTTTTTTTTCTTCCATAGTTTATTTCTGTTTATTTTGTTTATTTATTTATTTAATCTCTTCCAACACCTGTGGCCCCGAAGCCTATTGGAGGATTGCTTCATTCGGCGGTCGTCTGCGGGGTTCGTCTCTCATAACAGGTCGGGGCAAGTGTGGGTCGTGAATATACTAATAAAGAGCCTCTCATTAGTATATGTATTACACACGCACCCCTTATTTTTTTTTTCTTCTTTCTCTTTATTTTCATTTATTTCAGTTAGATTCTAAGTTACTCCCATACAGGTCATTTGCTTGTAATTCCACTTTGTGACCATAGGTGGCACTGTGATACCAGGTTCAGTGAGAAAACTCCTAACTGAAGCCCATCCTCCTCCCATAGGAGGCAGAATAAAATGGCGCTTGAGGAAGTCGCACACTGCTGAAAACGTGTTGTTTCTCATTGTTCCACAGGTATGTAAAACATGGAAAAGCAACTTAATAATTGGTCAGTACACTGCTTAGACATTGTAAAAAACATTCAGTCTTGTTAATGACGTTTTAAAAGTGTTCGAAAACCGAGTTTGAACTTAATTTATGTCTGTTATGTAGCAAGCTAGCATTTTAGCTATTGATTTCACTGCAGACAGTGTGAAGGGCAGGTAATGGGTTTAGATACATTGGACTTGAGACATGATTCTAATAAGTTTATGGTGGTTTATGGCGCTGTAGTTGTTGTAATAGTCGCCACCACATAATATTGGTTCATGCAAATGGAGATATTGTGTCAGGAGTGAATGAAATAGCCTACAGGTAGACATGTTATTAAAGTTATGTAGTTTTTGAATGTGGTTAGAATCATTTGATGATTTTGGTGTATTCACTATGTAGCCACAGTATACTGTCATTTCTTTTGTTAAAAGAAATTACAGTCACATATAAATATTATTTATAATATAAATAATATTTATGTGTTGGTTATAGATTCAAGCATTTTTCTGATAATAGGATACAGAATAAAATGGTGCTTGAGGAAGTCGCACACTGCTGAAAACGTGTTGTTTCTCATTGTTCCACAGGTATGTAAAACATGGAAAAGCAACTTAATAATTGGTCAGTAAACTGCTTAGACATTGTAAAAAACATTCAGTCTTGTTAATGACGTTTTAAAAGTGTTCGAAAACCGAGTTTGAACTTAATTTATGTCTGTTATGTAGCAAGCTAGCATTTTAGCTATTGATTTCACTGCAGACAGTGTGAAGGGCAGGTCATGGGTTTGGATGCATTGGACTTGAGACATGATTCTAATAAGTTTATGGCGGTTTATGGCGCTGTAGTTGTTGTAATAGTCGCCACCACATAATATTGGTTCATGCAAACGGAGATATTGTGTCAGGAGTGAATGAAATAGCCTACAGGTAGACATGTTATTAAAGTTATGTAATTTTTGAATGTGGTTAGAATCATTTGATGATGTTGGTGTATTCACTATGTAGCCACAGTATACTGTCATTTCTTTTGTCATTATTTATATGTGTTGGTTATAGATTCAAGCATTTTTCTGATAATAGGATACAGAATAAAATGGTGCTTGAGGAAGTCGCACACTGCTGAAAACGTGTTGTTTCTCATTGTTCCACAGTCTTTGTAACTGTGCAACAACAATAGCTACCGGCCCGAGTACCCCTAGGCTTGAGGCCGGTAACACTAACATTGTGGTTATTGCGGTAATTTCACTCGCACAGTTTCAGGTAGCTGGCAAATCGGCGTTTTTGTCAGCTTGTTTAAATCAGGGTTGAAAACATTATTGTTTACTGCAGCTTTCTAATATTACCAATTTTAACCACTTTAACTATCCTTTTTAATGATTTTAATAATTTTAAAACACTTGATTTTATATTGTTGGTTTTAAATTGTCGATTGTTGATTTTAAATTGCTGATTGTTCTAATTTCATAATTGATTCTTGAATTTATTGTGTTTTAATTTCAAATGATTTTGAATTGCATTCATTTGAAATGATTTTAAATTGTTGATTTTAAATTGGTGATTGTTTTAAATTGATTTAATTTCATAGTTGATTCTTGAATTTTTTAGTTTCCATTTTAATAAATCCTCAAATAACTGTGATTTTAAATGTGTTATATATTGTTCAAATTTTAAAAATTAAACAAACACATCTGATGTTTTCTTCATTTTAAATTGTTAATACACTATTTTAACGTGCAGTAAATTGTAAATAACTTCCAGATATTGAAAGTTATTCTGGAAAAATGGGTAAAACCACTTACTCATAGGACATTTTCTGGATCCTTTTATGGTTTAAAATAAGCAAAAAAGTCCAGACAGACATTTTGAGGCTTAAGCGTTAAGTGTCTATTTTAATTATTTGTTAATCTGAGATCTAAAACTTATCATTTCTTGCTCTTGCTTGCTTAGGTCCAGATTGGAATGTCTCACTGGTGAATGGATGGACATTCAAGAACGTGGTCATCAGTGTCACCATGAGGTAAACAACTTTGATTATATATACTGTGATTTTTCTTGGATGTAGTATTGTAGTCAAGAACACACAACAGAGACTTAAATTATTACCAAGACCAGATTATACAACAACAAGAGATTTTAGGGACTCAGACCCAGTCGAGTCTAAGGCCAAGGCAGGTTGAGATCAGGTCAAGACCAAGACCTGTGCACTGCTTTTCATTAGTTATCCAAGTATTTCGGGTCGATCCGGTCTTTGCCGCATTATAAATATACATTTGTCGTAGTCCTTCTCCCAGACAGTGCTGGTTCAGATGCTTTATTATAAAAGTGCTGCAGTCTATATGCTGGATTATATGAAGAGTGTGTGTGTGTGTGTGTGTGTGTGTGTGTGTGTGTGTGTGTGTGTGTGTGTGTATGCCCCTGTCTCTGTTTGCTAGCCTTTAAGAATTGAGTCCCACCTGAACCCGGTTTTATCCTGCTTCAGCTCTTTAAAGAACTCGTGGGATTTCCCGGTGAACTTTTCTGTCTTCAGGTATTTTGCGGTGCCATTATTGCTGTCCATTTTCGGGGCCAATACACACGGACGCTTTTATGCGAGCGGACACATTGTTTCCTGATAAAGGATTAGGGTTCCGTGATGAACAACAT
The DNA here is from genome assembly GCF_963457635.1 of Microchirus variegatus. NCBI lineage: Eukaryota > Metazoa > Chordata > Actinopteri > Pleuronectiformes > Soleidae > Microchirus > Microchirus variegatus. Next base: position 10,530,878 of record NC_139821.1, read on the forward strand.
ATTTCACTGCAAATCATCGCTCCCCGCAGGAGTAAGAAGTTAGATGCTTATTAGTGGTATTTCAGGGCAATATAATGATAAAGTTTGCTGCAGTGCACCTGCCCTCAGCATTTAACTACTGCAGTAGTACAGTACTTTTTTTTTTTTACAACATAATGGTTCGGTGTTGACATATTTTGTGTGACTGCAGCTCTTGTTCTCTCTACCCTCAGTCTTCCTGGCTGTAATTATGTATTTTCAAGGCAGTTTGACCTTTGACTGTTATATATATTCCGATTCAAATTGAGGAAGTTGCATTTTTCCCAATGATCTCTATCATTTAGTGTGATATTTATGCATTCGCACCAGCGATAGCTTTGTCTAAAGGCATTATGTTGTCGGTCTCGGTCAATCTGCACATATCTGCCTGCCCCTTTCTTGGTGATGTCTTGTCAAATTTGAAACAAGTGATCACTTAGACTCAAGGGTGAACTGATTAGATGGTGGTTAAGGGTCAAACGTAAAACACATTTTCCTTAGCTAAGGCCCCATTCAGATGTTCTGGAATCAACATCCCATCCCATCACATCTGGACAGCCGTATGTTGGACACGATTGGATTTCGCATCCCGCGTTTTATTCAAAAACTAGTCATGATTGTTTAAGCCAACAAAAGGTTTTTAAAGGGGTCATATTATGCAAAATCAACTTTTTAATCATTTTGATCCTTATATTTGGGACTCTGGAGGCCCTATCAGTCAGTAAAGTTGTTTTTGTGGTCCGCCTCAGTCTAAGTACAGGAGATAAAACACGCAATGTTGACTTCCGCACTTGTTCCGGAATTGTTGTCTCGTGGAGCTCCGCTTTGTCCCTAAAGAACGCGAGAGTGCAGGCGAGGGCAATAGTATCCTGAGGAGCGGAAGTCCACAAAGTGTTCTATTCTTGGCTGCACAGTGCAGCGCAGAGTTCTACACAAACTTCCAGCCTCAGAGGATTAACGTCGGTAGTGAAAACATTTTATATATGACGGCGAGAGTCGGAAAACTATCACTTTTCCAGATGCTAACTGCTGTTAGCTGCCGGAGCCTCAGCGACACTGACGTAGTTCCCTGTGTCTCATTTGCATTTAAAGAGACAGGCACTCAAAACTGACCGTTCTGAACAGGGCTGTTTTGGCAGGGTGATTGAACTGCTGTGGTGCTTCATCCTTAAGGTTTTTTGTCCAAAGCATGTCACAGACATGTTCATTAGGACACCAGGGAACTAGGTTAACTTGGAAAAATAGGGTATAATATGAGTCCTTTAACAAATCTGACTGCACAGGTGTGTCTGCTATTGGAATATTTGATGCTCGTGTTGTCTGACGCAAAGAGAGAGAGAGAGCTTTAGTGAATCAAAGTGTTACTCCAGCTGCTGTAACATGAAATAGGTTTTAATCATCCAAAAAAAACATGTGATCGGTGTTCAGATGTTCACTCGGACTTACTGCATATAAATGCTTTGGTTGAAAGGACAAGGTGGTCTCAAGATATATTTTTTGCCGAGCGCCACATGCTAAAACCCCCCCCCCCCTATTTTTATACCTCCTAAACTCCGTGGCCTGTTTTGCTGCAGCTCTCTGTTTTAGACCTGTTGAAGGCAGCATTTGTATTTAGAGACTTAATAAGCAAAGTAGCACTCACACAGAACATTATCTCCATAGTACATGCGCTTGTATATCGGATGAAAACCCAACTTAATGCAGTAATTATATTTATTTACTGCTACACGAACTCCGGCAGTGAAAAGCAATGTTCTTTTAGCATCAAGGGTGACCCAGTGTGTCTGGAAAAAAAAATAAAAATAAAGGCATAAATTTTTTTGCATTTCGTGTGTGTGTGTGTGTGTGTGTGTGTGTGTGTGTGTGTGTGTGTGTGTGTGTGTGTGTGTGTGTGTGTGTGTGTGTGTGTGTGTGTGTGTGTGTGTGTGTGTGTGTGTGTGTGTGTGTGTGTGTGTGTGTGTGTGTGCTTATAGCATTTTTATGGACTCAATGAGGCACAGGAAAAGTGCGAAAAAAGTGGGGCCTCTTACTACACAAACACACACCCCCAGCGAGATGTCACGATGCTGAGCTGTGCTGGGTGACTCCACATGGTTGACGCTAAAGACCTCACCGCAGGATGCATTTATACACACACACACGCACACACTCCATCTCCCGTACACACACACACACAGCAGGACTTAACCACAGCTCATTACTGCTGGTTGACATAAAATGCAGCACACACACTGCGCGTAAATGGGTAAATAGCTCAAATAGAACAGTGTGAACTGGTGTCTGTCACTGTCCTGTGTGTGTGTTTGTGTGTGTGTGTGTGTGTGTGTGTGTGTGTCGGGGTCAGAGACGCTGTAAGATTATTGATCACCGACTGACGAGCTTCTCTTGCTTCACTGTTTACATATAAACCTCACCCTGTGTCTAAAAGCCGGAGGTTTGGACATCTATATCCACAGCGGCGCAAATCATTCCTCACACACACACACACACACACACACACACACACACACACACACACACACACACACACACACACACACTGAGTGATGGCCACATTATACAGTGCAGAAAATCTTGTTCCAGCTTCATCAATATCCGGCCCTCAAGCCAAAAAAACCTCACCACAGCCAAGAGAAAAATATGACTGAGGGAGACAGAGAATATTCATCACTGCTACGGGGAGGAAACGGGTTTAGCTCTAGGGAACCTACAGGTTGTTTGTTCAAGCCAGACAATGTTGTGTTTGTTTATTGTTGATGTGTGTTGCCAGCTGGCTTCCCCCCATCTTTGCCACAGGACAGGGATAATGGACAGTGTCATGTTTCTTCCTCGCCAATATTGGTTTGTTTCCCTCTACCACGGCAAAACGCGACCACAGCAAATGCTCTAACACTCAAAAGCACAGCTGTGTGCAGCATCGCTTCTGCGGCAAGAGAGCTGCTCCACCGACGCTGCGGAGGGAGTTGGTCGCCTCTCTCACCTTCACAGGAGCTGCTGAGAGGCTAGAGGATGCTACGTTCGTGTCTCTGCCTGTCAGATTTCGCTGCACCGGAGCTGGTGAGGCTTCGACTCCTGGGCTGTCCTCGCATCCATAACATATAGTTACAAGGACAAGATACAACTGGAGTGGTAAGGTGTTAGGGAAGGGAAATAAATGACATCACTACTAGAGTATAATTTGTGCATGTCCCCTAGAATAGTGTTTCTCAGTCCTGGTCCTGGGGACCCACTGCCCTGCATGTTTGAGATGTTTCCCTGCTCCAGCACACCTGATTCAAATAAATTGGTGTGTTGGAGCAGGGAAACGTCTAAAACATGCAGGAGAGTGGGTCCCCAGGACCAGGCTTGAGGAACGCTGCCCCTAGAATATTCAGTCACAACTTGGTCTCCAAGTCTGGCCTAGTTCCCGTTTCATCATGCGATGCTGTGCACTGGGAAACATTCGACTGCTGCCGCTGAAGTTTAATAGACTAGGAGTGTTTTACTCTGTTATATTCATACAAACTGAAATACAATCATAGTCGATGAAAGCAGCTGGTTTTAGCGGCGTCACTCTTTGTGTTTCTGGCTTTTTACTGCGGACTTGCGTGTCAGGGTTCTGTAGTATATCCTACTTCACCATCGGGTGGCGGTACAAGTCTGGATGCAGGGAATAGGACGCATGCCTACCAAAGAAGAAGAGAACAATGCTCACAGCGGAAAGGTCTGTCGTGCGGGGAGTTGGGGTGTCGCCAGGTCAAGGCTTCTGTTGTCAAAATATTTTTTTTTGGTAAAGGGATACTATTTAATCCCGCTTGGTAGGCGGGGTTAAATAGTATCCCTTCCAGCGGGGTGGTGCTTCAGCCCACACATGCGCTGTCCACGCGCACCCATCACGCTCTTTCCGCACGGGTTCCAAGGAAAACTAAACTGAATTGTTGATAAATTCAGAATCGTCTTTGGTTTTCCAAAACTTCATTTTGGAATACAGACTATTTGAAGTTGTACTTTTGATTTACCCTGCAGGTGTTAAAGGTTAAAGAATGAAATTTACCAAGGCTGCATTTACACTAGCACGGGTATTTTTTTAAAAACGGAGACTTTCCCCTGCGTTTGTGCCTTTCGTTTACACATAAACTGCGATTTCGCCTCAGAAAACGATTATTTAAAAAAAAAACGGGCGAAAGTGGAGATTTTGGAAAACTAAATGTTCGCGTTTGCATGTGAACGGAGAAAAACAGAGTTTTAGGCAATCTACGCTCCAGAAATGCGACCTTTTTCCATTCGGTTATGATCATGTTTACATGTTTGCATTTGCAAATACAGCTCATATATTACGTAGAGGAGCAGAGACGTATTAGGGCTCGGAGGTGAGCCAGACCGCGTCACCGTCAGCATCGCCGGTTTTGGGTCCGACCTGGGCGGACTACTGTCAGGTGGGAGAACTTTGAGAATGAGGTTATTGTCCCGAAGGAGTGGCGTGAGAATTTTAGGATGTCGCGATCATCGCTGCTGTCACTCTGTCAGTTGTATAGGTACGTCCATTTATCAAGGGTGAGAGGTCAGTCACTGTTGTTGTTGTTGTTGTCGATGATGAGGATTCTGATTTTCTTGTATACTTTCTCCTTCTTCCTACACTGCCGCCCACAGGCTTGGCGTAGTTATAATGGCTCTCGACAGCATATTTATGCGGGTTAATATAAACGGAAACTTTTTTGAAAATGATGATGTGTGCACAAAGTTACTTTGGAAAACGGAGGGAAGAAAATATCAGTTTTTTTTAAATATCCAGCTAGTGGAAACAAATTAAAAACTAAACTGAAACTAGTCAATCCCTCAAAACTAAAACTACTAAATCATTTGTTGAATTAACTAAAACTAAACTTGTTTCAAAACTATAATAGCCTTGGTTTGCATGTATTTCAAGAGTCTCACACTGTCTCATTATCGCTCTCTTTTTCCCTTTAACGGTATTGTCCATTGGCAGAACAAGAAGATGATGATAGAAGGCTATCCACTAATTGCGCACTGCTGCTTTCTCACATGTCTCATCTTGATGAACACAGATATGACCGTATGGCAAACGATGTGATGAATTTCTCTCCCTCAAGCCAGACTTCGTTTCATTTGCCTGCAAATTATATTTAAATTCAACTTTATTATTCGAGGCATAAAAAAAGAATGTCATCAGCGATGCAATGAATACACAAAAGCAATAATAAGGCTGTCACCTCAGTCCGACACATCTCCTCTGCGTACGTTTATAAATCCTATTTTAAAGTGAACATTTCTAAAGATGAAAAGTGAGATGTGTTGTCATTTTTATTTAAGGTGCTATGAAAAAACATTAAAGCGCTCAATCTACAGATAAATCCATAGCAAATGAAGTGCGTGACTTCTACATAGACCTGTTCAATTGCTTGTTAATGCCCCCATAGACCCGAAGTTCCAATTAACGCACAAACAGTTCAGCCACTGCTGAGGACGCTGGGTTTTATTGTATTCTCGGGCTCTGCAAGCGCTCTGAAGAAGCCTGGAATCGTGACGTAAGGATCCTGTCTCCTGAACAGCAGATCCTCCTGCTCCAGGCACATACTGTTGCTACATTGAACCGCAGAAGAAGAACGCCTGTTGTGGAGGTCAGGAGCGACAGAGTCTTCTGACTCTGGGTCCGACTCCGGGTCAAAGTCAGAAAAGGGACTGCGGCGGGGAGTCGTGACAAAGCTATTTTTAAACACTGTTAAAAACAATGTTTTGATAATGAGTAGCAGTGCATCCACCGTTCCAGAGGGGGGAGCTGCGCTTCTGAGAGCTGACGTGCTTTTTACATCACTTCCAGGTACCAATCACGAGACAGTTGAGAAAGCTCTCGTTGGCTGGCCAATCACAACACAGTCTGTCTTCTGGGGGTGAGATTTCGGTCTGAAAACTGACGAGAGCTTCAGTTAGGAGAGATTTCTATCGGCTCATTTGCAGCAACTAGGAGGTTTTTGACCATATAAACAAGTTAATGTATGTAAGTAGACCTCCATAACTCACATATGTGCGATAGGACCACTCTATGGGAGCTTTAACACAAATATCTAATCTGCCAATAACATGGCAACAACTCAGTGTCTTTTGGGATGTAGACGGAAGTTTAAACCGAGCATCAAAATGGAGAAGAAATGGAATCTCAGCGACTTTGGGTTTAGCATGGTTGTTGTCCCGTATACTTAATAAAGAGACAAGTGAGCATGTAGTGATTTGCTGTTTGGGTAGCATTTTAATTCAAGGTTCTCTACCGTATCTTAAGGGCTTGTCAACTTTTCACAGTCTTATGAAACCACACTGGGATAAAGGAGAATGTGTTTTTTTGGAGGATTTCATGGGGCAGATGCAGCTTGCTGTCAGTGCAGGATGTGGTCAGGCCCGTTGGGTCCTCTCCTCTGCTCAGGATGGTCAAAACCTGACCAACAGGGAGGAGGACAGTGAGATGAAAGACTTGGTTTATAATGAAAAGACGACTGATCTTTTGCAGGTCCCTGTGTGACTCCTCACAAACAGTGCAAGGCAGCATTTCATCCATATGTCACACATCTGCCAATATAATGCAATGTCTTGCTATTAAGTTGCTTTCACCGACTCCCTGAAAAGGTTATTTTATTTATAATAAAACCCATCTCTATTTGCCATCACAGAATTATTATTATGTGTTTGATTTAATGCTCAAAACGGGTTTTGCATGCTTAATCACAGCTTAAGTTATAAAAACAATGCATTCTGTGCATGTAATCCCAATGTTTTTCGAAGGGCTACTAAAAGCTGGGCGCAGAAAATGACAATGAAATGTTTTATTTTCATTCAGTTTGTTTCAGTGGACAAAGTACGCAATGAGCAAAGATTGAGGGAATCCATAAAATGCTCATAGATATTTCACCATTTTAACAAATAAATAAAGGTTAAGTTATATCTGCTGATGTAACAAGTCAGAGGATCACTGAAATGTACAGTTGTATTGACGTTGTATGTTGCAGCTGAATGTTCCTGACCTTAACCTTTCCTGTGTTGTGGACACAGTGTGTAGCCTTCAGTTAGCATCAAAACTCAAAAGATGTTTAGTTTGTCCTTTGTGGGCTATTGTAAATTGTAAGAACACGATGGTCTGTGTAGAGCTGACCAGATATTAAAGGACTCATATTATATCCTATTCCTCCAAGTTAAACTAGTCCTCTGGTGTCCTAATGAACATGTCTGTGACATGTTTTGGTCAAAATACCAGAAGGATGAAGCACCACAGCAGTTCAATAACCCTGCCAAAACAGCCCTGTTCAGAACGCTCTGTTCTGCCGAAGAGGCTACCGGGAGCTAACATCAGTTAGCCTTTGGAAAAGTGAACATTTGCAGGCTCTAGCAGGCACATTGCCGTCATATATAACATGTATCCACTGGACAGATAAATCCTCTGAGGCTAGAAGTTTGTGTAGAACTCTGTGCTGCACTGTGGAGCCAAGAATAGAACATTTTGCGGACTTCCGGTTTTCGGATGCCGTTGCCCTCGCCAGCACTCTCGCGCGTTTTACGGACAAAGGGGAGCTCAGCGGGACAATAATTCTAGGAATTTAGCATCTTGTGACGTCCCAATGAGCTTAGAAGTCAACATCTCGTGTTTTATCTCCTGTGCTTAGACTGAGGAGGACCACAAAAACATGAGTGAGTCATGTTTTTTTCACACTTTGCCGACTGATAGGACCTCCCAAATATAAGGATTTAAGTGATTAAAATGTTGATTTTGCATAATATGGGACCTTTAAAACGGTTTGCAATGAAATGACAACACTTCAATAATCAGGTGGTTGTACGCATATAACAAATTAGGTGTCATTATTTTTTCTTCAATTCCTGCAAAATGTCTCTTTAGCCTCTTAAAGACTTAAAAACAATCATGGATATCAAATTCCGTATCAGTATGTTGGAATATTCATAAAATAGACAATGTTTTTTCAGAGAAAGTTGCCAGAACTTGGTTAATATTCATACAGACGTCCTGTGCAGTGTATTCCTTTTGGTCTCTCACAGTTAACTTTGTAATATTCTGTGGGCAAAACCTTTCAGGTGCTCATCGGTGGATATTTGAGAGACGTGACATGTTCAGTGATGTGTTCACAAAAGTGAATCACAGTATTTAGTTACAGTACTACACATGTACTGGTGATGAATGATATTAACATTTCTGAAGGCATTACTGATGACCTACATTAATATACACGATCCATCCTAGTCCCTTTAGGACGGACACACATTTCGCAGTTTCTACTTTCCCTTACACACATGCTGAACACACACACACAAGTACGCACATTTTCATACATATACTCTAGAGGGACATTAACTGCAGATTAGAGGAAGCGCAGGTACAGACAGAAAAAGCTGCTTCATTACTGGTGGCATTTAGCAGGAGGAACCCTGCACCTTATCCAAGACAAATGCCAGTGTGCAGCACATGGCATAAGCTATTATATTATGACATCTGTGAAAGGTTAATTCAGTCCATAAGCGGAGGAGATGCCTGACTGCTCTGCAATGTTTCAGCTTACTCCATTTCCAATGGCCCATGTGGTGTGAAGGGCGGAAAAAGAGGCACGTGCAGGGTCAGTTGCGTCTATTTTTATGCTTCACAGTATTCCCTCTGTGTGTGTGTGTGTGTGTGTGTCTGTGCGTTACCATACAACCGATTTAAGAAGCAAAAATAGTTGACGTGCATTAGTGCAGGTTGAAGGGGAAAAAGCGGTGTCGGCAAGACATTTAGGAGAAACTCTATTTTGAAATGATTTGATTACACGTCCAATGCGATCATCCTTACATTCAGAGCTTTGAGACCCCTAAAAAAACTTATAAGACCATATAACCGATGAAAAAGCATGTGTGTAAATGTAAAATCTACTTCCATGGAAACCAGGATTTGAATGCTAAGATAGCCTAATTGGTCTAGGGAGTGTGGACAGGTGAAAATGTAGGATAATAATCCTCATTTTTGTATGTAATGTATAATAATTACCTCTTTATCTGAGAAGCCGCGTGTTGCGTTTGCAACCGTGTGTGTGTGTGTGTGTGTGTGCACTCGTCAGCCAGTAGAACAGGGGACTTTGGCGTCATTACACACTCACAAAGAGTGGACTCACGTTGAACCGGGGACGTTTTTTTCCAGGTCCCCACTTTGTCGTGCCTTAAATCAAGCTAAAATCATGTCAAACATGCTCTCCTGAATTGTTTTTATATTAAACAAAGTGAGGACTTGGAAGTGTGTGGGTGTAAAAAGTCTATACTCAGCACTGCCCCTGCAGGCTGGAGCAGGGATTTTTTGTGAGCAGGAGGCTGACGTGGGGCTACGGTGTCCAAAATGGTTGGACTTGATTTTGTTTGCTGCTCGGCCAAAAAATAACTTGCATATTCTAATTTTTGGCTTACTGCCTACTCTGCGGGGGCCAGTGTGTGATCTGGGGTGGTTTCAGTTAGTCAAAGTTCAGCAAAATCCTGTGCCCAAGAAAAAAAATACATTAAAAATGAGGTTCAGACGACAACATAAATATACTGAAAGACCAGGTTTTTTTGGACATATTCGAAGAAGACAACGTTAGGATTCATCAGGCTCAAATTGTGACAGAATGGTCCAGGAAGCACGAGTGGTCATTTTCACGCATGGATTGTCCACCACAGACTCCAGACATTAACCCCTGTTGAGAATCTTTGGGATGTGCTGGAGAACACTTACTACAGTGGTCCAAAAAAACCCCCAGAAAGTTAATTCATTAATTGTAATTTACTCCTGTGGCTTGATGTCACAACATCTCAGCGGCAATCAGTTTTTTTTAAAAAACAGAATCAGAGTCAGAGTTTGTGCCTGTTGCTACTCCTTAATGCAATGTCTCGCTATTATTCAAGCTTACAACTATAAAACCGGTGTGTGTTCTGTGCGCAGGGATAACTGTGAATCAAAGACACTTTGTCTGCAGGTAAGTAATTGAATTAGGAATTTTCAGTTAACTGCCTGAGGGTAAGTAGCCTCACGGGGAAAGTTAGAAAAAAGCTTTTGTCATGAAGCTTCATTCACGGCCCCTGTTAGCACAGCTTTTTGTGTTTTTAAAAAATGGATAAATAAATAAAAGTGATGTTAATTTTAACAGGAGCAATCATTTTGAATGATAGGAGAGTCGGAAATAATCGGTATTATTAGCTCAACATCAGGCATTGAATTTGGCTTTTAATGATGCACGTGAAATGACATGTCACATGACGTGTGGGTGCGATCATCTGTACAAACTTAGCACACATTCATGGATATTTAATTTGATAAAACAGAAGGGATTTGTCACAACAAATATCAGGCTAATACAGAAATCTATTATAGTTTCCCCGTATGACATTTTGTTTTCCGGTGTAATTAGGTGGTAATCTGAATCCCTTTTAGTTCTCCTTGTTATCTTTTAGATACAGAGTGATTACGGAGTGTTGTATTTATTACACGGTTAATTAGTTACCCCCCCCCCCCCCCCCCCCTCCTTTTTTACATTAACTTACAAAGTAATAGCAGGTTACATGGGCAGTAATCTAAAGTCTTGTTACCTTTAGTAACAAAAAAAGTGGTACGTGGGTTGTAATCACTAAGGTGAACCAGAAAATTTGATTTCTGGCACGCAATGAAGGCTACATTTTTGGACAACAATGTTATCCTCTGCGTTAATACTGGCCCATTTTGAGGATAGCAGCACTACATGGTTCAGCAGTACATACAAAGTGGATTCAAATTAAATCCATCCAAACCAGTTGGGCGTGGAACTTATCCTACCTCCAACTACAAATAGTGTACTGGAATGCCTGTCGAAGTGGGACCTCCTACCAGCGAAGTCGGGGCTCATCGACCTACCCCCACTTCACCAAAATGAAGTCGGGGAATAATGGCGGCGCCCATGGAGTCACACAAATAGGCTATAAACTTTACTTTTCTGCGTCTAGAGTTGTTTTAGACACAGCAGTTTTATCACAACTTGAACAATCATGAAGATATGTAGGGCTACGGCAAAAGTATACTCGTGATACATATCCATATCGCTTACGGCTTGCTTGTAGTAGACTGAATTGCTGACAGTCAAAATGCCTCTTCAAACATAAAGCGAAAGCGCAGCGATCGTCCATGTTTTCCCACATTCGACTTCAATTGCCTGGAACGCTTTGAAGTAGGAGCTAGTACAGTTCAGGTAGAATAACATCCAACATCCCATTTGTTTGGATGGGCTCTGGAACGCACCATTAGTCTCATGACCCATGTTGGCCCATCACAACTCAAGGAGATGAAATGGCTGACAGTAGCAAAGACTTACACAGAAGATCTTGCAAGAAAATGTGCCCAGATGTTTTTAAAAAAAATACTTCAAGTTGGGGGTCATACGGTTGGTGTAGTGGTTAGCACTCTTGCCTTTGGAGCAAGCGGACCCCGGGTTTGAGACCCGGTCGGAACAAGGGCCTTTCTGCATGTCGATAATGACAATCACAATAATTGACCGTAGGTGTGTGAGCGGATGGTCAGATGAGATTGGCACAGCGACCCCCCCACGATCCTTATGTGGAGGATAATTCGGTAGAATACGCGCCGTTGACGTGTTAACGTTTGACAGCACTAATATTTTTGTCGTAACAACTTGTTTCAGCGTGAGCATGTGTATCATGTGTTGCCATCTCGTCTTCCTCTTGAGGACGTCCCTGGAAATAAGAGGTACGGTATACGTTTTTTTCGCCGGAGTTTGTTTGTATGTTTGTCTGTCTGTCTGTTAGCAACACAACTCGAAAAAGTTGCAAACGGATTTGGATGACATTTTCAGGAAATGTCCGCAATGGGACCAGGAACAAGTGATTAAATTTTGGCCGTGATCCGTAGACACTATCACTATTTATTATCGCTATTTTTTGGGGGGCTGAGCTGCCTTGGCGGAGGGCTGCGCTCTCCAAGTGCTTTTCTAGTTTCATATTTGAAATCGTGCTAGATGCATACAAGTTATACTTACTGCATAAGTTATATTTCGTGAGGATTTAGTGTATGTTTTTTTTTTTAATAATAATTGGGTTACACTAACTAATTAATGATATCTTAAAAAAGAAAAAAAAATTGCAGCCTTTGTAATTCTGAAAATGATGACTGGCTGTAAAAGATTGGCCAAACAATGCAAGGCTTTGTAGTTACTGCGTAGAAAAAATGTTCATCTTGCATTAAAAAAAAAAAGTCCTCAGCATCCCGGAGTTTCCTGGAGGGGCTGATTAATGTTGGATGAAGTAATGTCTGAGTTGTTTGTGTCGAGTTACATGTACGAAGTTAAAGTTGAAATAATTTTGCTGCATTATTCGAACAGGAGTCTGATTCAGGGTCTTCGTCGCGCTTCCTCGTGCTGGAAAGACCCTGCGACACCGATATAACCGTCATCTTCTTGTAGCTTTTGTTGACATGCACAAATATGGGATGGCAGACATTAAACGGAGGCCCTTCCCACACGCATGCGCGCAGCCTCCAAATTATTTACGTGCTCTGGTTTGGGAGAAATGATTCTCTGTAATAAAACAGACAGGGAAGATGATTTTTTATTCATCTCAGGACAAAACAGGCCACGGCCCCTCTCATTGCCGTAGACAGCTCGTATAAACATCGCCAACGAGTTTGGAGTTTTCCCATTACCCTCCTCACACCATCTCATCATCTCCTCTCTGGGATTCAGCGTGCTCGGACAGACGGTCCGTCTAATGAACGCCTGCAAATTCATCACACTCGCGCTTAGGAGAAGTTCGCGGAGAATCTTTCTGTCATCATCGTCCTCTTAATCAATTTGCAGGTCGTGAGCTGCGGGCTTAGCTCGATGATTATTGTTGTGGCGAGGCAGGCGCGCTCATCGCTCGCTTGTCTAACCCTCGCTAACACCTCCAGAATAGGCGGCCAGATTGAACAATAAAGTCGTCCCTGCAAACCCATCCTGATTTAGAGTCTCTCGTAAAATTGATACTTATTTTTCTCTTCTCTGGTGCCCACTGAAGTGCGACATCATAAACTGCCCCCCCCCCTCTCCACTCCACCTTTTTCTTATTTTTTTCTTTTTCTCGTTTAGAGATTTAAGGCTATGGGTCACAGGGGTCGCTGAGCAGGGCTCCCTCAGTGTCAACAATAATCTAGCGACCGCCTCTGAAGTCTGAGATTCTGCTCGGCTGAGGGTGAAAAAAGAAAAGAAACAACAAAGGCAATTGAAGTCTGACTCAAAGCCGCCGCAGAAATAAAACACAGCACTGACGGACGCACGAGGTGGGTTCTTTGAGTGATTTAAACAATTTTCATGAGACTCAAATGGATATTCAAGGGCCCCCCCCTGTGACCCCGCTCCCTTTTCTTCATCTGTCTCCTCGTCTCTTCTGGGCTGCTTATACAGGAAGCCGCGCTGAACTCGAAGACAGGCTTTGTGAATCACTCCTATTATCTTCTCTTAGTAAGCTGGTTTTATATATGTGCCGCAACACTAGAGTGGGTCAAAAGCTGTCATATCTCCATAGATGATTGACAGAAACAGAGAGAAACACACACACACACACACACACACACACACACACAGTGACAGAACAAATCTTTTCATTCACACAAAACAAACTCCTATTTTGAAGCCTCGAGATTCGTGATATGGCCTTAGGTCACATGCCTTTATTTTGAGATTGGAAGTTCAAAGATGTCACCTGCGTCAATCACACTGTTGTCCAATCATATGCGCCGTGCTTTATCGTTTGTTTTCCTCTAAATGGGAATAAGATTTTTTTTTTTGACATCGTATTCTATAGAGCTCCACCGCCTTAGTGGCAGGAAAAACTTCGGCAAACATTTACAGTGCCAGTGCCAGTTTTAAGCCGTCAGAGTTCACTCCGCTCTTTAAATCCACAGAGATTCAACAATGGATAGTATGGAGAGGACATTATTCCAGTCCTGCAGTAACACCAGCGAACAATCACACAATTCTATAGAAGCATATGAAACTAGGAAAGCACTCGGAGAGCGTAGACCTCCTCCAAGGCAGCTCCGTGCCTACAAAATACACCCTGCCGGCACGCAGAAGGTATGGATCACACCCAAAATGTAATCACTCGTTCCTGATCCCATTGCGGACATTTCTGGAAAATTTCATCCAGATCCGTCCACGACTTTTCGAGTTATCTTGCCAACAGACAGACAAACATATGGCCAAAAATATTTTGAAAGGGTTTCCAGGTGGAACCTTTATAAAAAGTTTCTACCTGGGAGTACAAGCCGAATAACCTTATATAGTTCTACTTAGCACTTTTATTTCTAAGAGTGTATGACGTCAACTGCCAGAGTTCTAGTTGGTTGAAAATAACGTATGGATGTTATAAATGAAGTATAAACCAATTTTCCCATTGAAACAAGAGTTCTTTTAGCAGTAGCTAACTGCTACTACTGTCCTACTTTCAAGGCTTCACTCTTCAAACTGGAAGACTGTGCCATTTTTTTCATTAACAATCCTATACAGATGATTTTCTATGAATATAGGTTCTGTAGTCGTAGATGACTCCGTGCTCCGACATCCACACTCCCTCTGGGCCGTGTTACAGTGTGATGTCGAGGACGTGTACACGTGTAATGCAGTGGAAGGGACACGACCTGGCTTCATGTACGAGAGACGAGGAGGGGTTCGGAATAGGCAAGGGAATCTAATTTTATCTCATGTGAGCACTTAATTGTAAGGATGTGTCCTTACAGGTCAGGGTAAATTATGCATATTCGTATTTAAGCACAGAATTTATTTGAATTAAAATGGATGATGACATGTTGGGGATGTAATTTTTTTACATCCTGTGTGTTTTATGTCATACTTAAATAGCGATCCTACATAATTCAGACATTGCATTTTTCTCTTTTTTTAGGACGAATTAGAGGTGTTTGCATGGGTTAGAGCTGTCATTCATGTTTAAGGTCTCTCTCACAAACAGAATAAATAGCATGTCTGTGTTTTTCTTCTGCTCTATCTCCACTCCCCCTTTCCTACTTTCTGCTCGTCTTCGGTGATTAGCCTCGCGTTGTCTTCCTCCTCTTTCTGTGATTGCAACAGTTTGTTTTGTGGCTGAGTATTTTCAGAGCTGAAGTCGGAAAAAAGGCAGATTTTGCCCACAACAAAGCGGCAAAAGCTCTGCTCCTGTATGAAATCTTGTTGGCTTACTGAGCGGCTTTGTGTTTTGACAGATAGGAAGAGCTGTGCTTTTTGCTTTTCGGGGTAGGTTGCTAGACAGCTGAGACGCCCAGAAGAGGTTTGTTTCGTTTTCTTTCATGTTGAGTTTTTTTTTTTTTTTTGGGTAAACTTCTTTTTTTAACGATAAAATGTGATACATGCAGTCAGAAAAAACGTGTTCACAGGAACAGGTGATGTAGCTTTGTATAAAAAACAACTCACTCTACCTTGACTCATTAACATTCTATATATTTTGTTTATTGTGTAATTCAAAGAAAATATGAATTAAGATTACATCTAATGTGTAATTTTAATGCAGCATTTTGTGCTGGACTATTTCTTGTTTGGCACTGGTATAGTTCTGCTTGCCCGCTACGTGTTGATGGCGCACATCGCATCATGTGCACGATGCACATTGGCTATACCAGGGCCTTTATAGTCCTAACCCTAACCCTGGAATTTACGATTTCTTTACAATTACTTTTAGTACAAGGTAATACATTTGGAGTCAACATTAAAGGTGCCATATGTAAGAATGTGGCCAAAAACGGTTACTACATGTCTTCTAGTTTTCGTTTTCTGACTTAACTGGCAACCCGTGGTTGTTCGGCAGCTGAGACTCTACTGACTGCAGGGATTGGTAGACGGCGGTAGGTGGCGCCACATGCCAAAACATGATTTCAAAACATAAACATGATAAATATTTTTTTTAATGCAAATATTATGTCTGTACTGTTGTTGTTGGTGAGTTCAGTTTGTTATATGAACATTATTCCTGTGTCTCTGTGACATATTAGGAGGATTTTATGGCCAGTTGCTTTAGATTTATTACATAATGCACCTTTAACAGGTTTATATACTGTATAATGTAAATCAGAACCACAGAGCCTATTGTACAAACATGCTAATAAGGGCTGGGCCATATGGACAAAAAAGTTATCGCGATTAAAAATGTGTTTCAAACAGCAGTAAAAGGTCAGATTATTAAAAATACATTTTTTGCTCCAAACGTAAAGTTTAAGAAACCAGCTAATGGTGATAGCAATTAAGCATTGTCTCTCAAAGATTATTTGCATATAGCACACATTATACCCATATATATGTTGAACCTTTGTGGTATTGATAAAAATTATATCCCAATATACAGTATTTTTGAGTCATTGTCCAGGCCTCAAATCTGAATGTGAGATACAACATGGAGTAATATTGACAGCTTGAAATGCTTACCAAAAAAAAGGCTGGATGGTAAGACCTGAGGAGTCTTGACATAGCTATTTAAATTAAGCGAAATGGGTCGGGTATAGTATACTTTAATTATATATGAATAATTAATTTGTGTGTGTGTGTGTGTGTATCATGCAACAGTTGCAGAAGGGCTCACTGAGATCACTGCACAGCGAAGATAATGTAAATGAACACTCTGGAAAAAATGATTCGCTCTTGACACGAGGAGAGTGCAAAGCAATTACAAACAACATTAAAAATGTAATGAACTATATTTGTTTCTGAGCGGTGGGGGGATGTGAGGTGTGTGTGTGTGTGTGTGAGGGGGGGGGTGGGTCGGCACTTGTGTGAAGGATGGAGCTTAAAGAGATTCAGTAGATGAGAGGATTGATAGAAGCAGGGACGCATATTAGAAGGACCTGTAAAAAAAACTCACTCAAGGAGGTGTTGAGAGGCAGGAGTGGGAAAAAGAAAAAAAACACACACAGAAAATGATGTGCGAGTCCGAGTGGCTCTTTGAGGTGAATATTTGGAGTCTGCACGAAATAAATGCAAGGTCTCTCGTAACAGAGCAATAATAAAAGGGCCTGCAGACACTGGGGGAAATTGGATTTTTATGGCAGCTCATCAAATATAATTAAAAGTTTGGGATATACAGAGTGGCACCGCTAAGAGTTTAGACAGGAGAGGAGGGTGTGTGAATACCTTTGTCTCGAGCAAAGGGACGAGCGCGAAACACCTTGAGGAGAGGCAGAATGTTGGTGTCGACTAATTGGACTAAGCTGGACTGAGTCTGCTCCAGTTTGTCCTCTGATCCGGTCGCTGCCTGTTATTACCAAGGAGCTTTTATCATTGTCATCGGTGTGGGTTTATCTGTGCGTTTGTCCTTCTGTTAGCAACTTCCTGTCAACAATTTGTTTGTGATGGTTAGGTGATCGCTCACGTATGTTCCCCATAAAGGTCCCATATTATATTCTATTTCTATAACTAGTTCCCTGGTGTCCTAATGAACATGTCTGTGACATGTTTTGGTCAAAATACCATAAGGATGAAGCACCACAGCAGTTCAATCACTCTGCCAAAACAGCCCTGCTCAGAACACTCTGTTTAAAAGTATCTCTTTAGGTCCACCTTAAAGGTCCACCTTAAAATACGAAAACTTAAGGGACAGGAAATGACGTCAGCCACAGAAGCTACTGGGAGCTAACAGCAGTTAGTATTTGGAAAAGTGATCATTTGTAGGCTCTAGCAGGCACATTGCCGTCATATACAACATGTATCCACTGGACAGATAAATCCTCTGAGGCTGGAAGTTTGTGTAGAACTCTGTGCTGCAACTGTGGAGACAAGAATAGAACTTTTTGCGGACTTCCGGTTTTCGGATACCGTTTCCCTCGCCAGCACAGACAAAGCGGAGTACCACAAAACATGAGAGAGTCATCTTTTTTCACACTTTGGCGACTGATAGGACCTCCTGAGTCCCAAATATAAGTATTAAAATTATTAAAAAGTTGATTTTGCATAATATGTGACCTTTAAATTCAGGGTCGTTTAATTATATCTGGGTCTGATCCAGATTTTTTCAGCAATTCAAATGTACCATTGAAAGACCCATTTTAACAAGTTCAGATGCGTAGGGTGAATTTTGTCATGCTAATAGTTGTGAGCAGGTACATTTCTTTACACATCCAGAAAGTCTAGTCTAGTTCTGTGGATCAAAAAATGTTAAAATGTCAGGTGAACAAAGGTCTGCACACTCTGAGTGCTCTTGTACTCATTAACATCACATCCTTGACCTTGGAAAGTGACTCGACAGAAATGACTAAAAGTTGATCAAAGACAATTTTCTCTCTCTTGTAATGGCCCTGAGTGCGATGAAAACGTGTGATGATTTTTTTTGACAGGAGACTTTAGTGGGATCACAGAAATCTCTTCGGGGGGGGACACAGCCTGCTGCCAGATAACTGGTTTGAAAAACACATCGTGACCTTTTCCCGTAATACCTGTGTTGCGAACAACGTGAGACCAAATCCTGGAGATACGGCGTGCTGAGGTTGCAAATAGCCCTCGAACGCTGCCACAGTTCACCTGCCTCACTCTGAAAAAGTTTACTCACCTCCTGCTCCCTGCAGACTTTACCGTCCCTGTTATTCTCATCTCTCTATCCTTTATCTCATCCAAATATAGCCGTTTTCCCTCCTCTTCTGTCCAGACTGCAGTGAAAATTAGTATATTTTTTGATGACTGTCAGTTTTTGTTTTGTTACAGGAGACTTGCTTATCTTTGGGGGATAATTTTTGGGGGGGATTTGATAGCTGCCTTGCGACGTGACTGCACCTTGTGTTGTGTGTCTGTATTTACTCAGTTGCTGAGTGTGTTCCCTGTTGTCAGAACTAAGTTAGTATTTGATTTGTCCTCTATGTGCAGATTCCCAGCAGTGTGACCTAAGCTTTCGCTGTATAAAAGAAAAGGATTTTAATTATCTTTTCTTCTGAAGAAGCTGGACTTGAAAGTACTAAATTAATTCACCCTCATTTGTTTTTTTAATCAAATTAAATTAAATAAAAGCCTTTTTTGTAATTGCTGTTTGCTGTATTTATAAAGCTGTAATTGGTTGTTGTGGTGACTTCACGTCTTGCATTGTTAGAAGTTTAATAAAGAAGTTAGACTAAAGTACACCAACAAAATGTATGTTGTTACGGTCATTAATAACCCACAGTTAGCACCCCCGAAAGAATATTGAATCTCAAAATTAAAAACCAAACACTTACTGAATAAATAAATAGACAAATCACTGGGCCCGGCTCTCGCAGATTTATATATTAAGACACATTCTGTGTAGAGATAATGGCCACCCCTTCTTCAACATGACAAAAAAATGATGCACCATTGCCATAACCAGCTATTATTAAATCACTTGCATTGACGATGGGCATTATGGAACCCGAAAATTGTAAGAAAATGTCTTCAATGCTTGGAAATAGTGGTGAACTATAAGAGACTGAAAACAAGGTTTGGGCTCAATACCATTTCACCCCTTGCCCCCTATCTCTTAGTCCTAACCCACCTGTCAGTTTTCAAGCCAATTTTATTTAGAGCCCAACATTACTAACACAATTTGCTTCGAAAAGGCTTTTACTGTCTGTACAGCTAGTGCCACCCTCTGTCCTTAGACCCTTGTACAGTTGTGTGTTCACGTGTAGGCATAGTGTGTCCAGATTCTTGTTGGTGTAGAGCAGGGGTGTCAAACTCATTTTCACTGAGGGCCACATCAGCATAATGGTTACCCTCGAAGGGCCAGATGTAACTGTCATACAGAATAAATGTAACTAAATGTAACCAAATATAATGTAAAATAAAGGTAACTACTCCGTAACATATTGCTAAATAACTTTCTGTATTTATAGCTTATTCAATTTCACTCGTCGCATGATGCATATACAATGATGCACTGCGATCTGGTGGCGGTGCCGTCACTTTGCGGGTAACACAATCGCTGTGCATTATGGGAAATGTAGTTTATGGTCAACGCAGGCCTTAAAGCAACATAGACATATTTTAGCACAGAGTTTTAAGACCAATTAATCACTCGCGGGCCACATAAAATGACGTGGTGGGCCACATCTGGCCCCCGGGCCTTGATTTTTGACACATGTGGTTTAGAGGGATAAGGTGTAAGTGTAAAGCCCAATTTATACACCTGCGTAAAGTGCTCTACGTAGGTTACACAGAGCCCTCTGCGTCGACGGAGAGCCTCTCGGAGAGTCTCTGCGTCGTCTCCGGCTGCACAAAATACTTTTCAAGTGGTCGTCACTCCGTCAAGGGACAACGGAGACAGCAAGGGCTGTGATTGGTCCTCAGGACAGGCCGAGCTAAGCTGCTCTGTGCCGGCCACAGTGCGCACCGAGCGTCCACAGAGGCGGGTCAACAAGAATCCAGCCACACTACGCCTACACGTGAACACACAAAATGGAGGGTTAGGGCTAAGTTATAATGGCTACTGGTGAAATTGGATTGAGCCTAACATTGTGAGGTATTAAAAGTTTAAAGCAACCGATAATAATCCAGTATCTTTTGGTGTGTTTTCAGTACGACGTGGTACGTGTTTTTTTTTTTGCGTTTCCATGCAGAAGTACCAAAATAGTACCAAATAACAGGCCCTAACTATTCAATTTTTTGGTACCCTTCCCTTGGGGTACTAGGCTAATGGTACGGTATGGTATTTTCATACAAAGTTTGTCGTCTTGTTGAGACAAACAGCCATAAACTGAGTGTTTCATTGACGTTGTTCATTGTTGGTGCACTGGTACCGAGGGCTTTACCTTTGCAAACCATAGTACTGTACCAAATCACCTGTACCATGATGGAAACACAGCTTGTCTTTAACCACAGTATGATGATTATTCACATTTGGGACTGCTATCTAAAAAGTAACATCCTATTAAATAGACATACATAATTACATACACAGCCATACTGTAAGCCTCTGTAGGCTACTGTTTCAGCAAGCGCCCATTATCACGTTCAAAATGAGATATATACATTACTGGTCTGCATTGAAGTAAAACGAGCGTAGCAGGCGAGGGTAATTCAAATGGAGGAGAAAAGTTTAATGAGTAGTCTGGTGTTATAAGAAACGAGGGAATGGTTGAGGGAATGAGGGCGAGAGAGATGTAAGAAAGACCCGAGTTCCTCAGGCAGGAAAACATCACAGACAGAGAGGAGGGGAGCAGAGCATGTGTCAAGTATCTATAGGAGAGACAAGATATTTTTTCTCGCCATCAGATGACACTCAGATCTCATTCAGTCATTCGTCCGACCACACAGGCTGTAAGACTAATGGACTGGAAAGGCATAAGAGACACAAGCTCTGGGAATCCTTTCGTGGTTGTTATCTGCAATCGACATTATCAGACCTACTTACTGCGAGCTGGCTGACAACAGAGCTGACTCCAAGGAATGGAACCACACAGCCAATAATTTAAGTGTTAGAGGGAATAAAAGATTACTGTAATCTCATAGCAGTACATGTGATCTGATAACCAAAAAAATTGCATCGCCCTTGAACGTGGACTTAACTCAGACGCTGTTCCAGTGGAACTGCTTACAGGCCACCGACGCTGTAGCCTCCATATCTGAATGTGTGGAGATGAAAAACATGTACTAGAGAGTATGAAAAAAAAGGGATAAATGTTTGGCTACAGCAAAGCAGAAGCCCAGATTTCAACAAGTAGTGTTAAAACGGAATATAATTTGGGAAGTAATTATGTCAAGATATGTTCTTTGAAATCTTTTGAATAAAACAACAACACAGAAGAAGGCGAATCATACAGCTGGAACTCTACTACATTCAGCTGTCGCATGGCTGTTACATAACCGGCCTTTGGTACATGGGCGTATATTCACACCATCATATCACCGCTGCGCCTACAATCAAAGCACAAAGTACATCCTCTCATTTATAATTGCCGTAATACTTTGGTGTCTAGTGGGATGGTTCTAATGTGGCAAGACAGGAACAAGACTTGTGTTATGAAGAAAAAAAAAATAAATACAGCTAATATATATAAGTTGCTATGTTCAAAGGTTACAATCAAAGTTGTGGATTCACATTTGCACAGAATTGTCTGACTGCCGTGCTGGTTTTTTGTCCGCGTTGTGTGGTTAAATTTAAATACCCCGAGCTGTTTGAATCACTGCTGAATTTCTGTGTGCGGAAGCAGAATGTATTTTACCCTCCTGTGGCATAATAGCACGCATGAAGAAAAAAAGAAGAAGGAGCAGAGTGCTATCACTGTAGGGCTGCTGTACTGAAGCTGTGTCTTACACACACAGCCGACGGAGAATATCGAAGGCGTCTGTGGGTTTATGCTCCCCTCTTCCCCTGCGCCCCCGCTCAAGGAGACACAAGAAGTTGTAGACGGACAAAAGGCTTTGTGAATCATATGTGGTGCCTTTTTTTTCGTGAAGACACAACACAGGATGAGCCGAAAATAGACGGGCTCTTGTGCCATCCATTCACTTTCTCATGTGCTCCGAGAACATTCTCCCTTACAAGAGGCTGCACTCAAATTGTAAATGTGAGCTGAGATTTGCAACACCTGAGGCTGGGGGTCACCTCTCAACTTCATTGTGATAACTTTGTTTGGTAATATTTCTTGGCAGAGATTGAGGGTGTAATATTGTTTTGTTAATTGTTTTCCTATAGACAATGTTCTATATGTGTCCAGGCAAAAATCTGGCAATACCATACATATCCTTATATATCGGGATACAGTCAGCAAGTTAAATATGTTTGTTCAGAAAGCTCTGTTTAGTAGTAAGACAAAACTTAAAGGTGCATTATGTAATAAATCTTAAGCAACTGCCGATAAAATCCTCCTAATATGTCACAGAGACTCAGGAATAATGTTCATATAACAAACTGAACTCACCAACAACAACAGTACAGCCAAAATATTTGCATTAAAAACAATATTTGCAGACTGCAAATCATGTTTATGTTTTGAAATCATGTATTGGTATGTGGCGCCACCTACCGCCATCTACCAATCATTGCAGTCAGTAGAGTCTCAGCTGCCGAAGCAACCACGGGTTGCCAGTTACGTCAGAAAACGAAACCTGAAAGGATTTTGAATTTGAATGGAGTAACCGTTTTTGGCCACATTCTTACATATAGCGCCTTTAAGGGACAGTAAATGACAGCCACAGAGGCTACTGGGAGCTAACAGCAGTTAGCATTTGGAAAAGTGATCATTTGCAGGCTCTAGCAGGCACATTGCCGCCATATATAACATGTTTCCACTGGACCAATAAATCCCTTGAGGCTGGAAGTTTGTGTAGAACTCTGTGCTGCACTGTGGAGCCAAGAATAGAACTTTTCGCGGACTTCCGGTTTTCGGATACAGTTGCCCTCGCCAGCACTCTCGCATGTTTTACGAACACAGCCGAGCTCCACGAGACAACAATTCCAGGAATTTAGTGTCTTGTGACGTCCCAGTGAGCGCAGACGTCAACATCGCGTGTTTTATCTCCTGTACTTAGACTGAGGAGGACCACAAAAACATGAGTGAGTCATCTTTTTTCACACTTTGGCGACTGATAGGACCTCCAGAGTCCCACATTTAAGTATTAAAATGACTAAAAAGTTAGTTTTGCATAATACGGGACCTTTAAGAAAATCTCCCATATTAAAAATGACAATGTGATACATGAACTATATACAGTGCAGTGAGTGGATTGAGTGATAGAAAGTCAAATGGTTGCAGTCGGAGGCTCAAATTCACTACAAAACCACTGTCAAAAATATTTCCGATGCAGTGATAGAGCATTTTAAATAATTAATACAGTATCACGCTATGTAATATTAAGATATTTTCTTACAGCTCGTATAGACAGTGTGACAGAACTCACAGTGAGCATGTGCTAGAGTCATACAGAGCCTTTCTTGAAATGTCATTCTTCATCATCATGATTAACGTCTGAATATTAGAATATCCACAGTGCATCTTTGCATTTAAAAAAAGGGACAGCATTAACCCCACTCCCAGGGTGCATCTTTGGCTTAGTCACTATAGCAGCAGCATCATGGGTAAAGTACTGCTGACACATTTTGCCAAAAATGATGGATTAAAACAGGATTTATCTGTGCCAGGGTTGAAATATAAATTAGTGGCTGTGAAATAAATGTAAATTATTATCAGGTCGGTGTTTGTTTGTGAAGTAACACACATTTTGTGAATCTTCAATGTTCAACTCAGGATTGTGTTCTGTGTTCTTGAGACTCATTAAAGTCTTAATCGTAAGTTTGATCTTCTCAACTTGTAGATAGATAAAAAAAAAAAAACACTTCTCTAGTCATGACAAACTGTTTCCCTTTATTCCTTTTAAAAGGTTGAAATGAAAAAGTGCGTCAACTGCCAAGTCTTCCATAAAAGAAATGGCAGGTTTAAAGAAGCGGGTTAATGGTTTGACTTTTAGTAAATTGGTTCAGAATGACATGGTGGAATCTGTTTGATATTACTTTATTATCGCTTGGGTGGTATTTGGCAGGTGAGAGTAGTACTGTACTGTACTGTACTAATACAGAGTATGAGAACAGTCCTGGAGTGCAGGAATACAAGGGGACCAGTTCATGGTCTTCTGCGTGGTTGAGTTACATTTATGCTCACAGTATAATTCCGAACCAGTTTGAGTATATCTTTCTCTCTGACATTTTGGCATCAGAATTGCTGCTCTCTGGATAGTTTTCTCTTTTTGCCCGATCCATTCTCTATAAAAACCTGGAGATGGTGGTTGTGTGCGAAGAAAATCCCAGTAGATCAGCAGTTTCTGAAATACTCACAGCAGCTCGTCTGGCACCAACAACCATGTTCGATTCCTCAGCAAGTCGTCTTAAACACGTCTAGTAGCTGCCATGTTTGTATAATAAATCTGAAAGTGTGATGAAGAAATGTAAGATTATATGTATTACGTATCACTCCTTTATACTGTGTATGTATTCACAGTGGATTTAGTGGGGGTAATGTGGATTTGTGAGACATTGCTGACTCCACAGGACACACATCGTTCACTTAATCACACATTCTTGTATAAGGAACAGGACGTTTAAGGAAGCTTACTTCATGTTTCAGACACATCGCTGCCACATGATGTTAACTTGGTGATATTTTAACAGACGGGTGACTTTCCCCCCGTCTTATTTTTAAGAAAGGAAGATGTTTTACAATTGTGTCTGAGCGCAGCAATAATGTGAAGTGAACAGTCCGGAAAAGATGTCTAATGGGCAACCATCTCCTCATATTAAATTCTCTACCTCTAGTTCTTGAAAATGTCACTGTCAAGTGAACACTAATTAGATTTTTGAATCTTCCGTGTGTATGTCATTATCTTATTATGTAACTGTGTATTTATAGTTATATTTAAGTCAGTTTTTTTTTTTTTAGATGAAGGCAGTACCTTAAATATTTTTAATTATTTCATTATTGTCATTACACATCACAAGTGCAAGATAATGAAATGCAGGCAATTGCATAGCAGTGAGGTATAGACACAAATATGTACATATAGTATGTAAAAAGTATAAATATGGCCGTATAGATGTGAGATGATATACAAGAGTATATATACAGATTGAAACAGTATGTCAAACAAACATGTTGTGTCAGTATAAGTATGGTGGTATGTACAGATTGAAAAACAATAATGTAAAATAGGTCATAGGTAATAGTATATACAGGAAGTCGTATTACTAAAAGACTGAAAGGGACGAAGCTTATGATAGAAAAAGAAACGAGACAATAAATGGGAGTTTATAATCAGAGTTTACTCGACACCAATCAACACCGTCCTCATAAACCATGGTCTCCTCACAGGTTTCTCCTTGCACTAGGATCCATAAAGTAGAAGTCATTGTCATTATGTCATTATCACAGTGTGGTTTGTATCATTTCAATTTGTTGCAGCCCACTGGTAAAATATACACGACCGCGTGTGCTACGTTGTCCTGGATTTGCGCCCCAAAGGCGCAGCGGGAGGCTAAACATCTGTCCGCATTTGTTTTTTTGCACCGTGTCCACTGGGGGCACTGTGTGCGGCACATCTGGACCGGTCCGCCCGATGCCAAGGAGCTTCAAAGAAACTGGCATCCTTTGATGCTCGAGCACATTGTCTCTGCCCACCAGGAAGGTTGTGTTTTTGGCATGAGGTACGGCAGCAAGACAGACAGCTGGGACCGTGTGAGACATGCGCCCAAAAAACAACTGAGGGATGAAACATGCACTGCACCTACTTTTAGTACAATAGCGTTGTATTTTTTTTTTTTTTTTTTAAACCATTCCATCTGTAATACTTCAATTTCAAAGGGATATTGAATGAACATTAACAAATGACTGGTGGTTTGTTTTGTTTTTAAATGTTGATGGTTAGATTACTGTGGCATACTCTTTAGTCAAGAACGTTTTGTTGTAAATGTGTGTGAAGTCACTGGCAGCCTCCATATGAAGATGGACATGACCTTTTTAGTCATGGTGCATTGAGACAATATGCATTGTGAAAGTGTTGAACAGCAACCAACAGTGGCCAAACGAAGTAATTACAGGCTTGGGTTCCTACGTTTCCCAAGATACTGTTCATGGTCTCTTCAGTGATGTCATCATTGGGGGACTTAAATGGAACAGGCCATGTTTAGATGTCCTGGTACACAAATATGTTGTAGTCCCAAAGATGGTTACTTCAAAGATAATGGACCAGAAAACAGTCTTTTCCTATTTTCTTGGCCCTGTATGAGTGAATGGCCCTCTGCTAATTAACACTGGAGGTCACCTCATGGAGAACCATTGGAACAGGATTAAAAGTAGGAATCTTTTTAAATTACATGGATGGATATTTGGATGTTTTATTTTATTTAACTATACATTTATTGACAAAGACATTCATGTGCCTTTTTTTAGTAGCCTGGTCGCTCTTCGGCTTGAGAGGGAGTTGTTGTTTTGGGAAGTAGATGTGTGTTGATTATTGCTCTTACCATGAGGGTAGTAGGTAGCCAGTTAGCTTAGCTTAACTTAACATTAAGTTGGAAGCATGGGAGAAAATGTCCTGAGCTAAGAAGCAGGTACCTGTTAGCACCTCCAAAGCTCACAATGTCCTCAAATGGCTTGTTTTGTTTTGTGAAAACAATGTGTCTGCACTGTTTTCAGTGCTGAAGCAAAACTAATTGGCTTTTATTTATCACACATGAGTCATGAGTGGTGCTATTTAAAAAAAAAAAAAAAAACCATCAACAGCTTTTTAAAATGTAATTAGGAGGACACTTAATTTATTCACACACATACTTTAAGTAACCCACAATAATCAAGTAAAGTGAGTGGAGGTGCAGCACAAGCCTAGGGGCTTGCGTGGAAAATGTTACAATAACAACACAATGGAATAAGGAAAGCAGTAATGCTCAAAGTAATATGCGTCATCATTTACTGATCAATATTGGGACGGAATGGAAAATTGGACAGTTATGGTAACTGTGTTTAACGCCTCAGGATGAGTCAGTGAATCGTTTCTTGTCGGGACCACTTTCTGTGGAAGTTAAAAAAAGTTTGAAAGTTCTGAGTGACTTTATGCAGTGCCCATGACCTCAGTGTGGAAGAATGAGTTCTCGGTGGCAGCTTCTGTCCTCGTCAGTCATCCCTCTGCTGCGTTTAATGCCCTGCTGCGGCCCGCAGTGTATCATAGCCTTGTCTAATTTTGTTACGGTCAAGTGACGTCTTTTAAGGGAGAGCACGGTAATCTGTTTTCCCAGCTCCCCCCTCTTCCTTGTGTGCATGCGTGTCATTATCTACAGTTGTGGATCACAGTGGCAGAGTCGTTCTATGAACCCCAGAGGAGCTCTGCTGCAGAGGGTTTCAGACGAATCACCTGGGAGGTGACAGAGGGCGTTATTACGGACAGAAAAAACACAGAGATACAAAACATTTGAGACGAGATAAAGATGATTGATGCTTCTCCAGGGGGCACATGTGTGAAAACATGCCAATGACTCCATCACCTTTAGGTCAATCTCTCCTCTTTGCTCTGCCGCTCTCTATTTCTTTCTTTCATATAGTCTGATATTCACCCCCGCCGCTTCTTCACTTCTTTCTTCTCTTCACCTCTGGCGTCCACACTAATAAATTCATCCGAGCTCTCGTTGCGACCTCTCAATCATCGCCCGAGACCACCTTAAAATAACACTTTGGGAGCAGAAAGAATGGGGCTGGCGTGCAGAAGCCTCATGCCGATGTAATTAATTGTTCAAGAGATGAATATCCCATTACAGTCCGACTGAGGAATGGAGATGGAGCGGGGGTTATACCGTGATTAATGCTAAGTTCATGCAATGCATGATTAATTCTGAAGTGCGAGTGGGTGTTTAATCAAGGCAACATGCGATATGATCAATTATAGGGTGAAGAAAAAGAGCTGGATGATTAGACTACCTTTCAGAGTGTGAAACATATGTCACCCGGGGTTTAGTGGGTTCGGCCGTAATGTAGGATTACAGTGATGGTAAAAACTAGGAAATATAACCGTGGAGGCTGGATTATACTGCTGCTTTAAAAAGATGGGAGTGTTTGACTTTACTGGGCTCATCCATGTGTGAACTGAACGTGTTCCGCACTTTTCCAACAGGGATAGAAGCACAAGTGCACCTGAGGTACCGTATCAAGTGAAGTCACCTTCAATGTGGGTTGCCTCACCTCGCCATGTCTCAGTTTTCATTTCACTGCCAAACCTTTACACTGAAGCATTAATATTCCTTTAAGGCACACGACTTACTCGCTGGATATTGCTACGGTACCGCGATGGATTAAATTAAAGAAAATGTTCCACATTTTTTGGGAAATACACTTCCTCTCTTACGTTTCTGCACAGAAGTCAGATTACGAGATCAATACCATTTGGCAGCACAGGTGTTAGGAAAGCGTTACCCAGCAGCTGGTTAGTTTAGCTACGCATAAAGACCATAAACGGAGGAAACGACTCACTGGCTCAGCCAAAGACGTCCACAAAATCCACATTTACACTTCAGTATGCAATCATCCAGATTGTTAATTTTGAGACTATAACAATTACAGTTTGTATTCAAGACGGTAAAGTTTTCACCGACATTAAGACAAAATGTGACGAGTCAATTTGAAAATGGCAGCCTTACAAATCTTCATTTGTAAAGCAATCATTCGTTTAATTGTTTAAATCATCACGGCACATCATAATATCAACCCTTAGGCTACAAGTCGTACATTTTCTAAATTGGTAATGATTATTTTCCCCAATAATTTGACTAAGTTAAAAAGAAAAAAAAACACCACTTAGGCACAACATAAAACTTACGTCTAAGTGATGTGGCTGGTTATTTCTCAATATAAAAAGGCCTTGTTTAAAGGTGCATTATGTAATAAATATAAAGCAACTGGCCATAAAATCCTCCTAATATTTCACAGAGACTCAGGAATAATGTTCATATAACAAACTGAACTCACCAACAACAACAGTACAGCCAATATATTTCCATTAAAAAAATATATTTTGCAGACTGCAAATCGTGTTTATGTTTTGAAATCATGTTTTGGCATGTGGCGCCACCTACCGCCGTCTACCAATAATTGCAGTCAATAGAGTCTCAGTTGCCGAAGCAACCACGGGTTGCCAGTTAGGTCAGAAAACGCAACCTATTTTGAATTTGAATGTAGTAAGCGTTTTTGGCCACATTCTTACATATGGCACCTTTAATGGATCTGCCTTTATGCCACGTTGAAACTCTAATCCTCTTTTGGAACTTTTTTTTTTTTGCGCCATACTCTGGCTTTATTAGGACAGTGCTGCTCTGCTTCCTCCTTGCTTTTGTCAGTCTTGATGTAAAACAAATCACTTCCTGTGGGCAGTTGGACAATGTTGCCTAGTGACACACCATAAATATACCGACAGAGAGAGTCGTGTGGAGCTGATTGGCCTAATCAGCATTGTATTCAGCTTGGATATAATGGATGTTGATTAATATTCAAAAACTTTTATATTTGTGTTGTTGTCGAAGTTGTTATGTATTAAGGCACTCAGGAATGTCAGCACGAGCCTTTCCTCCTGAAGGCCGTTAGCTTGGACGAAGCAGTCAAAACGCTTTGTGTAAGAGGTCAATTGCTCAGCACTTTCATCAAAAGGACCAACAAACTGCCAATAATTCCCGCCAGTTTAGCTTTTAGCACGCTACCACTCGCTGCTCCTTTTGTTTAGCGCTGCTGCGTTGCGTCGTCCTTCCCCGCAGTAAAGCGAAACCACTAATTTTTGTTAGCCTAGCATCCAGCCAATCGATGCTCCGCGTTCTGACCGGTATTTCCCTTTCAATCGAGTACGAAACACACGTTGATACCGATGATCCTCATCACGGCTTTGCTATATTCTAATGTATAACACTGAAATGGAGCCAACTTCGTCTGTCTTGTGGCCGTAGCCTGTTTATTGTATTATATCTGTGAACCGGGAACGCCATATAATACATCTGACCTCTAGGGGGCAGCATTGGACTACATTGCCTTAAGAAGTGATGTCAAATTATTTGTAATACTTCATGAGAAAACCTCTTCAGTCAGTGTTTTCAGTCATCCTTCAACCTGTTTTCAGCCGTCTCATCTGTCTGGACCAGGGGTTCTAAAAGTTTTGATACCTGAAGGCCAATTTAGGAACCCAACTTTGGACTAAAAGGAAAAAAACAAAAAAAACAGAAAGAAATCCCATTTGTAATAATTTTAATGACCAGATTGCAGTTCTACAGTTTAGCCTTAAGTAATATAAGCGTTAATATAATGTAATTTAAGCGTTAATATAGTAACTTTATAAGCTTTATAATTTACCGGGTAATTACCCAGTATTTTGGCCATTGTTCTTACATTCTAATTACAGGTTAATACCAAGTAACATATTTCTGTTACCATATATTTACTGGGTAAATAGCTAGTAATTGGGGGCTGTAGCTACCTGCTTATTACCAGCTTATAACACAATAATACACTAAAATTCACCATACAGAAACCAAGTAAATACCCAGAATTTTTGTTTACACCTATTGGTCTGTATCCAGTAATGTCCAATAAATATTTAACAAGCTTAGTAGCTCCTGGATTAAAACTATCAAATGTAATTCATTGCGGGCCGCCAGAAATGTTTCTGCGGGCCGCCATTGGCCCCTGGGCCGCACTTTGAGAACCAATGGTCTGGACGTAAAACATAGCACTTCCTGTGTGGGGTGCAGGAATGTTGCCGAGTCACACAACACCTAAACCTTGCTATACTGAGAAACAGAGAGTCACCGAGAGTCATGTGGAGGCGATAGACTTCATCAGCAGCGTATGAACTCATATCGACTACGGCTCCAATCTACCCGACATTTGTTTGTGTTTAAAACTCACACACTTCTGGTTTTATATCGATCATTATAACGACACAAACGAGAGCTTGGCGATGAACAAAGTGGGAGGCGCGACGCATCAGAGCTGTCGGTGTCGAGTTTTCTACACCGACCGTCAGCTGTCTCTGTTTGGCTGCAGGGGGAGAACAGCTTATGTGAATGTGCCCTTAATCTGGCCCCTGTAAATGGTTTTGTTGTGTTGTGCCAACTTTCATAAGCGAGCCAGAGAGAAAGCGTAACACAGCCTGGAGCAAGACATCATCATTCAGGAGAATAATTGGGGCATTTAAACCAAACCTGGGACTCGTCCATGCCAGACAGATACAGGTCAGAGTGGTCCGTCCACATGGGGAGGAGGAAGGGATGGATGGATAAAGAGGATGGGAGGATGTGACAGGGGAAGAGTAACCAGGAAGTTAATAATAATAATAATAATACAAAAATCCTGTTTCATGGATGCTGTGTTCTCCCTTTAATAACTTTCTAATGCAAATATGGAGCACTTGATTAAAAAATGTGAAGAAATAAGCAGTTTTTTCCTCAAAACATTTGTATAAAGGTCATATTATGACATTTTTCTAGTAAAGCTCAATATTAATTTATGTTGAGATTTTACCTCTGCGGAATCTAAATTAACCTCAGTTGTTGGATCCATTTTATATTATTTACGTTCTTACTAAAAAAATAAATAAATCTAATTTTGAATGAATTGCAAAATAAGAGTCACACGGAGCTATTTGTGGGAACATTATAGCTATGGTTTTTTATCAATCACACCTGCTGTTATTGATCTGGCTTGTTGGTCGGGTGTTTTAGAAGCACTGCTTATCAGTTGTTGTTTTTTTAATTACTGCGAAAAAAAAAACGGTATTACTGTAACGGAGAGTTCACTGCTTGGTGCTGGTTGTACTGGCAGAGGAAAGACAAGCTTGCTGTTCTCTGCTTTTGTTTATCTGATAAATGTCAAAATTCATCGCTAATTATGTTCAGCAGTCACATTTAGTTTATTTTAGTGTTTAACTTGTGCATAACATTTACACGTACACAGCCTAGTCAGCTCCATATGGCTGTGTAAAATATGCCGACTGAGTTCAAAGCTTTATTGACAAGCTGTTATGCTTCGTTGACAAGCAATACATTGCTTATGCTGTCTCCCTAATGACAGATTGTATTGTGTTGGCTTGATTGCGTTGTTGTTGTCTTTGATGACTCACACTCTGATCCCTTACATTCGGGTGGACTAGCTGCTGTAGATCTATCAGCTGAGAATGAATCAGTAACTGCTGTATATTGCTTTCCTTAAATTTAGGCTTCTTCCTGTTTACGCTAGTGCCTCACAGTGTTGACTTACTGTAAAATCATATGCCCCTTTTCTACTATACTGTTCTAGCATGGCTCGGCTTGGCTCTACATTCTGAGAAACAAGGGTTCCAAAAGTGTTCTTCTACAAGGGCTAAGGTTCTATCTGGAACCATTTGCTTCTGAAAAACCCTTTCCCGAAGAAAGGGTTTTTCAAGGGTTCTTGGTAACACTAATGGTTCCAGTAAGAACCATTTTGATCCAGAGAGAGCCTAGAGCCAAAAAGGGTTCTCCTATGAGGACAATCCAAAAAACCTGATGTGGTTCTACTTAGCACTTTTATTTCTAGGAGTGTAGATTTACAGTTTGCCCTGTAAATCCTCTCAAATGTTCTGTGCTTTATTATATATTTCCCTCTCATGGGAACAGGGTTTTAAAGGGGTTCTTGGTAACACTAAATGTTTGTGACTACAGTCCCACGTCACATTAATATCGGCTCAGCTTGCGTGCAACCCTGCCAGAGCAGGTATTAGCACCAGGCACCAGGTACTATCACTAATGGAAACACAAAAAAGAAAGAAAGAGCCGTGCCGTGCTAGAGCTGTAAAGTGGAAAAGCTCCAATAGTGTGATCGAAGTGCAGTTTTTGAGTAGAGGCCTTTGCACACTACATCCTTAAATGACAAATGTAAGATTAGACTTGGCCAACCTCACTGACTGTGAGGCTATTTATCAGCTGGTTGACTTCATCAAGCTTAAGGTCCTGTTTAAACCTGGTATTAACGTTCGTCCTCAGTGATGTGATTGCAAGTGGATAGCGCTAAATATGACCTGACATTGAAAAGCGTACTTGATGCGTCAATACACAAATCAAGCATTTGTGTGTGTCGGTGTGTGTATGCCTCTCTGTGTGCCTTTGCACCAAAAAAAAAAGAATAGAAAGACAAGCGAAGCTCTGTGAATCAAAGCTCTACTCACGCTGCTGTTGCATGTACGGTAATCATATTTGATCCATTATAAAAAATAGATCCTTATTAATATTATGTGAGGTGATACAAAAAAATCATGAGTGCTTATCGGTGTCCTCATATTTCCTCTGAATTATTTTAAGACGTAGCCTTTGAGTCAAGATGCATGCAAAGAGATCTCCAACATTGTCTTAATACTTACTGTATTCATCAGTGATTTAAAGCATGGCACAAATAGATTGTGTTTCATAGAGATGCATTTAATTTGATATACCAGTGATATTGTCTCCCTCATCCACCTTGCAGCAATGTAGTTAGTATATCTATTAAAAGAAAAAAAAAAAAAGGAATCAGTTACCCGAACCCCAGCCCGAGCATTCCCACACTCTTTGCGCGTCTCCTCTATAATTCAGGTAGTGAGACAGCAGAGCCTGTAACAAACAATGAGAATTTGCCTAAGACAAAAAACAACTCCACACGAGGGGATTCTTACATGAGTTTGAGAGACGGCTGCCTTATGGACTGTGCCACAGCAGTCCCACACCGCAAAACCACGACCATCTGGCAAGAAAGGCAGGCTAACGCAAACAGTCAAACTTATCCAAGTGGATTTAAATCTCAGTACAGTAGTCCCACCCTCGTTTTATCTGTCACACACACACACACTCGCACACACAGAAACGCAGTTTCTTGTGTCACTCTATAGACTCAACATTTGTGCTGGCAATGCACGCGATTCTTGGCTGTATTCAGAACAATTTCTGCTGCATAAACACGACATGTTCCATCCAACAAACCAGTTCTTATGTAAGTCAGACATTTTCTCTTTGCTTTCTTGTACTCGAAATTCCTGCGTAGGTTTTTATTTTTGCCCACCTACTGTGTTGATGCGCATGTGAATGCCAAACTTTTTCTTTTTTTTCAGCTATTTTTTATCAAAACTTTTAAAATTTCAAAAGAATCATAAAAAAAAATAATATGAATAGTATGATGTCTCAAACATTTAGGTGTGTTGAACTGGGCTTAAACCAGTTATCATCAGCTTTTTCCTGTCATTGGCTGGGTTCCACTCAAAATGGAGGTAATTTAGTTGAAACACAAACACAATAGGGCTGAAGTGAAAGAGACTCAAGTGTAATGGCTGCATCTCCACGTTCACTGTCGGCCCGGTGGCTAAAATGATCTCATCACTATTACTGAGCCACACACTGCTATGGGTTAGAATCAAATAGAACCCTGGGGTACTGGAGATACACTAGTGAAGAAACAGCTCTTTGGTTTTACATTCAAGTCTTTACAGTCTTGATAGTTGATGAGAACAAACTATTTCCTTTTCACGGAGCTGCGTAGACTGTTAATACATTGGACATAGTCTTCCAGTTTGAAAAGTGAAGCCCAGGAAGTAGAACAGAACTCGCAGTCAGTTAGCCATCAGGGGGCGACTCTGCCAGGTTCAAAAAGATTCCATTCAGTTTGAATGGAATTCTGTTGGAAAATTTAGTCAGAAAATGTTTTCCTGAGAAGTTAATGGTCTCAGTCACTACAACCAGGTCTTTCACAATCAAAAAAAAAATGATGTGAATTTTGTAAATTATGTTCCCATGAGGGCCACACGGTTGGCGTAGTGGTTAGCGCTCTTTAGGGCCTTTCTGCATGGAGTTCATGAAGCCCAAAAACATGCAATACGGGGATTAGGTAAATTGGTCACTCTAAATTGACCGTAGAAGTGAGAGTGTGAGTGAATGGTTGTTTCTCACTATATGTGGCCACGCGATGGACTGCCAACTGTCCAGGGTGTACCCCGCCTATCACTCTATGTCAGCTGAGATAGGCACAGCACCCTCCGGTGGAGGATAAAGCGATAGATAATCGATGGATGGATGTTCCCATGAGAGGGAAATATATAGTAAAGCACAGAACATTTGAGAACATGTACAGTGCAAACTTTTTATGTCAAAATATGAAATTTCTTTAACCCTGTCCATCCACTGTTTGGGACTTGGGGACTCGGTTTTATACCAGTTCTTTGTAATATTTAAAAAAAACATTTTTTTTTTACAGGCCATCGCTGTCATCTTTTACAATCATACCATCTTTCAAAACACAAAAATACAGCACCAAAACATTATTGGGAAATCTGTATACCAAATACTTTCCTGTAGTGAGACATATGTCAGCCCAGAAATGTTGGATTTTGGGGCGTGTCCAGAAGATATGGGAATGGTCCGCACTCAAGTTTCCACGGTGTCTCCAGCGATTTGAATTTCCCAACCAAATACGTTCCAATTCTTTGAACTTTTGGATGATTTAGCTTTTTTTTTTTATGAAGTGTTTAATGCACCTCTGTTACAGTGTGTCTGAAGAACCTTATATTACAATATATATATATATATATATATATATATTGTTTTTGAATTATTGCCCAGGCCTGTCGGTGTGGGTTTTATGGCAAGCTCAATTAGGGGAATGAATCAGGCTTTAAAATTCCATCTCTTAAAATGTGTACCCTAAGGCCTTTCTGTCTAATAACTGAAGCATCAGTGTGTCGTGAAAAGGTCGTAAGTTTAAAAAACACCTCGCTGTTTTGTCACATATTGCGTCAAAGAGAAGTGACGGTGCTCTATATGCATGTGTCGTTTCCCTCGTTGACACCCGTATTAGACCTGAATCATTTTTCTGACCTTTCCCCCTGTTATTGCACAGTGAGTGATTATCAGGGCAGTGATGGGCCTTTTCCTGCATTTACCAACACAGATTACCTGTAGAATGTAATTATATAGAGGGGTGTATGGAAGGACAGGGGTTAATGATTTCTCTCTCTGCGAGAAGCGTGCGTTGCCTTGTCTATTATATGGCTGCAGACGGGGAGTGACTGTTCGACGCACAGTAGAGCGCTATCCCCCCCGAGGCTTAGCCTGTGGGGGTGGGTCTACGAGCGGCCGTCATGAGCAATTACACAACACCGTGTTAACTGTTATCAGTAGAAGATGGGGCGTTTTTTTTTTTTTTTTCATCAGAGCCTAATAAAATTTCCTGCAACATTTAGGATGCCCTTGGGGGAGATACATTACCTCCTCAATATTCCATTGGTGCTGCTCTTTGGTCGAACTGTAAAAGGATCCTTTAGGGGCATCACTGAGTCAGACATTGAACATGGGGAACCATATCTGTTTGGACAGATTGGCACACATTGGTTCTGGTGATGTTACTCGGATTTCTGCTCCCCTTCTTCCAAGTGCCATTTTGTGGACTTGAACAGAAACAAACAAAATGTTGCCCAAAATAGAAGATGCATCACATTCTTCTTCCCCCTGACATGTGCACAAGTTGGAAGGCCTGGTCAATGCTGCTTGCAGCTTTAATTTGTTTAATGTAGAGTTGACGAAGGTCTCTGAAGCAGGCTGATCTCAAGTGGGCTGGACAAGGAAAATCATAGCATATTAACCTATAAACAACAAGACCTGCAATGTTTCCCCTTACATTGAAAGAATCTTATATATTGAAAAACCTGAAAATGTTATGCTTAAATGTGCCATATGTAAGAATGTGGCCAAAAATCAAATTCAAAATCAAAATGCCGATAGTCTTTAGGGTTTTGACGTAACTGGCAACCCGTGGTTGCTCGGCAGCTGAGACTCTATGACTGCAATGATTGGTAGACGGCGGTAGGTGGCACCACATGTCAAAAACATGATTTCAAAACGTAAACATGATTTGCAGTCTGCAAATTTTTTTTTTTAATGCAAATATTTTGGCTGTATCGTTGTTGTTGGTGAGTTCAGTTTGTTATATGAACATTATTCCTGTGTCTCTGTGACATATTAGGAGGATTTTATGGCCAATTTCTTTAGATTTATTACATAATGCACCTTTAAGTTGATCATTTACTCAGATCTTACAGATCACAGTGGATCTAAAAAGGCACAACACATTTAGTTGCAGGTGTCTGGGACCTGTTCCAATCGAAAACAACTTACATTGATCAATTCTCACATCTGAGAAAGGCAAGTAGCATTAAAGGGCCTTGCCTAAGGGCCCACACTGGGCGTTAGCTGACCTGCCCTGACCAGGATTTGAACCCCAGCTCTCCATACCAAGGTCTGTGGACTATACCACTGTGTTATACCAGCTGAACAGGCAGACACTCAGTTGATCTGGAAGAGTCTGAGCGTTTATTTCTCTCAACAGGCCGAGAACACAACATACGTATATTTACCCCACTTCATAGAGACTATAAGGTCCCAATTGCAATTCCTATCTTAACCCTCAAGCTCAACCCTTAATCCTAACTGGCCCTCAAAACCAAGTGTTGAGGGTTATTTTGGGCCTTGACACCCCTGCTCTAAATCCAAGGAGCTGTAATTCAGGCATTCAAACTAAACATGAACCAGTTGCATCCAAGTTAATGCTGTCTGTACTGTGTTCTGCGTCAATGTTGTCAGTTAAATAACACAGTATTGAGAAAGACGAGGCATTAAGATGACTCAAATGCTAGGTAACACTTGTAAGCGATGCAAGAAGAAACCAAAAAAATCATGGTCCCCCAGAGAATGAATTGTATTTATGCTGCAAAACGCAATAAAAACAATTAAATCTGAAATTGACAGATTATAGGTAACATTATGCCTACTAGTAAACATTCTCAAAACAAAAAGGAAAACATGATTACACTGTAATTCTCACTATGGATTGCCCCACAGGTCTCTTGAAGCTTTTCATTGATTTCTGCAAACTACTGCAACACATCACTCATTTAATTTGAAATGCAATTTAAAAAAAAGAAACTGAAACATCCTGGATCAGGATGTTGGAGGGAGTACATTGCAAAAAATGTGGTGAGAACAGACAGGAGGTTGGGAAATGCAATGGCTCGCTCTATTATCTCACCCTTTTTGTGTGTGTGAAAATGTTATGACACAAAGACTGATTGTTTTGTCTCTGTCGGAAAGCACTGGCTCATGAGCTGACAATATGAGCTACACTCACCACTGAAAATGCTTATCTGCGTTTTTTCACTACTCTAATAGTCATCCAAACCCCCCCCCCCCCCCAAAAAAAAAACCCAAAAAAACCTGTCTCCACCTCAGTCCAGCCTGTTAAAAAGATGTCACGTTGTCTTAAAGTAGATGATTTACATCATCTGGCTCTGATGTACTAGATAACATTACCTAACAAGCAGATTCAATTCACATGGAGTTTCCAGTGAAAGCCAGTTTTTAGGTCAATATCGCAGAGGCTATTTCTTTAAGTGGAAGAGAGCCGAGACGCATCATTTTTTTTTTTTTTTTTTAAAGGATGACTCATCAAATCTGCCTGAATGTATTCTCTACTACTCAGCTAAATTAACCAAAGGGGAAATTCACCAGACAAGGCGAGTGCTTCTTCTTTTTTTTCCGCCATTACAGCTCAACCAGCAGATGAACTGATGAATGGCTCGGGTTCATGGGACCCTTAAATTGTTATCGCACGGCAATTTATGTCAGTCATCAAATGTTAAATCTGTGTGAAATTGCTTCATGAATGACAAAAAGGTAAAGTGAAAATAGAATTATGGCCCACTATATGTGCATTCCCCAGCCAGTTAACCTGCAGTTTACATCAATTGTCTTTTTGGACCTTTATAATTGTATTGATATAGCATGATCGTAAAACCTGATAGATTCTTGAGTTATGGTTTAAAAAAAATAAAAAAATAATAAAAATGCTTCATTAGGTTAAATGACAGTTGACCACCAAACTGAGGACGTTTGCTCATTCGTAAATAATGAAATTCCTTCCATACGTTCCTAATATATCACCTTTACCACATTGGGATGGAAGTGAGGTAAAAGCAGTCTTGTATAAAGTACCTTAAAGGGATATGACATTTACTGTACTTAAGTATCAAAAGTGATTTAATATAAAATGTATTTAAGTTTTAGAAGTAAAATTATTAAACATGTGAGGAGTTAGGATTGAGCCATGGTAGCTCAGTGGTAGGGAGTTGTCTTTCAACTGGAAGGTTTTGGGTTCAATTCCTGGTTCTGTTAATCTATTATGTGTCCTTTAGCAAGACGCTTGCTACTCCATGTTGAAGTGTGTGAATGGGTGAATGACACAACTGTGACCACTTCAAGACTGGAAAAGCTCTATATAAATACAGACCATTACCAACTCTTCTTCTGGTTGTATTTGGTAGTAACAAGCAACAAAGATAGTTAGGGGAAATGTAGTGGAGTAGATGTAAAAGTAGCTAGAAATATAAATAATATATACAGATACATTAAGGTTGCACTTAAAGGTGCATTATGTAACAAAACTGGCCATAAAATCCTCATATGTCACAGAGACTCAGGAATAATGTTCATATAACAAACTGAACTCACCAACAACAACAGTACAGACAAAATATTTGCATTGAAAATATATATTTTGCAGACTGCAAATGATATTTATGTTTTGAAATTATGTTTTGCCGTCATGTGGCGCCACCTACCGCCGTCTACCAATCATTGCAGTCAGTAGAGTCTCAGCTGCCGAGCAACCACGGGTTGCCAGTTACGTCAGAAAACGAAACCTAAAAGACCTGGATATTTTGAATTTGAATGTAGTAACTGTTTTTGGCCACATTCTTACATATGGCACCTTTAAGTACAGGAACAAAGTATTTGTACTTTATTACATTACAATACTGGGTAAAAGTAGTGTTAACATGACTTGACGGAGCGTTTGTGTATACAGCGGCAGCAGGGGGGGTAAGAAATGTGTATCCAGTCAAACTGCTGAATCAGTGTTGCCAACTCCTCAGTAAGGAAAATCGCGATTGGCTGTCCTGAAAATTGCTAGAAGTCGCTAAATGACGTCATCACCTCACCCTATATCACC
The DNA here is from genome assembly GCF_963457635.1 of Microchirus variegatus. NCBI lineage: Eukaryota > Metazoa > Chordata > Actinopteri > Pleuronectiformes > Soleidae > Microchirus > Microchirus variegatus. The sequence goes on from NC_139821.1 coordinate 10,571,400, forward strand.
CTATATGTGTTAAGAACTACAAATTAACTTTTTTTTTTTTTTTTTAGTGGAGTAATTTATTTTACATCAACTAGTGGAGTGAATTTATGTGAGTACTCTCCGAAGAGAGTACTGGCCCCCAGGTCAGCCCCCGCTATTCATTAAGAAGTAAAATGATACCTGCTTTCACGTCAGAGTCTCCGAAAGTCTCCAATAACACCGGAATAAAGTCGCTAGATTTGTCGCCACTCTTTTTTTTTTTTAAGTCAGGGAATACTTGCTAAAAAAAATAAGGGTGCTTTCAGACCTATAGTTCGATTTCTTCGGTCCACACCAGTCAGAAAACCAGACTAATGCGCCACTTCTGATAAACATGGAGGAACAGCTTTGCGCTGCGCTAATGGCGCAGATCCTCACGCATTACATTGTACGTGTCGGTAATTTCGAACATCATTCGCGGCTGCAACTCCAAACAAACTTCATTATTTATTCGACTCACTGACGGTGCATTGCACCCCACTTCAGGGAGAAGAGACGTGACCTCTTCCTGAATGATCGTCACCTCATTAGCTGGCGATCTTCTTGCAGATCCATCAGGTATTCCATTGGTCCATCAACACAGCCTCACCACACATCTTTAATGTGAATACATTTGGCTTGGTTGCTTTCACACCAAAGGAACCGTACCAAAGTAGGGCAAATAAAGCGGAGACCGAGACCACTCCTTCAGGCAGGTCTCGGTTGATTTGGTGTGCGCACCAAAGTGCCGAGATGACATTCACACCAACGCAAACGAACCCGAACCAAGGGACCAAACACGTTTGGTGCGCACCAGATGCTGTAGGTGTGAAAGCACCCTAAGTCGCTAAGCTGGAAACACTATGCTGAATGACTAGGTTTATGAGTAGAATTCACTCCTGCTGGGCGACAGGCCGATCCCAACAATACTATAGAGAGAAACACAGAGAATCAGCTTAATCAGCATTGTGCGACCTCAGTTGACAATTATGTGAATGTAATGGACATTTGTTTATATTTATAAGTTGTGCATTAGTGTTTTAAATGAATCATTTCATATTTTTGTGTCTCAACTGAGGGTTGTAAGAAGCCTGGGTGTCATTTTTTTATTAGTTCTGTACAGTTATCTTCTGGCTGACTGCTTTGTTCTACAGATTAAGAATATGCTTGACTCAGTTTGCCACCCAACAGGCCAGGCTTATCTCTCGACTACTGTGATGGCCTTCTGGCACGCTTCCATTCATGCACAATGAAACCCTTCCAGATGGTGCCGAATTTCCGCAGTACATCTGGGCTTCGATCAGCCTTAAAGGACACATTTCACTCCACTGCTCCATCAGCTTCTGCTGGCTATACTTGTGGCTGCCCAAATCAAATTTATGTCTCCAGTACTTACACACACAAAACAATCTCTGCTCTACACTCAAGTACTTGAACTCAAGCATGCATAATCACGCACAGTAGGTCTATTTCCCATCAGTCTGTGATCGCATTCAAATTTTTCTGTTTGAGGGAGGTGAAAAACTTGGAAAGACCGCAATGGAAGCACTTTTGAATGAAATAGGACGTTTATAAATCACGTGACTGAGATGTCCCTCCCACTTCTGCATTTATTGGCAACATAACAGAAACTATGGATACAGCAAATGAGTGAGCGTACCAGTGACGTGTTTTAATCTCGTTCTAGTGCGCGCTTAGTATTGAAATGTAAATACAACACAGTGCTAGTGCTGGGCACGTTAATGGTGTTAATGGTTGAAGACTGAGGGGAAAAAGACACGCATGAAGTCATGTGTAAGTGACTCCTGTTTGTTAAAATTAGTCTCTAAAGTAACGCGGTTTTTTCGTGCCGCGGCTCCGGAGTCCAGGCACCGTTTACCAGTTAGCTCCATTAGCTGCGTTAGCCCCCTTATTGCAGTTAGCTACTTTAGCGCAGTTAGCACGCTTACAGTCAAACTGGAGTGGTCTGATTATTAGACGAAAAGTGCAGCGCTACAAATAACCAGCGTGTTTTTAAACCAGTGTTTTTTAAAATTTAGCGTTACTTTAGACCAGGGCTCTCAAACTGAAATGATCTGGGGGCCAATGCACATCTATTGTGGTCAAGAGGGAGAACAAAAAGTGGGGAAAAAAACAACTTTTCACAATATTGCATCATGATATCACATGTATACTACTATTTATGATGCTAAATTAATGTATTAATATCAAAAACCGACATTTATTTTAAATTACATAGATAATAGTGTGGACAACTGTAATTAAAATTCGTGCCAGGAGCCGTTTCGGGGGCCACTGCCATTCGTGACTCGGGCCCTAACAGCGTATTTATATATGTAATTGAATGTTGTATATGTTACATTTAATAATGGGATAATTATGACCAAATGTCTTATTATTACTGTTATAAAAATATTACAAAAAACATTGCTAGCAAACATATATTATATATTGATATAGCGATTTACATCGCTGGCTCTGTGCCTCAGCTACACACTGTTTTTAAGAAATGGTTGTGGGCCATGTTTTCATTCAAACATGATATTAGGTAGGGGGCCACATGTAATTGATTGGGGGGCCGCCAGTCTGAGACCCCTGCTTTAGAGACTAACAATCGGGAGTCAATCAAAACATCAATGCCGTTAACATGTCCAGCACTACACAGTACATGTTTGACGACATTTTAGAAGAAGCTGAGCTTCCCTTGATGTCTTAGAGCGGGCGGCACTGTTCCCACCCCCCTGCCTAACGCCAGGAAATAAAAGGAAAAAGCCAGTGAACTGACGAAGACAACAGCAACAAAAACCCGCTGCTAATTTCAGGCCAGTACGTTTTTTTGGACTGACGAGGAGACCAATTTTATGCTCCGTCAGCTTAAGGCTACGGTTGTAGCTTCACTTAACCGTACAAAGACACTCGGCTACAGTTGATGCTCTGGCACCAATTAATGGTTTCCATTTCCCAACAAATTATTTCTCTTGTTGCGCCCCCTGCTGCCTTGCCCTTATTATTTTTTTTTTTATATATATTCCTTTTCAGTTCTGCAACAAGAGTGTTTATGACTCACAAAACAACACCGTACATGTGTTTGTTCTCGAGCACACAGATAATGCACTCAAGTATGGAGCGCCAGCTGTTGGCTTAAGTACAGTACGGTAATTACCAGAATTTTGATGCATCGCCTCAACCCACGGAGTGTAGTGAGGAGTGTGTACGGACTGCACTTTTAGGTGTCGTTTTAAATCGTTGTGTAATCATACTGTGTATGTGTTTTTGCCTCATCTGTAAAGATTTAGATGCTGCATATGTAATTGTGTTTTGAGTCTGTTAATGAGTGATTCGTAAACCGGAATGAATATAAACCATAAAATTATCCTATGTAAATTAAGACAAGGTGTATGCTTTGTAGATATTACATAATTGCAAGGACAAGGAAAGGAAAGGGATTTTTTTTTTTTTTTAAAGAAAAACTGACATCTGGAAGGACTCAGATTTCCAGGTCTAGTAGGGAAATCAGCCTCAGGGTAGAAGGGAGTTCTGGCTGTGACACGTCTTATTTTTTTTAATCTTTCTTTGCAAAGACCTATTTATATTATATTGACAACATAACATATATGTTATAATATATATACACATGGTTATAAACAGTTTTACTCGCTCAATCTCATGTCCGATTTTGGACATTTTGGTTAAAGGTCCCATATTATACAAAATCAACTTTTTAATCATTTCAATCCTTATATACACATGTTTTTGTGGTCCTCCTCAGTCTAAGTACAGGAGATAAAACACGCGATGTTGACTTCCGCGGTCACTGGGACGTCACAAGACGCTAAATTCCTGGAATTGTTGTCTCGCGAAGCTCCGCTTCGTCTGTAAAACACGCAAGAGTGCTGGCGAGGGCAACGACGTCTGAAAACCGGAATTCCGCAAAGTCCGTGAAAAGTTCTATTCTTGGCTCCACAGTGCAGCACAGAGTTCTACACAAACTTCCAGCCTCAGAGGATTTATCTGTCCAGTGGATACATGTTATATATGACGGCAATGTGCCTGCTAGAGCCTGCAAATTATCACTTTTCCAAATGCTAACTGATGTTAGCTCCCAGTAGCCTCTGTGGCTGATGTCATTTCCTGTCCCTTAAGTTTAGTTTTACTTTTTTTTTTTTTTAAGGTGGGTAGGATCTAATATGGGACCTTTAATGTAAGTGCAAATCCCTGCTTGTAAAACTGTCTTTCCCCAAGTAGTTTTACAAAATCAGAGAGACAATTTTTCATTTTTAAAAAAAAAAAAAGCTTAAACCTCAATGTTATCCTCAGGACATTTATTGCAGCATTTATTTATTCAACCACCACTTCTCGAGCAACTTTCTTGTTTACGTAGTTTTCTCAGTCAACAATCCACCTGGCCTTCTCTGTTACTGAATGTTGGGCTTGTGGGCAGATAGAACACACACACACACACACACACACCTACAAAATGCAGCACTATTGATTTGTCGAGCACTGTGGTCAAGCAACCCTGAATAGCTGTGCTCCTTGGGTGAGACGCACAATCGGTAGTGGATGTGCCGCTCCTAAACTGTCCCCGGGCGCCACTTCAAATCCCTGTAGGTTCACAATATTGATTTGAACCATTTCTCCCTTCTGCCAGCGTCTTCTCCACCTCCATCATGGCCCCCTTTCGCTTCTTTTTTATCTGACCTTTGTTGTTTTTGTTTCTTGTTCCCAGAGGAAATTCAGTTGATAACTTAAAGACAGGCATCAGCTCCTCTTCTGTTTGTCCTGTTGCCAAAAAAAGAGAGGAAGGAGGAGCAGGAAGTTACGATGGGAGGAGGGGGGGAAATTGTGTGATTTGCAGTCTTACAGAAATCAGAATAACTTAAAGCTGTAATGTGTAACTTTTGAATTTCAAAGCTGGTGACTTTTAAACCTTTGAGATGAATGCTGAAACACAATGCTGATTAATTCTATCAGTTCCCCATGTTTTCTCATTATAGCGGAGTTTAGATGCTTCAATGCTTCCTGCACTGCTGCTGTGCACAGTATACAAAAAACATAATAACATTTACAGCAACAACAATCACCAGATACTCATTACTATTATTTTTTAGTGTGATTTTAGATTGGGTTTGTATTTAATGTTTTTTTTTTATTATTTGTAAAAAAGGTGTTACTGAGTTGTATTGTGGCACACTGAGACTCACCTTATTCACCCGCTTGTCAATTCCTCTCTCCCTGCACTCACTCACATCGTAGTCGGCTCTCCACTGGTTCTCTCATTGTCAGACTGTGTAATTGAGGTAATGCTGTTAATGATGTGTGAGTGGTCTCTCTCTCTTCTCTTAGACTCACACACACACACACACACTCGCACACACACAACTTGATGGCAGTAGATAGGGCTCTTTCATTAGAGTTGGCGTGGCAAAGACAAGGCAGCGGTGGCTTATGGGCACAGACGACCTCGCCGTTGGGGAGAGGGGTCTTTAAACACTAATTAGGATGACTTTGGAAGACAAAAACAGGTCGGGAGGGGTGGACACGTGGAGGCATGGAGCTGGGGGATTTGACAAATGCAGGAGGAAGGGACAGGAAAGGTGATTTCAGTCAGTAACAAAAAAAAAAAAAGTCAGAGTCGGAGGGAATTGGAGACAGAGATATGAGGACCCGCGATGACAGTAAAAGTCAGACGAAAATGGACAGAGTGATAGCAGAATCAAAAAAAAAAAATCAACAGAGATTTAAATTGAAGGAAATTGGCAACTTTGCTCCCAGCAAAACCGTATGAATGCAACTTTGATACCTTCAATTTGCTATTTCCTGCTGTTCACAGCCAGGTGGCTTGAGCAGAGAAATCGTTGTGTGATTCATCACTTTCTTGTATCTGCGTGAAACACTATAGACATTGAAGTTGCTGCAACTGTAAATGTGAAGGAGATTCTAGTGGTGTTGATGTAAAGAGACGAGGCCAGGGTTTTTAACGTGAGGACAATTAATCAGCTCTTGATCAGGGGAAATAAAACATTCAAGCACAATTAAGGTATTTTCAGCACTGCAAGCTTCACCCAGAAGGTTCCTGAGCTTATCTCAAAGTTCTAACTCCTGAGCAGTAAGCCAAAAACAACTACCTGGCACTTCTATCTAGGTCCTGCAGTGAAAGTACTTGCTTAAGGACAAACTGAAGGACCCCTGTCCTTTTTTATTCTGGTGCAAAATGTTTTGTACATTGATCAAAACAGGAGTCTGAAGTTTGTTTCTCCACTCTTTCAAATCACAAAAGGCACATTGATTTCCCAAGTGCTAAGCCTCTCATTTCCTTTCCAATTATTTCATTAATTCCTGGATTATTGTAGAGATAGGTTTCCGTGATAAATAGAAGTTAAAGCCTATTGTCGTGCGCTATCCACAAAATGACACCACTTTCAATTTGAAATCATCGCCGCCAATAAGCCCTCAGCTCCGTAATTTAATTTGACTTCTTCTGCAAAATGCTTTTTCCCCCTCAGAAAAATCAGTTATTACTTGAGTAAAAAAAAAAAAAAAAAGGTTTAAAGACCAAATATGACATCCTTCCATTTCTAAAGTACTGAAAAGCGTCCGTATCTATCAAGCTGTTGTGTTGACACGGTGTGTTCCACCTGTGGTGTAGTCTGTGGTGAAGGCGCACTGTATTTGTGCGCTGAGTCATTCGACAACTCATACATTTCAAGAGTAGGCGTCAAATAGCGCACTTGATGGACGTGAGTGAGGATACACGCACTACACACACACACACACACACACACACACACACACACACACACACACACACACACACACACACACACACACACACACACACACGCATACATATACAGTACACACACTCTTTCCCTTTTCCTTTGTTGCCACTGCCACTTGAGCCAAATTGCTGCTAAAACCACTCGGCACTACAGCGCCTCATGGCTTCAGTCAGCAGAGGACAGATGCTGCGTAGGTGCGTGTGTGTGCATTGATGTGTGTGTGTGTGTGTGCAGAAACATGCACACACAAAAACCTGCCAGTCTCTTTTCGGTTTCCTGCTCCCTTCAGTAAATAACACCTGCAAGAGGCTCGGAAATCTGCACCATGGAATAGATTAGTGTGCTGGTGAATGCAATCGTATATATCCCGTAAAAATACAACCAACTGCTACTGCTGCTGCTGCTGCTGCTGCTGGTCGAAAAACACTCGGAACCACTGCCCTCAGTATTTCTGCAAATTGAGCCTAATGGGCCCTATTTAGACAGTCTATAGCACGTTGGTGTCCAACTCCAATTTTGCCTGTTCCACGGCACGTATTCTCGGCACAAAGTGAGGTGCAAGGCACAAATGGGTTGTATTTAGTGCCTGATTTACTTGTAGGTGTGTTTTGTGCGTGTCATTAATTGAACCAACCCGGAGTTTAATTTAATTTGTCGTACCCTTTAAATTTAAATGGCAAACGTGAGATGACGGAGCCGCTTTTGAGCGAGGTATAGAAGAAGCCAGAATAAATGCAGAATTTAATCTATAAAGCGGCGTTTTAAAAGGAAAAGAAGGATCGAGGAACGCTAAAGAAATTCTACCAAAGTTGGGTTTGAAGTTTGAAGCGTCAGCGGCGGATTGTGACGAGACAGGAGCGCACAGATGTGCGGCTACGATGCTAATAACTGCTGTTTTACATTTAAGACAGGTGACACGTGAGACACTTCGGAGTTATTTCGATTCTCAGCATAAACGGTTTGGAAGAGATGGAAGAACAGCAACAGATATGCGTCTTGGAACCTATATGCGGCTGCCGCCGAGTTACTTATCAAATTACCCGATTCTCAGAAAAATTTAGTTGAGGGGCAAGTTTAAGGGCTGTATCACCCTCAATATTGAGATTTTCCAAGACCACCCTTAGGAGCAAGGGCTACCCAGAATGCATTGCGTGCTTTCACATAACAAAGATGGCGCGAAAGCAGCTAAACGAATACGCTACAAATTAAGTATTTTCTTTGTTAATAGAAATATAAAAATTATAGTTTAGGCCCATATTATGGATTACTGACGTCATTGTTGCGTAACATTTATTTTTATTTTACGATCTTTTGTCTCGTATCGTTTACTTTTCAATAAGTCGTGGTGTGTGGTAACTGTCAGCTGAATATGTCCGTGGTTGTGGTATTTGTATGAGTATCATCTTATAACTAACTGACAACCTAATAACGACCGTGGGGCCCCGTTAAAAAAAACCCTTATAATGATAAAAATCAAATCCAAAATCATATGAGATTATAAGCAGATAAAGATGTCTGTCTTCCAAGAACGTCTGTACTATATATTCTATATTTTCAGATTTAAAGACTTCAGAACTGTTTTTACTGGAACTCCCATCTAAAGCCTTTCACTGTTTATTTATTGGTATCCTTGTGATATTATACGATGATCCTTTATAATAGGAGGGCCATCATCATCATCATCATCACCACGGTGTCTATTCCTCCATAAAAATGTGCCTGCATATGTCTTAGTTTATTCTTTCTCAGCCTGCTTTTTCCAGCTGCATGCGTCACAGCAGGACAGCGATAGATTAATGATGGACTCTGCTGTGCCGGGTCTCCGTTAGACATAACGGTGGCTGAAGGTCAATCTTTGTTTCAACGGCGGGCCACATATTTTATGTCATGCTTTCAATGGTTTAACATGCTTTTCTCAAACCTGTGGCCAAGTCCTTGGTTCCATCTTCTTGACAGGGGTCCTTCACGCCTGATTAGTTAACCTGACAAAGCAGGAAGAGTCCGGGTAGTTTTTGTTGATGTTTTTTTTTTTACCCTCCCAAATTTTTTTATGTGGATTGATTACATTCACTCACATATCCTATGCAGTTCTTTATCTGCATAATGGTGAGAAAAATGTCTCCCAGCTTCATCAAGTTTCATCTGTTTGGGATTGAATGTGTGGATAACCAACACAGTTTCAGTTTTGGTCACATGCCTTTAGAAAAGGAGCCGTGACCTCTTCCGCGCCCCCCCCCCCCGTCCCGCACTCCGCTACAGAAAAGACAATGGTTAAAAAGCATAAATATTTATGGGATCGAGCTGCATCTGGATTTTTGCCAGAGTACCTTATGAATTTTTCATCCACGGCAAAACTGCAGAGGCGCGTTGGGAGCTGTTCCGGGCTTCTGTGTGAATGTAATGTCAGGAGGTGCACTGGGCCGATGTTGCGGATTCACGGTGATTCACACGCGGCGGCGTTGTGGCGGGAAACACGCGACGGACGATTGAATTGCATCGATGTTTGAGGGGAAGTGGGTAATGCTCTCTGTGTGCTGCTGGGGGTTGGTCAAAGTGTAATTGTGTGTGTTTTTTTTTTTTTAAGGCGGACCTAGACAGGAAGTTCCAATTAATGCTGTTTTTTTGGTGTGTATCTGCGTCATTACCTTGTTTAAGAAGCCCTGAAGGTTCAAAACAAACAGTTCAGGCATTGCTGAGAACGCTGTGTTTTATTGTAATCTCGGGCTCAGCGAGATCTCTGAAAAAACAACCCGGTCCGGTTACGTAAACACCAGTTCTCCTGAACAGCAGATCGTCCTGCTCCGGGCACTAGTTCGGGGACATCCGGTTGCGTACATTGAACCGCAGAAGAAGAATAACGTCCGTTGTGGAGGTGTTTCACAAACGACAGTGTCATCTGACTCTGGGTCTGACTCCGGGTCAAAGTCATAAAAGGGACTGAGGCGGGGAGTCGTGAAGAAGCTATTTTTAAACACTGTTAAAACAATGTTTTGATAATGTGTAGCAGTGCATCCACCGTTCCAGAGGGGGTAGCTGCGCTTCTGATAGCGGGGGCTGAATATGTCACTTCCGGGTATTGGCATTTATTTCAGTTTTTTTTTTTTTTTTTCCCTTTGGTGGCCCTCAGTCCAATGTTGGGTTCCTAAATTGGCCCTCAGGTATCAAAACTTTGAGAATCCCTGGTTTACAGCAACTAGGAGGTTTTTGACCATAAAAACAAGTTAATGTATGTAAGTGGACCTCCATAACTAACATGTGCAACAGGACCACTCTATGTGAGCTTTAAAACAGTACGAGGTGCAGACCGCAGTGTTGGAGATGCAAAGTGCTTTGAGTGGATGATTTCATGTGCTTCCTCTTTCGCCGATTTCAGGTCAAAGGTGACGCCGCAGGGCGAGAGGTTAGACGGCCAGAAATGAGACATTATCGGGCTGAGCGGCGCAGTCGGTCGATGTCTCTGAAAGCGCTGAGGTCAACAAAGGGCTTGTTTAATGACATAGGTTACAACCACACATCACTTGGGGTTGGGTGTCGGATTCCTGTGTGTGTGTGTGTGTGTGTGTGTGTGTGTGTTCTGTTTACAAGGGTCAGGCTCATTTGTAAGCTGTCAAACAGAGATACTCAGACAGAGATCAAGAGCAGCTCACAGGGGTTAGTCCTGCTCTCTTGGGGAAATGGATTCTGTTTGATGTTCAGTACATGTAGGAGGGAGTGATGGTGGGTGGCAGGGAAGAGAATGGGTGACGGTAAGAGAGTTAGGGCACATGCACATGTGGGGAAAAAAAACAAAACACACATTTAGTTGAAAGGGAAACAGAACGACACAGCGAGCTTAATTGAAAGAGGAGATGAAAATGTGAAAGAAAGCAAAATAGATTTTTTTTGTGATGTTTGGCAAATTAAAGGTCGGAAAAATAAATGGGACACAAAAAACAACAAGGTAAGAGACAAGGTGAGAAAACACAAGCTGGACTAATGGCTGCCCAGAAAAGAAAAAGAACCCCTAACTAAAGGGGAGGTGAGAAGAGAAAGAAGAAAAGCTTCTTCTTTTTTTCCCCCACCCGTGCTGCTTGTACTGATCTGAGTGTTAATGAATGTTCTTGAATGCAGGGAGCAGCCAAAGTCTCATTATCTCCAAAGCCCTGGAAACTGAATGGGGTGAGTCGACCACAAAGAAAATGAAATAAAGAAAATCTGCGAGTGGAGAGTCTCATTTTGAGGCGGACAAAACATGTGCCAGTTATAGGTGAGGGCTATTACCACTATTGTGGTTTGTTGTAGTTAAAGAAGTCCTTAATTAAATATAAATTGTTTGGTATTAAGTTTATTTTTATTCAAAAAAATGACATGATGTGGTCTTAATGTGTATGTGTTGAAAAACCTCCTATTTTCTGTTACTTGCAGGTGAACAGTTCATAGGCTATCAGCATTTTATCTGCCATTGTAAGCACGCAGAGAGGTTTGCCCTCTGTTAGATTTTGTCAATGAACTTCAAATCTAGTATTTTGCCATCTACTCTCTGTCTGCACCGGAAGAACCGGAGTATTGGTCATTGTCCCCAGTGGTTAATTTATCATCACATGATCGCTAGTGAGCTCTGAGATGAGGTATTTGAGTATCAACAGTAAAATGGCTTTGTTCAGACCTTGTATTACCTCTGACACGTGTATATATATATATATATATATATATATATATATAAATGTATACACACAACAATTCGTAATGGGAAAACGCAACATCACGCTGTGTTGTTGTGATTTGATGTTAACTCGTTGCACCCACATGCTGATTTATAATTGTGGTTATGGCATTAGTGTTTTGGCATCACATCATACGCACATACACCGACACGGAGCAGAACCTACACCATATATATGCTTTACGTATACGTGATTAAAAGACTTCATTTCAGAAATCATCGATAACTGCATTTACATTCGATTTATGCGTAATTCAAATGCGACCATAAGTTTACACAAGAGAAAACGTCACCACATATGACTTGTGGTCATTACATTTTTGCCACAGTTGTGGCAAAGCAGCATAAGGAATAGAAAAGAGCAGTCTCTGGCCAACCATTCTGTCCATAATAGCCCGTAACACATCTCCATGTTTCTGTTCATCATCCCCACTGTCAGCACCTCCACCCTCCCCCTCTGCCTGCTTTCCTTATCAAACTTTCTTTCTTCCTGTATCCATCTCACAGGCGCTGCCTGAATCACATTCGGTCTCATTCTCACCTCTCAAACTCTTACCATCCACTATCCATCTCCTCCTCCCCTCCCTATCCATCCCATTCCACTTGTGTTGGCATGACTGATTGCTGAAACCGGGGGCCCAGTTTTCTTCCGCACTGCCTGCAAAGTGTCTCTCGTACAAACCACAACTGCGTCGCCCCCGACACGCAGCCTCTACGTGCATTGATTACCCTACATTGCGAGGAGATAATCAGTGGGCGTGACCAGATTTTGAAACATGATGGGTCCTTGCTTGTGTTTAAATGAAGCTGATCTTGCCGGTTTTTTAATCAGAGACGCAGAGGATGCTTAATCAAGCAGTATTTTTGATGGATTCATGGAATGGGAAGCCCATTCATCAAGTCAATTACACATTAATCATGAGCTCACCCACAGATTTAGGAGTGAGACGTGAGGAGGGGGCTCCACTTTGTTCTCAGGATGAATAGCAAGCGGCGTTATGTAAAACCCTCTTATCCACAAGCCTGTGAATTATTGTACAATAAAACACAAGACCGTTGAAGAATGTTGATCAGCCGACCATTTGTGTGCTTCGCAAAGACAGATTTTTTTGAAGTGGCTCCATTTGCTGTATGCTGAGTAAATTTCACTTTGGGAATATTAGTTGACATCAAAATGTCCATCTACTGCGTTGTAATGAGTGTTAAAAAAAAAATAATTGATTGCATTGTCATATACAGTAATGCAGCACTGTACATGGGATTGGGTGTAAATTAAAACCCCATTCAGTGCCACATGTAGACACAGTGTGATTGATATTTAAACATTGATTATCGTATCCCCTCACCTTGGGAGTGCACTGTATGGACAATTTAATTTGCATAACTTCACAAACCTGCTGTCAATAAATCACGCGGGACTGACAAGCTCTCGCAGTTGTCAGGAAATCAAGGGTACAACATGAGTTATGAAAGTGTAAAACTGAAGCAGAGGAGAGTTGTGTTGTGAGCGTTTGTGTTGCCTCTCTAAACGCGACACATATTGGCACCGACTGCAGGAGGAGGGGAGAGCAAAGGACAACAGTGTGGACTGGTTTGTCTATAAATTATGTTTGGAAAAATATTATTTATGAAGCAAGGCACACAAGGCTATTTTTTTTTTTACTGGTGCCAATCTCAGCTGAATGACGGGGGGTTCACCCTGTGGACAGGTCGTCTGTCCATCACAGGGCCACATAGAGACAAACAACCATCCACTCTCTGTCTCATTCACAAATCGTTCCCACACACACACACAGGGGAGAGGATGCAAACCCCATGCAGAAAAGCTCTTGTTTTGACTGGGTCTTCTTGCTGCAAAGGCATAATTAGGCACGAATTACATCACATAGAGTGATCCTGTTGTTATGGAGGTCTACTTACATACATTAACTTGTTTTTATGGTCAAAAACCTCCTAGTTGCTGCAAACGAGCCGATAGAAATCTGTCTTTTCTGACGCTGTGCTCAGCCGCGATATTTCAGACATAAATCTCACCCCCAGAAGACCCAATTGTGTTGTGATTGGCCAGCCAGCTTAGAGGCTTCTCAACTGTCTTGTGATTGGCCAATACCCGGAAGTGACATTATCAGCACACCCGCTCTCAGAAGCGCAGCTCCCCCCTCTGGAAGGGTGGATGCACTGCTACTCATTATCAAAACATTGTTTTAACACCTCCACAACGGACGTTATTCTTCTTCTGCGGTTCAATGTACACAACCGGATGTGCCCGGACTGAGCCAGAGCATTCTCAGCAATGGCTGAACTGTTTGTTTCGAAACTTCAGGGCTTCTTCAAGCGGAACTAAACCGGAAGTTCCAATTAACACTGTTTTTTTAGTGTGTATCAGCGTCATTACCTTGTTTACGAAGCCCTGAAGTTTCGAAAACAAACAGTTCAGCCATTGCTGAGAACGCTGTGTTTTATTGTAATCTCGGGCTCAGCGGCATCTCTGAACATCCCGTTATAGTTGCGTGAACAGCGGTTGTCCGGAAAAGCCGATCCTCCTGCCCCGGGCACATCCAGTTGCGTACATTGGACCGCAGAAGAAGAATGACGTCCGTTGTAGAGGTGTTTCACGAGTGACAGTGTCTTCTGACTCCGGGTCAAAGTCATAAAAGGGACTGCGGCGGGGAGTCGTGACGAAGCTATTTTTAAACATTGTTAAAACAATGTTTTGATAATGAGTAGCAGTGCATCCACCGTTCCAGAGGGGGGAGCTGTGCTTCTGAGAGCTGGTGTGCTGATTATGTCACTTCCGGGTTGAGAGATTTGAGTCTCAAGTCTCGCGGCTGGGAAACACCGTCAGAAAAGAGGGATTTCTATTGGCTCGTTTACAGCAACTAGGAGGTTTTTGACCATAAAAACAAGTTAATGTATGTAAGTAGACCTCCGTAACTAACATATTATGTGCAACAGGACCACTCTATGTGACCTTTAAACAAGGTAATGACGCAGATACTCATTACAAAACAGCGTTAATTGGAACTTCCAGTCTAGGTCCGCTTTAATGTTTTGAAATGACATCTAATTTACTTTACATCTCTGTGTGTGTTGCGTTGTTAGAAGACAAAGGCTACGTCTCTGATTCTGTGATCTGGCTCTTGTGGTTTCACATTTATTTTCAAGTTTAATTTAATGCAAGACTTGAGCTCGTACGACCATTCTGATCAGGGTACTCATTGCTCTTCTCTATTAAGTAAGTACTTTAAATCTGTCTCGTTTAAATACCGTTATTATTCACAGTTCAAGTTGGAAACAGTGTTTAGGTCAAGTCAAAGTGGGAATTTTAATATGAAAAAGATGAATAACCTTACCATGTTTACTGAGGCTATATATATTCGCTTAAAATGAACTGTACTTTGTGAGAAAATCATGGACAAGGATTTGCAAGATAGAGGCACAATATGGGCTATTAAGTACAATAATAGACATTTTAATTCTCACTGCAAAAGTCCTCATCTACTTATAAATCCAAATTAACCTGAAAACGAGGTGCTTGTGAACAAGCTTAGTTTACAGAAAGAGGACAGAGTAAATGAATAATTACAATAAGGACCAAAGTAAGAGCCAACTCGATGAGTTCTCAAGGGCGCACTACAGATGTCATCTCTTACCAGTTTTCTGAGAGTCTCATCGAGATGCAGCCTGCTGGAGTGACGGTATACTTCTGTGTAACAGCCATGTTTGTGTGTGGCGCGATGCTAAATATCGCTGGCCAATGTTCCAATTAGTGGAACGTTTTCACGCCACTTAATTGCACGAGCCGATCGCGCGCGCGCCGTCGTATACAGTGCTGGAATGTTTGCAGTGTCGCGCGCACGTTGAGCACACGTGAAACACAGAGAGGGAGCGCGGATATCAAACGTGCCTGAAATGCTGCTTAATGGATTTACTTGGTTGCAGGGCTACATGTCAGGGCTCCCCCCGCGTGTGTCAGAACCACTTTCATCACAAAAGAACATTATTTTTTAAAAAGCGTAAAAAAAAACAAAAAACAATTCATCATCCTTGGGTGCCCTTAATTGAACATGAGTGCGGGCAATCATGGCAGTTACATTCAGGCAAGTGGACATTGCTGCAAATTGTTTTTTTTTGTTTTTCTTAATAGCTGCCCGTTCACCTGCAGTGTGACAGACTCTAATGCACTCAATCTCCTCTTAAAACATACCTGTCTCCTGTTGTTTATTTCAGCCCAAATGATAGTTGGTGCTCATATTTTAGATTGCACACAGAGCTCTGAATGTCGACGTCTTCATATAAACAGTGCATTATTAACCATGTGCATGGTTTTATACCAAACAGGGCCATTTCATAGCTTTGTGGGGGCCCTATGTACACTACCGTTCAAAAGTTTAGGGTCAGCTATACAATTTTTTTGTGTTTTCCATTAAAAGTCACACTTTTATTGATCAAAATAGTTACAAAATGAATAGAAAATATAGTCAAGGCATTGACAAGATTGGAAATAATGATTTTTCTTGCGTCAAAGAACCAGCAAAACTGTTTTTCAGCTTTGCTAACATAAATGCACAAGGGTTTTCAAGGGTTTTCTAATCATCCAATAGCCTTCTAACGCTATTAGCAAACAATATGTACCATTAGAACACTGGAGAGATGGTTGCTGGCTTTACACCTATGTACATATTCCATTAAAAAACAGACGTTTGCAGATAGAATAGTCGTTTAACACATTAGCAATGTATAGAGTGTATTTCTGATTTATTTAATGTTATATTCATTGAAAAAAAAAAAGTGATTTTCCTTCACAAAAAGACATTTCTAAGTGACCCCAAACAAAGGTTTTTTTTATTTGTTTTTTACTTCACATTTTGAAAGCAAGAACACAGCTCAAGTTCTCACAGCAACACAAATTATCATGGCCCATGTGTAACCATGTGTAATATGGTTAAATAAAATCATTTATTTCACAAAGGAGTTGATGGTAAGCTCACCAAAAAATCGGCATCACTCAAAGCAAAATCGCAAACAAGATCGCAAGTGTGCTACTGCTAGAGAGGACGATGTCCAGAAGGGTTGTAAACAGCCCAAAACAATAACAATAAAAGAATAAATAAAGCCAAGACCAAGATCAACACACTAATTCATGCTATTATCAATTTGCAAACAATAAAATAAAAAAAAACATGTAAGAATAAGACTGACTAATTTTGACTTAGCTCCACCACAAAAAAAACACCACCCACAGCTTATCATTGCAGCTTATTATATTATATTTAAAACCCAATATTTGCAAGGGATTTAATAAACACATGAGACGGCTACAGATAAAGACAGATAAAGTCAGTTTAATTCTCCTCAGATAAGGCTGAACATGCTGAGCATGGGGCCTTCTGGTGGCTTGGAGGCCGCAATAAAAGGTTATGATACCGAATGTTATTAAGGTTAAGGTGTGCCATTTTGGAAACGGGACAAACGGGAACAGATACATGACCTTCCCTCCCACCTACATTGGGAAGCCATTGTTTGTTGTGCAACAGGGAATTTGTATTTGCTTACTGTGACTCATGCACTCGTTCCATTTGGACCAAATTGTTACGATTGGTCATGTTTAAAGCAGTATTGCAAGGGCTGCACACCAGATCAAACACTCCTGTTGGCCGGTTTGATAGTGGTGCTTGGCAAGAGTCTGTTTTCCGATGAAGGGTGCATCACAGAAATAATGTTCCATTGTTTGCTCTGAGGGTCAGTGAAGAATCATTGGGTAAAATCGTTGGGCGTCTTTTGTTTGGACTGTTTTACAGTTTGATAATGAAGTGTTTATTGTCTTTTAATTGTGTCTCTGTTTTATGGCAGCACATCTGTGGAATTAGGCAGCAGTACATTATGCGCAAGGTATCTTGTGATATTTTCTTTTTGTTTTGGGCCCCTGTGGGGTCAGGCTCAGTTCAATTGTCTCTTGGTTGCTTTTACTCTTCCCTAGATTCGAAGCCATGAATTGTTGAGTGTCGTTGGCCAACCTTGGCCAACTGATATCTCTCCCAGAACCCTCTTCTCCTCTGGCAGTCCCCAATAACATATTTCTCCTGTCAGTTCATGTCCAGACCCGGAGTAAGCCAGCTGGCCTTTCTCAATCACTGTCCTCAGCCAGAAACCCATAGGGCTCTCTCTATCTGCTGAACAGTTTCAGCCAGGAAAAGTCACACTTGTCCCCTTGTGCCAAATCAGCAACGAGCCATATGCACATTAAGTTCCTGATGCATGGCAGAGCTACAAAAGATTACAGGAAACAAAAGACCAGGAGACTAACTTTTCCAGTTTTTAATATGATGCTTTCAAGTGGAACTCTATAATGTCTGATCAATCTTGAGCCGTGAAAACTTACTGGGCAACAATAAAAGCGCTAACCGCTTGGTTCTCGGTGTGCAATACACACAATCGGGAGGACATGTCTCTTCTCACTCATTCTGCTGCACTTCCTCATATAGATTAATCCCTGCAAATCCTCATTGATGTGTCTATCCACACGGCTTTGAAAGTCATCTAAGATAACCTCACTAGAGATGGATCACATGAGGCCGGATAAACTGGGCCATAACCGCAGAAAAACACACTGGTATCAAATACAAATCCACTGCTATGTTGGTACAGTTGATGACAAAAAACTGCTGTTTGACAAAAAAACTTTGCGTTACAAAATGTAAATGACTCAAACGAGCAACACAATCATTTTAAATGTTGCTGAAACCCGTTGAAAGCGATGTTTTTTGCAACATATCCTTCTTAGTTCTTTTAATAAAAGCGCTGAGGTTTCCTTAAAGGTGCCATATGTAAGTATGTGGCCAAAAACGGTTACTACATTCAAATTCAAAATACCGAGGTCTTTTAGGTTTCGTTTTCTGACATAACTGGCAACCCGTGGATGCTCGTCAGCTGAGACTCTACTGACTGCAGTGATTGGTAGACGGCGGTAGGTGGCGCCACATGCCAAAACATGTTTTCAAAACATAAACAGGATTTGCAGTCTGCAAAAAAAAATTTTAATGCAAATATTTTGGCTGTACTGTTGTTGTTGGTGAGTTCAGTTTGTTATATGAACATTATTCCTGAGTCTCTGTGACATATTAGGAGGATTTTTTACAAATTTATTTTAGATTTATTACATAATGCATCTTTAAACATGAACATTTAGGCTGTTCCTCTGCCAAGTAACCGGCCAACACGGTGAGGTACATGACATTGAATAATGGTCCTCTGTGGCTGCATGCAGATAAGACTTGGCCAGAAATCTAGTGCATGGATCTATCTGAGTAGTCAAATGAAACAGGCTAGTTTACTCTGTCGCTGAACTGCAGCCACAAGGAATAAAAAAATGTGTATCTCTGCAGCCACAGCTCACAAGACATCTCTATTAT
This sequence comes from Microchirus variegatus, assembly GCF_963457635.1. Lineage (NCBI taxonomy): Eukaryota > Metazoa > Chordata > Actinopteri > Pleuronectiformes > Soleidae > Microchirus > Microchirus variegatus. Next base: position 10,590,293 of record NC_139821.1, read on the forward strand.
TATGTCCTGCACATGTTGGCCGAGATTAATATGAGAGTTTTTATTATCTAATGACCCGACAAATTATCATATTAATGATTAAACATGTTCCACTGTGATATTTTAATGTGTAGAACCTGTACTCCTACACACAGTATTATTATTGCCAATAAATGTGTAATGCGTAGAATATTTAGAATATATATAGGGTTTGGCATAAGATTTCAAATTAATTTAATGAGTTAATTCTCACAGGCAGTCATAATAAAGCATGTGTGTTTTCTTCATAGTATGAAAAAAATAATGCAATGCTTATTAATAACATCTCTAATTTCATAGATTTTAAAGAAAAACTAAACTACTACTGGTCTATTAAATTAACGCGATAATAAAACGTTACTGCAAATTCCTTATTAACAGCACTTATGTTTACGATCAATTACTGCACGCACATTCTGTGACAATATACATGTATATTTTTGATTATTAAAGGTGCATTATGTAATAAATCTAAAACAACTGGCCATAAAATCCTCCTAATATGTCACAGAGACTCAGGAATAATGTTCATATAACAAACTGAACTCACCAACAACAACAGTACAGCCAAAATATTCGCATTAAAAAAAAAATATTTTGCAGACTGCAAATCATGTTTATGTTTTGGCATGTGGCGCCACCTACCGCCGTCTACCAATCATTGCAGTCAGTCGAGTCTCAGCTGCCGAGCAACCACGGGTTGCCAGTTACGTCAGAAAACAAAACCTAAAAGACCCGGTACTCTGTATTTTGAATTTGAATGTAGTAACCGTTTTTGGCCACATTTTTACATATGGCACCTTTAAAAACCACCAACTGTTTAAGGACGAGACATGAATCAACGCTCCGACTCGAAAACTGTCTTCAAACTAACTTCACTGTGATTATGAGGGAGGTAAAAGCTTCAGTGCTCCAGCCAAAGCTACCTTAAAATTACATTTCTACATCGGATAGAATTTTGTCATGGGCCAATTCTCTACTCTACGGACGTGCCCCAGACGTGACATGGGGGGTGGGGGGGGAACCCAATCATTTGTGGCCAAGGAATAAGTATAATCGTGGTTTTATCATTCCCATCAACAACTTGGACAGCTGGGTAAGCAAATGGAGCACACCCTTGCTTGAAACTGTGGCACTAAAGTTAAGTTGGAAAGATATTGGGGAAAAAAACCTGGAGAAACGACATTGATCCCTACGTGCAGTTGTCAGTAAGACCATTGTTGTCTATATCATTGTGATTCAAAATATGTCTCGCAAACAATGTTTTGTTTAAATGTTATCGATCGCAGAAGTTCTTAAGTGAATATCTTTCTAACTTCACTTAACGTCAGTAATAATGTTTCTTTACAATTGCTTTCGAGAATGTCTTTGTGACTCATTCCCAACCTAAAATAAAAGTCACACTATCTCTGTATTTTGTGCAGATTCACTCCTCTTACAAGCCTTTTTGCTTACGCTTCTGTCAAGGTCATTAATTGAAATGATATTAATATTATGAATTTGTATTTTTGCGTGTTTACCTACTCAAAGGAATCAAACACAACGAGTGCATTCACGAGCTACTGTGAATACACAACTTGTTGAGATTGGAGCAGTCAGTGGCTACGAAATGCATTCAGTGACCCTGGTAAATTTTCATTCTCCGCAAACACGCATACAGCCAAAACCAAATACTTGTGCAACCTTGAGGAAGATGCACTACTCATTAGGAAGTCAGTAGGCCATTGGGTTAAATATTAAATAAGTGTAAATATTACTACGTTATCATACCTGTGGTGTTTGCCGTGTACAAATGTAAAATATATATTCATAACACAAGAATATACAGTATGTCCACTCCCATGTTGATGAAAATATTAAAAAACGTCCCTTTACAGGTACATTTAGAACAAAAACAATGTGTGAACGATTCACAAGTTAATTATGGAAAAGCGTGTGTTTACTAAATATGATCAATTGACAGCCCTACTTTTGTTTTGTATGTGTTGGAGAAAATGAAACAAATCATTGTAATTAAATGCAGGCTGAATACACCACAACAATGGTTGGGATTATCCCCCCTTCTGTCGGAGCCAAAAAGCAAAGGGCCACAGTGAATCCAGGATGTTGAGCTGTGGAATAATCCCTGTCCCTCTCAGTGACAGTTCTCATTCCCATTTTAAATCATAAACAGTCAGCAGTCACCTTCCACAAAAGCCCACCAGTGAGTGAGCAAGTGGAAATTGTCACTGTCTCTCATTAATTGCTGAGTGATGACAGATTACTTTAACGGTGTCATTGTTCACATGAGTGCATGGCCTGCATTAATGAGTCAAGATACAGGGAGGGGGCTGCACAGATGTAACTGTTTGGAAGGAGCCCGGGGGGGGGGGGTTTCAAACGCCATGACGGATTAATTCACCTCCTGCCACGAAGGCAACCCACTGCTCAGATCTACAGCCTGAAAGCTGTCCTCACTGGTGTCCCGATAGACGAAAGACTGGGTCAGGGCTCAGAGATGGACGAGAGCAACAGAGGTGGAGGAACAAATGAAAGGGTGGGAAGTATAGAAGACGACTGCTGCCCGTAAACAAGCACAGTGTCCAGATCGGACGGGAGTGTGCGGTATGATTGACCGTGCTTTGCTTGTGATTAGTCAGGGGGAGAAATGGGATAGGACAAGCGTGGTTGTGTATGTCTGCATGAACACACGTGCCCCTGTGTGTGTGTGTGTGTGTGTGTGTGTGTGTGTGTGTGTGTGTGTGTGTGTGTGTGTGTGTGTGTGTGTGTGTGTGTGTGTGTGTGTGTGTGTGTGTGTGTGTGTGTGTGTGTGTGCGCGCGTGTGCGTGTGCGTGTGTGTGCATGCATGCTGTATGACAGTGATGTGATGGGACTGGTGACCAATGTTTGATCCTTTGACTCGAGTCCAAACCCAGTACCTTAGTGGAACAAGTAGACATGCACACATACTGTACTTACTGACGGTATATATTGGATATATGGGATGGGACGATCTTATCTGATAGATAGATAGATAGATAGATAGATAGATAGATAGATAGATAGATAGATAGATAGATAGATAGATAGATAGATAGATAGATAGATAGATAGATAGATAGGAGGGGAGGGGAGGGGACGATCTTATCAGATCGATAGATAGATAGATAGATAGATAGATAGATAGATAGATAGATAGATAGATAGATAGATAGATAGATAGATAGATCAGAACACACTAGCGTTTTTCTGGTTCCTCTCCCCCAACCAAAGACAAGGATGTAGTTATCTCTTCCAACAAGTTCAAAACAAACAAATATACAAAAAAAAAAAAAAAAATCCCTCTTGCATATCCACAAACATCTTGTGCGACCGCAACAGAAGAAGTCCAAAAGTCAATATTTATCAGATTCTTTTCTGTCACTGATTAGATCGAATGAATATCGCATTGCCCATCGATTTGGTTCCTCATCATCACGCAAAAGAGTAATCCACTCATTTAACATCGGACTCCTGCTATTCTGTCCGACACAAAGCAAACGGTTAAAGGAAAACCAATGTGTCAGAACAAGCCCTTATCAAAAACCTGTCGCCCACATTACCCTCAATGCAACTCAAATCATCAAAGGCTTCAGTCACCTGTTTTTTTAGTCCTCCCAAAGTATCACCAGTAGTTAAAAGCATTCCTGCAGTTCCTTTTTAGTGTGTGTGGCTGCTAATGACAGCAGTGTTAAAAAAGAAACGAATGACAACTTTAGTGCCAGTATTTGACGGTAATTTTGAAAATGAAAAAAAAATTGTATTGATTGATTCTTTAATGACCACAGAGCCAGGCTGGTGGAATATGTTTGTTCAGAATTTGTTCAGTACAGATTTTTGCTTTGTAAGTTCCAAAATTAACCAGCATTAAACACAATGTGTCATGCAATTACAGACAAACAACACGTTGGGCCTCATGCATAAACTGGGGCAATATGTCATGTGCTTGTTGAAGGGTGTTCAGAATGTTTATTGCGGTGGGAATGTTTTTTTTTGTTGTTTTTTTTAAGTGGGATGTTCTGGAGGCAATTGCCCTACAGCGCCTTCCAGAGGGCAGTAGCTGGACGGCGTAGTGTGTAGGATTGGTGGGGTCTGAAATGAATCAGTAGTGTGTTGTTGTGGTGAGGATGCGTTTGAACGATGGTCTTTGAAGAGTCTTTGCAGGGCTTTTCTTCTCGATTTGCTCTGTGTTTGTTTTCCATTTGTTACTAATGTGGGTTCCAAGGAATTTGAATGTGTCAGTCATGGAGATGGCTTCATCTTTAACGAACACAGGTGTTTTGATGGATGATTGGCATCTAAAGGCCCTGATATACTTCCTTGCACATGTATATTGGGCACCCTGTTGTTGTTGTTGATGTTGAATCGTCCACATAATTCACATCACTATCATCCATCCATCCACCTTCTACCGCTTTATCCTCCGCATGAAGGTTGCAGGGGCTGCCGTGTCTCAATCTCAGCTGACAAAGGGGCGACAGGCAGGGTCAAACCCTGGATTAGCCAGTCCATCACAGGGCCACATATAGAGATTCATATAGAGGTCAATTGTGTGTGCGTGTCCAATTTACCTAATCCCCAAATCTGCATGTTTTTGGACTGTAGGAGGAAACCGGTGAACCCTGAGAGAACATGCGTATCATTATCATAGCATATAAAATTTAACATATCTGACTTTCAGACCCCTTGTCATACAAAGCAAGCAAATGACAAGAAAATGATCTAAAAAAAAAAAAAAAAGAAGGAAACAGTGACAGTCATAAATAGATGTTTGCATCAAATCACCATTTACCATGATGCCAACTGTTTCTGACACGTGTGTTGAGCTACAGATTCATCAGTGTGTGTAACTGGAACGCTGCATCAAACTAACTGTTACTGCCGCTAATTGTACTATTTTGTTTCCAGATAAGAGATCCAAAGGAGCTGCAGCGTGTGAAACCGGGTCGTGGGAAAAAAAGGTAAAAACCTTTTAGCTCACACGCAGCAGCTACACTTGCACATTTCCATTAGAATACCCAGTAACTACCGGATGAGAGATGAATGTATCTGCAAAATACACTCATCAGTGAGGCCGCTGAACCCCAAGGGGTCATTTGATAGTTAATAAGTGATACAGCAGTTCAAGGGGAAATCTCAATTAAAATCAAATTTGTGCGCCATGAAGAAAGGTCTGAATGGTCTAAAATATGTATTATTAATGCAGGTTAATGAATAAAACGGCCAGAGTGCATTTTAAATGTTGAAGTTGTGGATTAGATGAATTTTTGCAGTGGTATTTAATTTTATACTCGCCACCAAGTCTTGTTTATACACTTTATTAATAAAGGTAATGGGAGGGGGGGGGGAACTAGAGCAGCACATATTTTAATTCTTTAAATAAGGTCTGGGAACGTTTTTGCATTATGACTCAGCGAGTTGACCATGTACATTACGCGAGTCATGCTTTGTTTGATTTTGATTCTGGGGCATTTCAGCAGCGGTCGTCCAAAATTTTGCATTAGCAGAGGAAATTAAACAAAGAATAATTTGACAAACGCCATTCCCACTGGTGGAAATCCAAATTTAATCCGGGATTTAAATGGGCTTTCCATGTGTTTAATCAGCACTCACTCTCAGCATATACGGCTTCGTAATGCACACAGGTTTTTATCAGCTTCAGCGTTCATCTTCTAGATGTTAGCATTCGTGTTTTTTTCATCATCTTTACTTTTCAAAACTCGGGACAGTGCTCAATTAGATTTATTTCATCAATCTGATCATTCAAATGATCAATTTTAAGAGCGAAGCCAACGTAAAAGACGCATAATAGTGACCACCGTGTCCATTTTGATGCAAAAAATGGGTCAGAACGGTGGCTTTTTTTGTGGCTTCAGCTCTTGCATCACCTTGGCAAAGTTGCTATGTATCAACAAGGTAGGATAACAAATAGAAAAAGAGAGTGGCTACAGGTAGCCAATTAAAAGCAAATGGGTTATTTAAATAGAATTCAGATAAAATGCTGTGTCATCAAATTTAACCCTTTATGGCAATTTAAAAAAAAAAAAAGTTACTTAACAGAGGCAGCTAATTATATGCTGCAGGCGAACAATAATCAAGCGGTGTCCTCAAATGGCTACCACACACACACACACAGACACAGACACAGACATCTACACACACACACAATGGACAATACAGTATATGCATAGATTCAAGATCCATAACAATGGTGGTGAAAATAAGTAACAGAAATCTAAATATCTCACAACGTGTGATAGACGAAAAATGGCAACACGACGTTCAAAAATTATGATTTTTAAATGTATTTATTTATTGGTACTTTTTGTTGTCGTATTTGTCGGTATTGTCTCCATTCGATAGGAAAGGTTTTGGATTTAATTATCACTTCATCACGGTGCTAAAAAGTGATTGCACGGTGTAATAGGATTGGAAAAATAACACCATCCGCATTTATATTGATCTCCTATACGTCTCGCTCTCACAGTGATTCTCTCGGCCAGCGGGGTAGGGTTGTTACGGCGTCTATTTATGGCACAAAGGAACTGCATAATGCCCAATCGAAAACAATGAAAAGAATGGTGTTCACTCGGTGTTGTGTTTTTCACAGCAGGGCCGCTAATTACGACACAACACAACGCCACAGCTCTGGAGGAAAAGCACCTGTGTCCCTTATTGGCATTTCGGGACTGCTGTGGCTTTACTACCTTGACCAAACAGACACTGTTGGTGATACAAAAACAATCTGTTCATTATATGATCTTAAAGAATTTCACTTTGAAGGGAACAACATAAAAAAAAAAAAAGATATTGTTTTGATATCACTTTATTTGAAGTAGGCTTGGGTTCTCAGCGACTTCTTTCACTTTGGAACAGTGACATTCTTTTTTTTTTTTCCTTTCAAACTTCACTACAAACGTTTCACAGCTGACAAAATCCACTAAATAGAAAAAAACGGATTCAGTCAGTTAACGGCTTAATGAATCAAAACAGACTCACCACTTTTTGCTTTTCAAAACTTTTCCACGGAGGTGAACACATTCCAAACTAAATCTCTGCCAGCGACAAAAAGGTTTCTCCTGCATACGTACATAATGTGAGGGCCACGTATGAAGAAAACAATATATTTTTTTTTTGCCATGAAGAGATTAATGTGTGTGTCTAATCTCGACGTGTTGAATTTAAAGGGGTCATATTATGCAAAATCAACTTTTTAAATCATTTTAATACTTATATTTGGGACTCTGGAGGCCCTATGAGTTGGCAAAGTGTGCAAAAAAGATGGGCTCACTCATGTTTTTGTGGTCCGCCTCAGTCTAAGTGCAGGAGATAAAACACGCAATGTTGAATTCCGCACACATCGTGACGACACAGTGCTGGCGAGGGCAATAGTATCCAGAAGAGCGGAAGTCCACAGGTGTATACCAGGGCCTTTAGATGCCAGTCATCCATTAAAACACCTGTGTTCATTAAAGATGAAGCCATCTCCATGACTGACACATTCAAATTCCTTGGAACCCACATTAGCAGCACAGAGTTCTACACAAACTTCCAGCCTCAGAGGATTTATGTGTCCAGTGGATACATTTTATATATGACGACAATATGCTGGCAAGAGTGGGCAAATGATGATTTTCCAAAAGCTAACTGCTGTTAGCTGCCGGAGCCTCAGTGACGCTGACGTAGTTTCCTGTGTCTCATTTGCATTTAAAGAGACAGGCACTGAAAACAGAGCGTTCTGAACAGGGCTGTTTTGGCAGGGTGATTGAACTGCTGTGGTGCTTCATCCTTAAGGTATTTTGACCAAAGCATGTCACAGCCATGTTCATTATGACACCAGGGATCTAGGTTAACTTGGAGAAATAGGGTATAATATGTCTCCTTTAATGTCGATATGTGGAGATTAAAGATTTTGAGAATATAGTTTGGATATTGGCAGAAGCTGCCACTGAATCCGGACAGTCTGTCTTAGACGTGGTCGGAATGTGAACGTGAGTTCTTGACCTGCTGAAACTATTTTCCTGACTGGAAGTGGTAAAATATCCCTCACATAAAGTTTCCCTCTTTTTAGTTTAGTTACTGACCGCAGTCTGAGGCCGAGACCTTAACCTCGACATGCCGAAAAAATTTTGTTTTCTCCATGCGTGGACTTAACACTCTGTGTATTCAGACAGGAACGATGGCAGGAAACATAATTTATTCTTCCAGTAATGTTCACATTTATGTACACACAAAAGAAGAAGTCAGTTGAGGAAAGTTTAAGGGACGGCAAAGAAATCAAATATGTAAGATCAAGAAATGCATGCTTCACGCTGGCTTCAATGAAGACGCAGACAATGTATTTGTCAAAGGAACAATAGCCAATCAGCACAATAGAAAAGACGCGGGGGGAAAAGCAGCAGGATGAAAAATGAACAACTCTTCAGAATCGTATGGAGTACAATTAAAGGCAACGCAATCACAAGTATGTATACATGCAGAGTTAAAAGTCTACAAAGGTAATTATATACAGTGCTAATGGCAAGTATACAATAATCGTGTAGTGGTGAGTTGTGTCCCAGTTGTGTTCTCTTATCCATCTCTTAGGTTTGAGTTGCGCTCGAATTTGTTTAGTGTTTGGAAAGTGTAGAACATGCGTTTTGTCACTGGTTGTGTGTGTGTGACTCTTTCTTGGGGAATGAATGTACTCGGGGTGGAGTCGTCCCATTGTGAGGGGGAAACTTTGGAAGACATTATGACCATTCATGTTGTTTTTGCAGGCCACACGGTTGCCGTAATGGTTAGCGCTCTTGGCCTTTGCAGCAAGAAGACCCACATTCGAGGCCCCGGTTGGAACAAGGGCCATTCTGCATGGAGCTTGCATGTTCTCCCCGTGTGTGCGTGGGTTTTTTTGCAGGGTTCTCCTGCTTCCTCCCACAGTCCAAAAACATGCGATATGGGGATTAGGTGAATTAGGTCACTCTAAATTGACTGTAGGTGTGATTGTGTGTGAGTGAATAGTTATTTGTCTCTATATATGTGGCCCTGCGATGGACTGGCAAACTGTCCAGGGTGAACTCTGCCTATCGCCCTAGATGATGGATGGATGGATGTAGTTTTTGTATGTTTTTGGTGGGGACTGGAAAGAAATTGCTTTTGGGGTCTAGCTATGTCTTACAGGCTACCTACCTTAGTTGATATTGCACATTATTCCATATTCTTTTAAGTAATACTTCAAAAAATGTATTAAAACTTTAAGAATCTAAAATTACAATAAGTGTTTTGTTTTTTTTACTTCAAATGAAATGAAAGCAGTGACAGGGAAGTGTTCTTGGCAGTAAAACCTCACCGTAGTCACAGCTGAAACTTCAGGACACTGAATGTTGTTGCCAACTGAAGTTTGCGAGTTGTTGCTAAATTATGATAATGCTTAACACATTATGAAACCATCTGTCAAAAACTAGTATTTTAAGATATCTTTCATATTCTTATTTATTTTTTGAAAATAAACAAAATATATCTCAAATTTGAGCTGACTCACTGGGAAATTAATCAAGCATAACATACAACCACTAAAACTATTTTTTTCTGGTCAGTGATGCACGTAAATAATATTTTTTGAAATAATAATGTGCTTTATCTGTTTTTTCATATATAACAATAATAATTACTTTTTAGCTTTAAACATATCATTTCGGTTCAAGAGCTTCTACATACTTGTGTATTAACCATTACAGAAATATTAAAAAAAATGATTTTTATAATTACCAATGCTGTTAATTTAGGGCAGATGTGGCATAAACCTTACATTGGCTGGTGGTCTAATGAATTTGTTTAGCTCGGTATATATGTATAATATCAAAATCTTATTTACAACAGCCAAGCATCCATCTTTGTGTGTTGGAGGGCATTTTGGGTTTTGTTTTCTTTCGTTCTTTCCACAGGGCGTTATTAATTCAGGTAGCAGGTTGTGTTTTCTCCGGTTGTAAATCAAGTCTGGTTCAGTCTTTTGGCTTTGGCAGGTTGCTTTCTTAGCACAGGGCTGCTCTCACTGGGAGATATTTTGACCCGGTGCAGTAGTTTGGCTTTGCGGCAGAGTGTTCACACACACACACACCAGTGTGCCCACACACCGAGCCTCTACGGCCGAGGCCACACAGGATGCACACACGTTATCGCTGCCATCACCTACGCACATGCATCTAATGTGGCTCTGGCCTAATGTTCAGTGGTTGAATAATGTCCGTCTGTTGAGAAACACTGGTGGTGAAGAGGCAGGCAGAGGAAGAAGGCTTTGATTTTTTTTTTGCCTCTGGGTGGTGTATGGTACTAGGAGAAGCAGTAGGTCTGTGCACACCACTTTACAATGCGGTCCTAGATGCATGAGACACATCTTCAATCCCACCAGAGGGTCGCGGGGGGTGCTGTGCCCATCTCAGCCGACATTGGGCGATAGGCGGGGTACACACTGGACAGTTCGCCAGTCCATCGCAGGGCCACATAGAGACAAATAACCATTCACTCACACTCTCACACCTACGGTCAATTTTAGAGTGACCAATTTACCTAATCCCCATATCGCATGTTTTTGGACTGTGGGAGGAAGCCGGAGAACCCGGAGAAAACCCACGCACACAAGGGGAGAACATGCAAACTCCTTGCAGAAAGGCCCTTGTTCCGAAGTTGTTGCAAACGGGGCTCGAACCCAGGATCTTCTTGCTGCAAAGGCAAGAGTGCTAACCACTACACCAACCGTGTGCCCAACCAGCCGTGGGCCCGTCAAAATAACTAAAATCCTTTAAATATCTCATGAGTTACGAATCCGAGGTCTCCATTAACCTGGATCCATCGAGTCCTAACTACACTGTGACTGAACTACCAACCCCATCACGTGCATACCTCTTATGAACATGTCAAACTCTTTATAAGATCAATATAGCCATAGTAGAAAGTAAAGCTGCTAAAATTGCCGAACTTAACAGTTTGTTTGCACCAGCTCAATCCAGTCCTGATTCAATCTGTCGGTTAACTTCCTGCAGACCCGGAGAAAGCTGTCTCTGAGACTATGAACCGCTAAGATTATAGTGCTTCGTGAGCGAGTCCTCCGGGTTACAGCCGAGCCGAATCTGAACCGCTAGCACGAGCAGTTAGCGCTCCATGAGTGAATCAATCAATCAATCTTTATTTGTATAGCCCACAGTTTACAAAAACACAGTTTGTCTCACGGGGCTTCACAGGGTTGGTAACATCCTCTGTCCTTAGACCCTCGACCAGGGAAAAAAAAACCCTTATGACAGGGTAGAAACCTTAGGGAGAACCACAGGTGAGGGCTCCACTCCCTTGACGGACAGACGTGCGGTTGATTTTACCCAAAACATACAATACGCAATTACAAAAAATAAAGAGTAAAAAGGCTTTAAATGCAAGGATCCATCTGGGTCACTGGGTTTGTCCACAGTACGTAGTGAAGGCTGTTGTAGTCAGAGAGTCAACGAGTCCTCGTTTCCGTCCTGGCCTCATCCCGTTCACTGGTGGCAGCAGAACTGTAAGAGATTAAAAATCAGTTAGATATGTGGCACAAAAGAGGTCACACAGGTCTAGTATACCACTTAAAAATAAATGTTTGCCAATCTGGTCACCTTGTCTTGACACTTTGTCATTCATTTGGAAGTGCGTTCATTCTCGTCATAAGCCACAAGTCGTACACTTTCTTCTATGGAAAGCAAAGGAACCGGTTATTACAGCTCTAGTAACTTCGCATTGTTGTGTCAAAATTGGTATCAACATTAACACCTTTCCCCATTAATAGATTACAACTAATAGTAAAAGGCAGTTTATCAGGGAAACACTTAGGTGTAATTTCCAATCATTTCTGCTTCCGGAGCTTATGGGACAGATGCTACATAACGTCTCAGACTTGCAACCTTCTGCTTATTAATTTACAAGATACGTTTCCCGGTGTAAATGAGAATTCTTGTCGGGGGAGGGGGGGTGCATGGGAACAAAAACACACCTCTGGGAACGATATGATGGATAGGTTGTTTATCGGAACAGAAGACACTTCACAATTTACCCTTACACCCACTCGCTGTGGGAGTTACCTGACACCTGTTTAGTTTAGTGTTTAATCTTTCCTGTTGCTCATCATTGAATATTTTCTTTTCATGCCCTACAACTTCTCAAATAGTTGGGAGCTTTGCTTTCACAAAATGACCTCAAAAGGCAAAAACAAAAAGAGAAAGAATAGATACACGGTTCTTTCTGGAGGCACACGCGTCAAAACATCATCTAATAGATTGTTATTTGTTCAAGAGAGCGTGGGCAGTAGCAAAATAAGTGCTTAACAACTCACTTACTGACATTTCGCAACACTAAGAAACAACAAGGAAAAAAATGACCAATGCATAAAATGTGTTAAAGAAAGGAAACCACAAAACCAAAGCAAATCATAGGCTGCTGTGAGTTTGAATGCAGCTCATTCCTGTTGAAAGAAACAAAAAACCCACATCACTACCCACACGGCTACAAGTATAATTTGACATAGTTACTCCATTTGTTGAGACTGAATTGAGGTCGCAATTCTTCCTTTTGCGATCGCTGTGTTTGTTTAGTGGATTTGGTGGTGTATAACAACAGCGAGTAGGCGGGGGGGGGGGGGGGGGGGGGGGGGGGGGGAGGAAAAAGCTGCGAGAGCATCTGCTGTGGGAGTCTTGGTTTACTGGAGGCAATATGAACCACTGCACTGGAAACTCAAACATTGTGCCTAAGATTTTGGTTGTGTGTTTTTTTTTAATCAGCCCCAGTGGGAAGAACTGCGGCCTACAGTGTGGCCCCGCAGCTTTATGGAAGAGAACAGGAATTGACAGTATGATCCATGCTATTAATTTAAAGCTAGTTTATGTTGAGCCTGATTAAAGGCTCTGTTCTTGGCGGGGCAATCTGGCTTACTCGTGGCACGGGAAAAACAAAGGTGCAATTAGTAACACAAACGATGGCTCGGTTCCATGTGGTTGGTCCAGTTTCAGGTCTCTGGCTCACCGGCATGGCACAATGATGAAGAGCTGCCAATGTTAGTTACACTTGTGTGTTTCATAGCACAAAAAAAAGGGCAAAATACACCACGAGTACACAAATCGGTGTATTTTTTAATTGAATATCAATAGGTATGTTTTGTTCTTATTTATTTATTTATTTAATAAAAAATCCCTGCTATGGGGAGCGCACAGAACAAGCAAAGCAGTGAATCTAATGGCCGCTTTTCCACTATAGAGTTCAAGCACTGCTCGCCCTCGGCGCAGCTCGACTCTACACGGTTTGGGTACCAGGCACATTGTTTTCCATTACTTTAGTACTTCTTCAACGTGGGCAGTGTTGTCATAGCACGGTTGCACGAAACTGCCATGATGAGCCAAGCAGTTATTTCCTGAATCCTGTGTACTGAATCATTAGAATCAGTTAATTAAAAAGACTGAAAAGTCACTGAACTGAAATACGACTGAACGGGTTGTGATTCGACTCACAAACGCCGACTTTCAGCAGTGTTGGCGCTGAATACAACAGACTTGAAAAATCCTTGCTAAATGTTGACGATTATTTTAAGTATTTTTAACCTTTGAGAGTTCCTTTTACTACCCTAATTAGGCAGAAAATGTTGCCTTCCCAAAAACAACTGTAAAAATATTATATATTTAAAGGCGCCATATGTAAGAATGTGGCCAAAAATGGTTACTACACTCAAATTCAAAATACCGAGCTCTTTTAGGTTTCATTTTCTCCGCCATAGTAGCTCATACGTAACTGGCAACCCGTGGTTGCTCACTAGCTGAGACTCTACTGACTGCAATGATTGGTAGATGGACGCCACATGCCCAAACATGATTTCAAAACATAAACATGATTTGCAGTCTGCAAAATATATTTTTTTAATGCAAATATTTTGCCTGTACTGTTGTTGTTGGTGAGTTCAGTTTGTTACATGAACATTATTCCTGAGTCTCTGTGACATATTAGGAGGATTTTACGGCCAGTTGCTTTAGATTTATTACATAATGCACATTTAAAATAAAAAGATAAAAAAATCCACTTTAATTTAATTAATTTCATTTTGAGATTTTAACCTATCCAATGCCAGCATCTTTAAACAACAACAACAAAAATACAATTATTTCCAGAAAATGGTTTCATTGTAATTATTATTAGGCCATGAGATTGGTCAATAATCAGCCAAAACATTTATTTTGATGGATTGTTTGTTGTATTTTTTTCAGTGTCCAATTTAAAAAAAATAGAAAATATATATATATATTTTAAACAAAAGAAATAATAAAACAAAACAAAAAAACGGACTCATTTGTTCCTCGGGCCATAAAATGTCACATTTGAAATATTTTTTCAGAATTTTTCCTAAAATAAATATCCTCTAAATTCATTCAACACAGACGGAATGGCATAAAAAAAACTGAATGGCACAAAATCATTATTGTGTGAACACGTCTCACGATGACTTGAATATGACAGACATCTGTTTATATTTAGAAGTTACGCATTACAGCTTCTATAACTAGAAAGGCACTCCGTAGAGAGCACAAGGCAGACATTGCTCACAAGTTCAGTCAGGTATGACAAAACAATGTGGGTCATGTGAAAGCGATCCACACCAAAATTGAATTTTGCCCCGTGGCATTTTGACAGTGAAGTGAAATTCTCGATGAAATTATTCATCATGTATTTATTGTCATTCACACCTGTGATTTTCCTACTTTGACCCTTCAAAATGTCTGCAGTGAAAAGGGCTTATACCCCATCCTTCCGCGAGGATTTGTGAATATCTATTCAGTAGTTTTGATGTAATCCTGCAATCAAACCAACAAACACAACAGACATGAGTAACCTCCTTAATCCCCCTCACACCAGCAAGCCAAATACTAGGATGAAGCTGACTGTAGCTCACCGAGGTGAGACCATTGGAGGCTGTTTAAGAAAAGTACAACATTTTGTAAATCCTGCATAGTGTATTTGATGTATTGACGGGGGTTTAATTAAAAAGAAAACACTCCTTGCCTTTGTTGATGGATCTACAGACTGCTGTGGACTAGCTTAGCCTCAACAGCACATCATGACACCTTATAGCTTGTTTGTTTTCCCATACAGAAACATGAAAATGTAGGTTTGTTGTATATTGAAGCCTTATACGTATCATTTGACTTATTTGAATATTAAAAAAAAAAAACGAATAAATAAATAACACAATTGTTACTTTCCGTGGTTACTTTTACAATACAGTAACTCAGTTACGTTTTGGGAGAATCAACTAGTAACTATAACAAATCACATTTTTACACATTTGCTGAAGCACAATTTGAATGACCGTAATTTCGCGACACATTTTTTTTTCTCAATTAACCATTTTTTCTTCATTTTAAATTGTTAATACTGCATTTTAACATGCAGTAAATTACTCGCAGGACATTTTTCGGGCCCTTTTATGGTTAAAATAAGCATTTTGAGCCTTAAGTATGGTGGCCCTTAGGTGCAAGACACAAATGCAAATCACAAAACAAAAACAAACATCCAAAAACACAAACGCAAAACAAAAAACACGAACATGAATCAAAAAACACAGCGCAAATCACAAAACAAAAACGCAAATCCAAAAACACAAACGCAAAACAAAAAACACAAATCCAAAAATGCAAATGCAAAACAAAAAACACAAACATGAATCAAAAAACACAGCGCAAATCACAAAACAAAAACAAAAACACAAACGCAAAACAAAAAACACAAATCAAAAAACGCAACGCAAATCAAAAAACGCAAAACGAGAAACACACAGGCAAATCAAAAAACGCAAAAACAGAAAACACTGTAAAAAAAAAAAAAAAGTAAAGGTCTCTTCTGCATCGTGGTTGAATATTTTCCCATTTACAATAAATGACTAGTTCAAAAATGAATTGTTTTTGTGACTTTAACCACATGGATATGTGTATGCCTGCATGGTGTCTGCACTTCAACTTGGATCACAAAGGTTTAAATAAGCAAATTAGCATTTTCCTTGTACTCTCCTCACGGCAATGTGTTTAGCACAAGGCCTTTCGGCGGTGACATATGCATCCATTTAAATCAACAGATGGGGAAATGTCTTGACTCGCACAACTTTCCCTCTTACCTTGCACTTCAAAGCACAAACTCTACAAGTCATTTTAACCGGGTTTTGTCAACGTTATCCCAACCCTTCAGTCCTCAGGGCCAAGTCAAGTCAGGACAAACAGGACCTTTTCACCTTCCTCTTATGTTGATGTATTTGTGCGAGTATTTGACTTAGTAAGCATGTGCACACGTGCAACAGTATGTGCGCGGCCTCTGTCAGCGCAAAAGCTCATCTCCTTAATGGGACCCATCCTTTGTCTACCACTGACAAGCGTGACCATTGTCCCAATCCCCCTCAGTGTAGTTTCATGCATGGGTGAAAGTAATCATTTTGCATGTGGTCACAGTGACAGTTTCACAGGGAAGGATGGAGGATATTGCAGCAGAATGAAAAGGAGGAACTCCTCACCACCTACTGTATAACGCTGGGAAATTGGCTTTGATATGATTGTTTGGAGCTTCTTTTTTTTTTCTTTTTTTTGGAGTCCATGCTTTCTTCCAACTTTGATTATTGGATTATCATAAGGAGTGCAATTATGGTTACAATGATAAGTTTGAAATACAACATTTCTCCAGCTAAACCAAACCAGCCGACCTCCCCACTCCCCCCCCCCCCGCATACTCCCACCATAGAAATTTTAATAATTTCATATATATATGTAGAAGCAAAATAAGCAAAACGAGAGAAAGAGAAATGATAATAAGATTATACAGAATTATACAGTATATTCACAATTTTTGATTGTTTTTAAGCTTGAGAACACATTTTGTTTTTTCTTGTATTTATTGTAAGAATAGGTGGAAAGAGAACTGAAATAGTCTACTCAATTAAAAGTACAACTGTTTTGATATTTTACTACACATTTTTAGACCAGGACTTTTACTTGTACGCAAGTTGAAGTTAAAAAAAAAAGTAGCTTGTTTAAAATGTGCTCTGAGTTACTTAGTAACTAAGTTACTTAGTTACTTTTTTAACAAGGTTGGAGTCCTTTCTTGTGTTGTGCAAACTGGACAAGAGGACACGAATCTCACATTGTTTTTTGATTAAAGAAAAATCTTTACAAATTAAAGTGCTGGCAAAATAAAATAATGTCAGTCAAAATGGGTCAAAGGTCACAAATGCTTTAATTTTCTCACTCACTCAGGGACCTTGATTAACACTCACTGCCAACGTTTCCAGTGTGCGAATTATCATTATTATTGTTTTGTTATTATTCAGGCCAACATTTCGGTGAAGTACAGTACTTCCAAAAAAACTTTACTTATAAGTAAAATGACACTTTTTACAAGTACACAAAGACCTACTCATTTACAGTAATGTGAGTTAATGTCATTCATTTGATTGGTGTTCATATTCCAGTATAACATAACTATAAAAAACATGACATATTATAAGTAATGACAGATAAATATGGTATGAATAAAGTTGGCAAAAAAATAGGAATATTGAACATTTTCAGTGTAGTTATTTTCAATGAAAAAAGTTTTTAAATTGTTTATTATTACTTATTTATTTATGTATTTAATTAATTAATTAATTAATTAGCATAGCTTTATTTAGTCTCTTCGTTTGCATATTTAAACCGTACATACATCACATTGCATATTATATACATACACATTATACATGTACAAATAATGTTAAAGAACCTTTAAAAAAAGTTTTTTTTGCAATTTCTAATGCGTATTCTCTCCGTATCAGATCAAATGTGGAAGCATTTCTGATGACGGTTACTTAAGGATGTGATACAGTGTCACTTTGTTGCTATACTGTCATCTGACACAAGCCGAGTTAGACCAAAATAAATAAATAAATAAAAAGAGTTGCTGGGATCTAAAAGGCAGACTACTCAACTGGTTATATTTAATTTTTTAAAAACCCCGGGTGAGTTAGTCTTGGCTGTGCTGCAGCCCAAACCATATTAACCATATTAAATTTCCTTCTCCTGCCAGCGGGTGACTGCTGACAACTGAGGTCAAAAAAATGATGCTCTGCAGAAGTGTTTTTGTTAAAAAGAAAGAAAATGTTTTATTAGCAGCTACTGCATGTTTGCACTGGCCACTTCCTTATGTCATGTAGTCCTATGGACAGGGGGCGCCACTGCAGACTGTAATCAGTGTAGTAACGGGTCACTTCCTGTCACCTTCAAGCCACAAACTAAATGTGCTCGAAACTAATTGTACCTTTACCTGATTTCCATTGTGTGAAGACTGTATTGGAACTGGACACCATGTTTCAAGATGGTGCTCCATTGAAAAAAAATTCCCCTGACTTTGCTGTTTTTGTCTCCTTAATATATCATATTGATTTGAGACTTTTCTGAATACATCTGAAATATGGGCCACAGGAAAGGAGATAGCTGCTAGGTGCGTAACCTGGTTTAATACTAGGTTTTAGTTTAAATATCTAAGGTTTTGTAAAATAAACTGTTTTATTGCCGATGCAGGGGGAAGTGTCGGATGTTTATAGCGGGAGTTTGCCTCCTGTCACAAAACGGCAATAAATGATGCCCGTTTTTTTTTTATTTGTCAAGATTCCACATTCGAGCCCTTTAGTGTCATTGCAGAACACAACAAAATTGCTATTGTGACAACAACAGAAGAGGTGCATTTCAAATCCCAGAGAAATGAAAAGAAAAACATTTAAGAGTAGCTCAAGTACAAGATATTAAAAAGAGACAAAAAATATGTGATAATTTAATAATGTCATTTACTGATCAGTAAATTACATTTCAATGTTATTAAACTGTTATTATAATAATTAATGTTTTTTTCCTGTAATCAAGACGCTCTTTTCCTGTTTACCATACCAGAGTGCTTCGTAGGGATGTCACAGGAAGAGAGCAATACAAACATTGGCAGTGATGTAAATAAGGGCTCACTTATAGAGGTGATGAATTTGAAAATATTCAAATATATAACGGTGACATTCAGTATTTCTTCAAGCGGAATTTCAAAGAGGGACGTCTGGTTAACAAATGTCAATGTATAGTGCGGAGACGCGGAGCTTAAGGTGAAAAGGCCATTCTAAGGATACCCACACAATGTTCTTTTTACACCATATATTCTTGATGGGTAATTTTTTATACCTGTATCTTGGCAGTGTGTATATATATATATATATATATATATGTATATATATATATATATATATATATATATATGTATGTGTATATGTATGTATATGTATATATGTGTGTATATGTATGTATATATGTATATATATGTATGTGTATATGTATATATATGTGTGTATATGTATATATATATGTATGTGTATATGTATGTATATATATGTATGTGTATATGTATATATGTGTGTGTATATGTGTATGTATGTATGTGTATATGTATATATATATATGTAAGTGTATATGTATATATGTATGTGTATATGTAAATATGTATGTGTATATGTATGTGTATATGTATATGTATGTGTATATGTATATATATGTGTATATGTATATATATGTGTATATGTATATATATGTGTATATGTATGTATGTATATATGTATATGTATATATATGTATGTGTATATGTATATATATGTGTGTATATGTATATATATATTATATATATATATGTATGTGTATATGTATATATGTATGTGTATGTATATATGTATGTATATATGTATATATATATATGTATGTGTATATGTATATATATATATGTATGTGTATATGTATATATATGTATGTGTATATGTATATATATGTATGTGTATATGTATATATATATGTATATGTGTATATGTATATATATATATATATGTATATATATATGTATGTGTATATACATATATATATATATATATGTATATACATATACTTACATACATACATATATACATATGTGTGTGTGTGTATTCATAAGCATAGCTCACAAGACAAAGCTGAGTGGCAGCTGCAGAATAACCATATAACCATGGGACCAATGTGTCTGCAGCTTATGACATCAGGGGAAATGATTGATGTGGGTTAGCCTGCTGGGAAGCTTGTGTTTGACATAATCAGATAATTACTATAACATGGATGACTGCATATAAATGAAAACATTAATGGAATATTCACAACCCTCCCAATCCCCCCCCCCACCCCACCCCCCGGAATCAAAACACAATCACGAATGCATTTCAACAAAGTCGCCGGCGATTTACCTGAAAGTGTTGCATTTTAAATGCCTCGCGTTTCCTCTCCAAGTCTCGCAAAGCGGAAAACAGAATGGATTTCGGGCTAAAAAAGCGAATCTGTGTTTAATAACACTACACGGCCATAAATGTGTCTGTTAATGACGCGCCTGTGTCTCAGTGATTGCTCATTTCCATTTCTAGCGTCCTCATTAGACTTGATGGAACATGTACGATTCGGTAACATATAATGTGCACGCACGCACACACACACAGAGACGCACATAAAACTTGGCACAATGTTGTAGGATTATAATGTTATCCAGATAAGCTAATTAAAAAGTGTCAGTGCACGCATGGTACTAATGATAATGAATTCAACTGTGGAACGAGCGTAAGCCCTGATGAGTTCTATGTGCGTCACCTTAAGGCCCATTCAGCTCCGCTCAAAGAGGAGAGGTCAGAAATGATGATATTCACATCCTCACTCATGACTTATATTTGTGTATAAACGCATGTTTAATGTCTCGTAGGCGTCGCAGTGTGTGGTCATGGATGTGCCGCTCGCCACCTCTCGCTCATAATTACGGCACATTATGTAAAGTTTAGGAAATACACATAATAGAAGTATTAGATCTATGTCGGGAGTGAGTCGACAAAGGGCATATTTACCATTCTGTTTGTGCAACGTCGCTCCGAGCGATGGCAGCCATACAGAGATGCTTGCTCAAAGGAAGCCAAGGTTTTCTTTCTCAAGATATCAATAAATATGCGAGAGGCATAAATCTTTTTACAGAGTTTAAATCAACGGATGTTGTTTTCTCTTTTTTTTTTTAAAATCCGTTACTATTCATTCATGTGTAAAGCGTATAGAATCGTGAGACCTGCGTCGTTCTTTGTCTTCTTTTTCTTTATCCTTGGTTGATCTTTTGAAGTCTTTTTTTTTTTTTTTTTCTCGTCCTGTCACCTCTCCTTGACAATGTGACTTTTTTCTCAAACGTATGCATACATGCTAAAAAATCTGCTTCTCTTTGTGCACTGCAGGTATCGACACAGCCTGTCAGCAGCAGGTTCTATGAGGACATGCTCGCATCTGCCACCTACAGGTAAGGAAAGTTAAAAAAGGTGATTTTTCATAAGCGGGAACTGGATATTTTTTGTTGTTTGTCTCTTTCCCTTTATTGTAGTTTTTTTTTAATATTGCAAGGTGCAAGGAATTACTGAATTGTCAGATTTGTTTATCGGACGCTGGCAAACTTGGTTTGGTTGAGCAAACAGCCCGTTCACAAAATACAATCTTCTGCAACGTCTATGGTGGAATAACAGCTGTTAAAAGAACATACATTTTTAATTCTCATACCCAACTCCTGACTTAAACTCCAAGGCTTCCAATGTGTTGATATGCCATTATATACCTTTATATACTGTACTTCTACCTACCTGAAATGTAATGTAAAATTGGTATATACAGTCATTTTTCAAGTCTTTATATTAGTGTATAACCAATACAACACAGGCTTGCCTGTGTGATGGTACTCCTATTTGTGGATTTATCCAATTTCTTATTTCCGAAGCATAATTGGCATCATGCGATTATATTTCATGTGTTATACAGAGCTTCATAATGGACGATTATAGATTCTCGTGACGTGACTCTGACGACAACTTCCTTGAACTGCTCATGTCTGGAAGAACATGAAAAAGGAATTAAGAGTTACACAATGATATTAATTGGGGTTATACGTCGTTTTTTTTTTCGCTTGAATAAAATGGATTCGTTAAATCCGTCACTCGGTCTTTCGCAGCAAATGCAGTTTTTTCTTTTTTCGGTAACAACCGATTCTCTGTTCACATTTGTCACACAGCCGTACAGTATTTACCATACCTAGAGCTGTGTAGTTTTGTGGATTATATATTTTTCGTTCAGACAAGATAGACTATATTTGACATCAGTGTGGGCCAGATAAGTGCTTTCTGTGAGACGTATTGCCTGCTGAACCAGACCAATTGACAGTTGCATCCTTCAAAAGCAATCAGGCCGGTGGCTGCTCTCAGCTCCTCTGTAAAGCTATACCTCCAACACCCGAACAAAATGTCTGAGTGAAGAAAGACCACACAAAGGCTAATTCTTTAAAAACCAATTTAAAGTCCCCAGAAACTTGTATCGTAAAATATTAAAAGCCTATAACCCAGTGCTCGCACATTATTTACCGTTCAACTGGAGTTTAATTCTCAATATTGGGGGCTGTCTTCCTTTTACAAAAAAAAAAATGATTTGTCTCTGCGTACAGCTTAATACAAACTGGATAGTTTAATTTTATGGTTAGATGATCTCTCAAATGACAGTTTCACTGCATTAACCATGTGTTTATTATTGTAAACAATGGCAATAAAGGTCCTCTAACCTTGTATTTGTAAAAACTTGACCTTTTACAAACCAAGCAGTTTAGTAATTAGACTGCCTGCTGAGCAACGTAACTAGGGACTTCTCATTGCTTTGCCCAGCCCAATTTTTGAACCTCGCAGTGTCGTCATACTTTAACGTAGAGAAGTGGTTGGAACTTTAAACGGGTCATAAGACTTGGTACTATTATGGTTTTTAAACGACCGCTGTTGAAGTCTTGTACGTGGCGCACTCAGCTGAGGTCCATGAAAATAATTTCCAAAAATCGTGAAACAAACTCTTTTCCTGCCCACAATTTACAACCTAAACCAACATTTTTTGTTTACATAAAAACTTTGCTATAGTTGTCTGTTGTCTTTTTCTTATAATCGCCTAAAAGCGCAGAGACTTCTGGTCAAACCTCAAACCACTGACTCCCACTTTAAAACTCAGCTTTGTTGAGTTTACAAAAAAATTAAGACAAGGGTGATTTTAAAGCTGCTATTTTCTCCGTTTTTCACAAATTTAAATGTGAGCGCTCCTGCACGGCTCCTGACGCTCACAAACCAAGAATGTAATCTGTTAGAAACAGGTGTTGTTGGGGGTTTAAAGTTGTTTTTAAAGTTTTAAAGGTTGTCAGCAAGAAGCAGGCACAATCAAAATTTCGCCACAGAATTTTCCAGGATGCTATTACTATGTTACTATGGGTAATTTCATGAGGTACCTTGTATGGTTGTTGACATTGGAGGACACTCCTTCGTGGGGTCACGACCTGAGCAGTTGAGACAGAAACAATGGCAATTGCAAGGCGACAGCTAAAATGCACAGTAGTGCGCAGGGAAAATACAACACCAGAGCTGAGTATCTTTATGCTTATGACCTGCTGAAGTAAGAATAATAGCCTGGAGTAGCTTCAACTCCGGCCACCTTTCACCTTGACTACCAGCCAACTATTGAGACAAAACTCCAGCCCCAAGTAGCTTGTTCGTGTCGGTGCCCGCTGACATTGAGCTGTCAGTGAAGCCAAGTGCAACTGTGAAAGTGAACAGCATAAACGCCTTACAGCCACTGCTACACAGTTTCATACCAATCCAGATCCGGATATTAGAGATGGAGGATGGGAGGGAGCAGTTGTGACACATGATGTTGTGCCACTACATCCAGGGTAGAGTTCCATTGCTCCCTTCAGTCAGTATATGTGTAGAGGTGTGGGTATGTGTGCAATACCACTCTATGAAGTAAGTTTAAAGGTACACTGCGTAGTATTTATGGGTTTATATGACCCAAAATCCACTTTTTTATACATATTATGTGCTCCTGCATTGTCTAGTCGCTGTATAATAGTTTTTGTTTCATTTTCGTAGTGTTTCAAAAAGTCATGTAAAATAACATGGTCACGGGCCGCTGTTGCATAGCCACTGTTAGCAGCGAGACGCCATGTTTCTACCGGAGCCTGTAAGGACAAACGCGGGAGAACAATTTGAGCGTCGCTTTACTTGTAGCGGAAGTCCCGCCTCTCTCCCCCTCCCTCTCGTCGTCTGAATAAATACTTGGACCTCATCTGCTGACGCGGAGAAAGACGACGAGGACGACATTTGACCGGCTGAGGATACCGTAGCGCTCAGGAAAGGGAGGGGGTGAGCAGAGGAGCAGTTAGTTTTTGTAAATTTCAGCCTCTCCTCTAGATGTCACTATAAACTACTTACTTCACCCTTTAAGACACCATTCTACAATAAGATGGTGACTACATAATACATATTGTCTAAGCCTCAAAAATGTCCGTCTAATAACCACATGTTGGCTTTGACGCGCAACTTCTAAGCTTTCAGAAACTGCTTGTTTTTTTCCGATAAGACAAACCCGCCACGTAATTGCACGTCGTCTGGGATACGCGAGGTGTTAAAGGGTTAAAATAACTGCCAAAAAAACCTGTCAGATCCATAAAGATAGCTAGATAGTCCTCGTCCATACACAATATGCACTATAACCACTATAAAACCAGTCATTCTTGTCAGTACAGTAATACTTCTACATCGTCTTTATCCATTAAATACGGTCAGAATTATTCTTATATAAATAAGAGTTTCTCTGGGGTGAAATGTCTTATTTGGTTTGGACTAAAGCTTGTTTTGTTGTTCATCCATATCAACAGGCATCTGAAGCTGATATCTCATGAGATTGTATTGCATATGTAACTGTGTAATTGCGAAGCAGGTATTAAAAACAATTAAGGTAGACATAATGGGATTTTCATTATGTCTCAAAAGTACACACAGCGTTGCTCTATTGATGTAAACTGAGAAGGGTTTGAAGCAGTTCCACAGCTTGGTAAAGGGGGAAAAAAAAAAGGTACTTCACAAAAATGTTGCTTTTATAAGATCCATTATAAGATTCACTGCTGACACAGATATGCTTCAAACTGCCTGTAAGTTGTGTAAAATTAAATCCTTTGGAGCCAAATGTGTGGAACACGGAGCCAGGAATTCCAGACTCAGTGGTTGGATTATGACTGCATGAGCCCATATGAAAATAAATTATGCGGGAAGTAAAGTTAAAAGTGTCCTCTACAATTTTGGAGAATTGCTCCTTTACAGAGCACTTTCACCGAGAAGTAAGATTGCCTGGTCACGCGTCTTCTGAAAGCTGAAGCTCATTCCTGTGATTACGCACATTCTCAGAAACAGAGAGACGCGCTGAGTGGTTTGATTATAACACATCTGCGCTGAGAGCACCTTTGGACAAAATAGGCTTTTAGCAAAAATGTCAAAAATAGACATCGCTGAAATGTCAGCTTTCGTTTATGGCATTAACATGCAGTGTTCCGAACGTGGAGGCATCTTCATGTGTGTTTTATCTGAGCAAGAGGCGTTTGTCTAAAAGACTTTCAGCTTTTTATTGTTTTTTTTTTTGTATTTTATTGGGGGGGATTTTATTAGGGGTGAAAACGTTATCGGTCACGTTCAGGATACAAAAGTGATTGAGGTAGACAGCCGGTACAACGTTTATACTTAAGTTTAACGGTCCTATATAGCATAATAAATGCTAGGATGCACTAGGATGGAGTTCTAAATATTCATAAACACATTTTTGTTGACTAGATTCTGGAAAAAAAAAGAGAAGAGACATTACGCTTCACAAAAATGTGAAAATTGCATTATGAACTGTAGCTCCAGGTTCCCTTACTTTATTTTCTATGGAGGTATCCTTTAAATTGTATATTCTGATAAAATATGAAGGCATGCATTACATTACATTACATATCATTTAGCAGACGCTTTTATTCAAAACGACTTACATTTGAGTACAACAAACTTGAACTTGTGAATAAAGCAAATGTGAGGCAATAATTGTTTAAATTATACTTTACAGGTGGGCAACCACTTATGTATAAATACATTTGTTCATTTCCACATTTACGTAATAAGGATTCATACGGTGTGCTTTCAAGCACATAAAACGCCACTTTTCAGCTCTTTGTCCGTTTTTTGACTTAGCTTTGTTGAGCTAACCAGCAAATGCAGCTGTGCCTTTCACGTCAAGCGTCATAGGGATTTTATTGATGATTTTATGGGAAGCTGGAGACTCTAGCGTTGCCCGCTCCGAGCTCATTAGTTTCCCCAGAGAGTGGAACGCTTTTGCCAAGTTAAAGATAGACAATGCCGAGCTGTAGGACGTTACAGTCACCAGCAGCATCGACGTTCTGTTTCTGTGTGAGCTGAGCTTCCGCCCAATGCTTTCGAAGCTGTAGTTAATCTGTACGATTTGTAAAGCCCTAGGTCAGGCTTGCGTTTTTTAACTTTACTTGTTAGGCGGGGTGTGCGTTGGGCCCGATGGCCATTTATCCTGATGTCATACCGGTGCGATGGCATCAAACGCCCGACACAATAGTCGACAACGGAGGACATCCAGCAGATACTTTTCTGACTTCAAGCTTCGTATGAGAATAGATTACAGTGTTGAAGAAACACCAGTTGCAGGGGAGTGACCATTTCTGTCACTCAATCAGCTGACTGTTGTGAGTGGAGCCGGTCTAGCTCCATACCAATACCCCAAGGGTAGGTTACCGAAAAATTAGAACTGTTGGGGCCAGTTATTTTGGTACTGTTCCAAAAATACATCCTGTACCGAACTGAAACGTTCCACTTGGTGGAAACATGGCTTTAGCATGTAGATGCTCAGCAGATGCAGTCAAATCCCACTTTGTTTATTCACTACGACTACATAAAGCATTACACGTTGCATAAAACCGATTATCTGTCCAGTGTTGAAAAGGTCAAGGAAGAACCGTTGCATGTATATAGCGATGACATTTGATTTTTATAAGTAGGTGCTTCAGTTCAGCACTAATGTTTGCTGATTCACACAGAGTAGAGATGAGGGGTGATGGGCTGAGACGGATAAAACAAGGTGATATTTTACGGTGATACATGCGATACCTTTTGCTTTCATTGGTCAGAGATCAAGATCAGAGGGTTAGGCTTGTCAAATCTTGTGCTCAAATTTGATTAATTTGAATAGAAATTTGAAGTAACAATACTAAAGGGTACTACTTATGGATGCTTTTGAGGAGATGGCGTAACACCAGGTGAATAAGATTCACCACCTGGAGACTGCGAGTGTTGATGCGTCTACTGTAGTAGTTTTGTTCAAATATTTTCAGTCAGAACTGACCTGCAGACCTGTGCACCCACGTCGCCCTGATCTAATTTCAAGTGTGCTATGTTCAGTCTAAATATACCGTCAAAACGTACTGCGGTCACAGGAGACGCATACAGGACGCGTCCGTGAAAAGGCATTTTAGTGCCTTTGGGTGTGAAAAAGCCGTACTTAGCGCTGTCCACTTGTGATGGGATCATTATGGACGGCTGTTAATATCGGGTCTCAACAGGGCCACAGACACTGACATCTCGAGTGGCTTCTACTTAGTGGTAGTGTGCAGTAAACCTTATCCTTCATACACTGGCCAAAACGTGTATTCCATCCATTTATCCCTATTGTGATCATAATTCTGCATCTATAACTATTACTAGTCTTATTGGCTTTTGCACAAATGTTCATGGAGCAACCCATGCAACCTCCACCGCCATCTTTACTGACTAGTTTTACATGCGCACAGATTCATGTTGTCGTCCATTAATCGTGCACACGCGAGGCCGTCTCGCACCCGGCGGTTTCAGAAAAACGACTCCTTCCTAGTCCTAACCTCAGTCTTGAATGACATTGTGTGGAAGCTGCACGCCCTATAAACTGCACAATAGGCCCCGCGGCTGGCAGGTAAACGCGGACACGCCGAGAAAGGTCATCCTGTACAACTCCTAACAAGATTAAAAATGATTCATGAGACCTCGGTGATACTTTTCACTTACTTCCCCACCCTTCACAGAGGAGCTGGAAGTGGTTTATAGATATTTTCTTTTTTACTTTTATAACACCAAACTATTACAAAGGTGAAGCAGTAGCCAGATTGCCTGGTGGGTTAGTCTTGAAATTGACCTCATCGTGGAGTGTATTCAGCATGAGTAGTGGTTTAAAACCAGATGGAAGCAGCCACAGGTGCCTTTCCTTCCTACAATGAAATCAATTCCCATGCGCCTTTAGAGTTCGGATGAATCAGGGTTCTGCCTGTTGGACTGTGTTTCAGCGTCTGTGAAAATCCTTCTCCCTTATCTGTATGTGTACCCATGCACCGCATTTGCATCTGTATGTGTGAGTCCCAGGACTGCAGGCTATTATATTATCTAAATGGGTCCAGGCAGCACTGGGCTGGAACCAATCACAGCAACCTGTAATGATAGGGATCCTAGGGGACGGCGGCAAGTAAATTCTTTGACTTTTAAAAAATGTTTGTTTTTTTTATTATTATTTATATGCACATGAATCAGCCAAATATGACCATTTACAATATCTGCACTCATCACATTGTCATACAGAAGAACGTCACCTGCACACACACTGTACATTCACACAGCCAAAGGCAGTGCTTCTTTTCTTACAACGGTAGCCACCACATACACTGATATTATAATAATAATTATAATAGTAACAGCTCAAAGTGCTTCACGTAAAAAAATAAACAATACAAAATACACAGTCTAACTAACACCGTGCTACAAGTTTCCGACTGTTAAAGAGTGGCATTTTGTTCATCAAGTACTCAATGATTATGAGGCATGGACGTGGATATTTTAACATTCACACCAGCACAAAGTACAGCTCAGGCTGATGATGGGAATGTCATTAGGTCTGCATGTATCCAAATTGAAATTTATTTAGATGAAAGGAATTGGACAAAAGGCTTTTTTTTTTTTTGACCCGACGGTGGTGCGAGATGAAACGTTATCCTAGCAATTCATCATCGCACTATAATATGACCGACGCCGTGATAGAGGCTTGAAACTAATGCGGCAGAAGCAGATACAGATTATTCATTCTTGTCAAGATCTCGCACTGACTTTACATCCATTTTTTTTTTCTCTTGCTTTTCACTTTCAATCTTGTCGTATTTAAGTATCTTGTAGACTCATGAGTAAAAATAACTGGATTTATTTATAAGTTAATAAGATAATGGAGTTTGTGTGTTCATGCAAAATCATGCAATATGGGGATTAGGTGAATTGGTCACTCTAAATTGACCGTAGGTGTGAGAGTGACAGTAAATGGTTAATTGTCTCTATATGCGGCCCTGCGAACTGTCCAGGGTGTACCATATCGCCCAATGTCAGCTGAGATAGGCACAGCACCCCCCGCGACCCTCCGGTGGACGATAAAGCGGTAGATAATGGATGGATGGATGGGGATTAGGTAAATTGGACATAGGTGTGATTGTGAGAGCGGATGGTTGTTTGTCTTTGATGAACTGGCGAACTATCCAAGGTGAACCTTGCCTATATGGCCCTATGTCAGCTGAGATTGGTGGAGGATAAAGTGGTAGAAGATCACAATGATAATAATGATTTATCCTGCGACTAAACTTCACTTCAAATGGCAATGAATAGACTCACTGTTGTCACTTGATGGTGCACTAGTCAATCCTGAATTCAAATGCTAAGCTAATGCTAAGTGAATTCTAACCTGCTCATTAAAGGTCACATAGAGTGGTCCTGTTGCACATATATGTTAGTTATGGAGGTCTACTTACATACATTAACTTGTTTTTATGCTCAAAAACCTCCTAGTTGCTGTAAACGAGCCAATAGAAATCCTCTTTTCTGACGGTGTTTCCCAGCCGCGAGATTTGAGACTCAACTCTCTCACCCAGAAGACAGAGTCTTGTGATTGGCCAATACTAATCAGCACATCCGCTCTCAGAAGCGCTGCTCCCCCCTCTGGAACTAGGGATGCACTGCTCCTCATTACCAAAAGATTGTTTTAACAGTGTTTAAAAATTCGCTTCGTCACGACTCCCCGCCGCAGTCCCTTTTATGACTTTGACCCAGTCAGAAGACACTGTCGCTCGTGAAACACCTCCACAATGGACGTTCTTCTTCTTCTGCGGTTCAATGTACGCAACCGGATGTGCCCTGACTAGTGCCCGGAGCAGGAGGATCTGCTGTTCCGGAGAACCTTTGTTTACGTAACCGGACCAGGTTTTTTCAGAGATCTCGCTGAGCCCGAAATTACAATAAAACACAGCGTTCTCAGCAGTGGCTGAACTGTTTGTTTTGAACCTTCAGGGCTTCTTAAACAATGTAATGACGCAAATACACACTAAAAAACAGCGGTAATTGGAACTTCCGGTCTAGGTTTGCTTTAATAAAAGTTAAGTTTCAATATTCTGTAGCCCATGGATGTTTGCTCTCAATTTCAAGGTAACCCATTCAACAATTGTTGATTTAAGTCGGTGTGGTTTAATACCATTAGGTACTCATTAGTTTTTCTCCAAAGTTCAAATATAAGAAAGTAACTCGCTCTAAATCGGTCCTCAGCCTCTGTTTATTACCTTTCATTAAAACAAACAAAGAAAAACGGGTGCATAAAATGAAGCAGGCTTATTACTCATTCCAATTTTAAAGTGGTTGGAAGGCATCAGAAGAATGAAAAGTGAACTGTAATCTCCACTAAACACCTGCAAACCTGCTACTTAGCTTCCAGGGAGCTGCGCATTAACAGCGTTGTCATGACCATGGCTTTGTCTCCGGATATGATAGCCCTAAATCGGTGAAGGAAATTATTTATGAATCACGCTTTGTTTGCTTAACTCCCTCGCATCGATTGAGGACGGAAACTGCGCCGAGCGGTTGTGCTGCTAAATGTTTCATGTGACATGAATTAAGAATGCGAGGATCCTCGAGGAAAGACGATGGAAGGCAGGTGGACGGTGGGAGGAGGGAAAAAAAAAAAAAGTTATTGAACACTGAAGCGGGGGTTTACTGACAGATGTGTGTCTGTGCCTGTGTAAGCTCCAGGTTATGTTAGTTTTCCTGGGAAGTCATAGGGCACAGGGACAGCAGCGTTCAACACTGTAAGAGGGACACTAGAGGCTGGATATACATAAACAAACACAAATCCTCGCTCACGCACACACACACCGAGTGGAAGTCCGCTCATGCATATCAGCAAAGCTGACGATCTTTAAGTGTAATCCGTTCCCTATGGCGGGCTTCGCTCGTGTCTTCAAGCCCATTTCAGGAGCACGTGAGGGGTTTGTGCCAGGATCAAAATCCATTTATCTCTGTTTTGAAGCTTCCTAATTCAAATCAATAACAAAAAAAAAGGCTTGCCAAATCTCTCGAGGCAACTCGAAATGGGGGGGGGGGGGGAAGACGGAGAGAGAAAAAAAATAAGAAATGGATGAGAGCATTGGGAATACTGCAAACAAGGAAAACAAGTAATTGGATGAGGCTTCATTCACAAACGCATGCTCTGGCACATTTATCTAAGGAAACCTCTCTGAATACCGGAGACGTTTCCTTTCATCTTTTTCAATTAAACTAAAGTGAAGTGGTAAAAAAAACGACTGCTGTTTTCAGTTTCGTGTTTGTAATCATTCCATGTTTCTAATTCACACTTTGACATAATTACACACTTATCTCTTTGTATATGAACTAGAAATAGTCGTTTTTAATTTATAATTAGCGTTGGCTGCACTAAGTGCCCTTTTACCGCATGCAGCCTGCATGGAGGCACTGGTGCTCAAAATGTCCTGCGAGGAGAACAATCGAGGACACACAAAAGACCTGCAAAGGATTAGCAGAAAAATCAGTGTTACATGGGCTGCAGACAAATGTTGTGTGCTGTGACGACTAACAAGACACTGTAAGGACTCGTGTTTTTCCAAAGCTATTGTTGTCCTGTGCCATTAGAAGGACTTTATAAGCACTTTATGCTACAAATATGTGTTCTGTAACTAAAGCACAATAGACTCTGGGCTACTATGTGTTAAAATATTCTCAAGATTCTCTCTAACAACTGCGTTGCATGTTCTCAATCAATACGTCTTTATGTACACAGCACTTTTCCCGTGGATAAAATGTAACACAAAGTACGTAAAAAAGAAAAAAAAAAAAGAGATCAGCAGAAAATAATGAGCAGAATTAGAAGATAATAATATTGCTTTATAGCTGTAGAAAGCAGCTACTTTCAATCTGAGTCATCAAATCAAAAGTTCATGTTAATATTAGTCATACGCAGTCACCGTCATCCTTTTTACTTTTACAAGTGGATTAAAAATTTAAACATTTCTGGTTTATTAAGTGGTGGGCATTTAATATTCTGTGTTATCTTAGGCTGAAAGAAAAGAGGACTTAAAAAAAAAAAAAGCACATGCAAAATGAAAAGGTTGTGCGATTGAGAATGCGGCTTTGCACAGAGGAACCAGACGTCGTCTCTGGTGTTTATTTAACGTATTATGCATCCAGACATGGGAGAGAATTAAACAAAAGATGCGATGACAAAAGCTAATACAATGAAATCCAGCTCTCGCAATAATGAGTAAATCATTATAGAGAGAAGAGAAGAACAATCTCCACATTTAAGAGTATTTAGTCGAGTATTAGTTTGTGTACAATGGCCTCATAAGTGAAGAGATGTGATTTAGCATTTCAACGTCGTCTCTGTCTCAGTATTGTGCACCTTTAGTTTTTCCCTTTCCCGCAATTTTCTGTAGCCGTAGGACATCCCTGAAGCACTGCATACTCAAAATCTGCAGAATGATACACAAGAAAAATGATGTGTGAGATATGTTGTGTCGACCATAGGTTTTCTGTCGTATTTTTCTTCTTCAAGTCACAGTTCTGGTTAATTACCAGAATCGGAATACTTAGAAGAGAAAAATAGAAGTAATCATGTATACTGTATATAATAATAAATGAAAAAACATTATCAATATGATAAATAAGAACATGGGTAGCAGTTAAGCATTGTTCAGGGATTAGACAATGTTTTTCCCACTAATTTGAATGTAAATATCAATTTGAATAATTTGTATGCATGGTTATCATGCAACTGATAGACATTGTTGATATTGGCGTTGGTACCAGTTAAAAAAGGTATGTTTATAAATGGTAGTGGCACGGCCACCATACTCACTGTACCGTGTACATGTTTAATATAGAAACATGGATATGAACCAAGTATCATTTGAACAGCATAGTAATGAATGCACAATAATGATTTGCCCAATTTTATACAATATACTATATGGTAGGTGGTCCCTGTTCCATCTCTCCATCAGTTTCAAGGTCCTTGGCCTGAAAAACCTCTGCTCTTAGGGAATACCATTTAGATGTAAACAAATGTGTTACAGATGCGTCCACAACAAGTGAATTCCGCTGCTCCAAAAAACCCAGTTGCTCAGCAGTTTGACAGAATAAATGCTTTTTTTTTTTTTTTTTTTTTTTTTTTTTTGTCCTCCAGCTGTATACACAAACACTGCTTCAATCAGGTCTCGTAGTTTTGCTTTACAGAGCCCATTTTCAGATGAAGGACACGGCATACAAAATAATGTGACATTATTTCTGTCCACAAAGACCGAACAAAGGCAGAGCTGAATGTTTGGTTCGGTGTAGGGACATAATTGGAATGGTTGTTGACTGGGCAAACACAAAGAGACAAAGAACCATTCGCTCTCGCACTTGCACGTACGATCGATTTAGAGCGACCGCTTAAGGCCCCGGTGTACTTCCACGCTGTCCTGCTCGGATTGTGGAATCGCGCAAAGAGCCTATTGGGTGTGCATCTTGCGTCAACGCGCAGGATGCGTGTGCAGCCCAGATTTCGGATGCGAGCGGACAGCACGTGTGCAAACTGAACTTCCGCCCCACCAGTCGGTGGAGTATTAAGCCCTGCTCAACAAGCAGAAAAGGCATTTCAACAACAGAAGAAGTAGTTGCAAAGGACAGTCGCCGAGTCTCGAACTGGCCGACACCCCGACTCCCCTGCCCGATCTTTCAGCTGTAGGCCACTCGAACCAGTTGTGTCCGAGGGATCTGTAGCATGGTTCTCTTCTTCTTTGGTAGGAATGCGTCCTATTCCCTGTGTCCAGACTTGTACCGCCACCCGATGGTGAAGTCAGATACAACAGGACCCTGATGCGCGAGTATGTCAGGGTCCGATATTGGAGCGCCATGTGTGCGGAAGTATACCGGGGCCTTTGCATGTTTTTGGACTGTGGGAGGAAACGGAAAATCCCGGAGAAAACCCATGCACATACGGGAGAACACGCAGACTCCACGCAGAAAGGCGCAAAAACCGGTACAAGACCCGCCAATCTTCTTGCTGCAAGGCAAAAAATTCCAGCAAGTGTGCCACCGTGTGGCCTTGGTTAAAAAAAAAAAAAACAGAAAAACTTCTCTGCCATAATTAGGTTTAGTTGACCTTTATGTCGTAATGACCGTGGCTGTGAGAGCATGCATATTGTTGCCATTTAAAATGAGTGATGCTGTTGTTATTCTTTGTTAGAATGTTTGTACATACACAAAACACACAGTGAACCAATTTGGCCGGACTTCTCCTCATAACTGTACAGTAGTTTGACTCGCGCGAACGACCAAGCATCTATGTATTACAGCAGTGACATTTTAAGGAGCCTTTACCGTTGTTCATTGTTCTCCACATCTCCCTGAGACTCCCTCAGTAAACCAACGGCGATCCCTGAGCAGCAGAGTGGCTGACTGTCTGTGTGGTAGACGCAGCGACTGTGCCCAGTGGTGGATTAATGTGGTTACTATCGAATCCCTGGGTTAGGAATCGATCTGTCTGTTCGTGGCATGAATGTGTAAGGTGTGTGTGTGTAGATATATGTCTGCATGCATGTGCAATTTCCATGTACAGTATATTTGTGAAATATTGCATGCACAAGCTCCCTGTGAGTGTGTGTGTGTGTATTTGAATAGATCCCGATGAATTGTATCCATGGGTCATGTATTTGCTGATCACCTGTCTCCGTTTGGACAG
Organism: Microchirus variegatus; assembly: GCF_963457635.1. Classification (NCBI taxonomy): domain Eukaryota; kingdom Metazoa; phylum Chordata; class Actinopteri; order Pleuronectiformes; family Soleidae; genus Microchirus; species Microchirus variegatus. The sequence goes on from NC_139821.1 coordinate 10,625,368, forward strand.
TGGATGCAGGGCTGATTCCATGATTGGTTTCCACATGGCCTGATGGAGCTCTATGAAATCTAGTTTAATTTCATTTCCCTCGGTGATTCGACCACATGTCTCCATCGCGCAGGTCTCAGCGAGCTTTCGACTGAATTGGATCAAGCCACATTGGCCTCTGAAGAGATCGCATTCATCCTTCCATGGTAATGTCTCTGTGTGTGCTTGTGTGTGTTTAATTTGATTGTGATGGCTCTTCTGAATGTTTGTGTTTACCGGTGCCCTAAAAGCAAGAGTTTTGTTTTTTCTGAGTATTAGGGCTACATGTAAACAAAAAACAAAACAAAACAAAAAAAACCAGCATGAATTCTGAGATTAAAGTCACAGGGAAATAATTAGAATTCTGAGAGTTAAAAATCAGAAATCAGATTATTAATTCCAAAATTAAAGTCAGAATTCTGAGATTAAAGTCAGACTTCTGAGGAAAATTGTCCAAAAAATCTCGGATTAAAGTCCACATTTTGAGATTCAAAATTCTGAGATTAAAGTCAGAATTCAGATTAAAGCCAGAATTCTGAGATCAAAGCCAACATTTGAAGATTTAAGTCAGACTTCTGAGATTAACATTAGACTTCTCAGAAAAAATGTCAGAGAATCTGAGAATAAAGTCAGAATTCAGATTTAAGTCAGGATTCTGGGATTAACTTCAGACTTCTGAGGAAAATTGTCAGAAAATCTCAGATTAAAGTCCAAATTCTGAGCTAAAAGTCAAAATTCTGAGATTGAAGTCAGACTTTTGAGGAAAAATGTTAGAAAATCTCAGATGAGTCCAAATTTTGAGATTTAAGTCGAAATTTTGAGTTAAAAATCAAAAATTATAAGAAAAATCTTCAATCTCAGAATTCATGCTGTTTTCTTGTTTTTAATGTGGCACTAATATTCTTCCTTACTTTCCTCCCTTTTATAACCATCTGAAAAAAACCCACAGATTTAGAAATAAAAACATACTCTTCATAAATACAAATGATCGACGACTGTAGGAAAAAAGAGTCACAGTGAAACTAAACAAACAAGTATTAAAATCAATGTATTGTATTAGATGACCTAACATTTTTTTTTTAAAGAGAACATTTATGCTGTTATTGTTTTTTGTACCAGCTGTTGTACTCGCACAATCATCTCTGAGCGACTTTATTAAGATTTTATGACCTGTCTTATCAGATGTTTGTGGAAAACAGGTCACACTCGCATGGTCACATTTAAATTTCACGTACCCAAATTAAATCCGTCCAAAGCAAATGGGCCCTTAAAAAGGTTATAAAAACCATGAAACAAGAACAACGGCAACAACAAAAGAGAATCGGAAATGAAGCAGCATAAAATGTTAGTAACCATTGTGGCATGTTATTTTTATGTGGTGTTTAAGAGAGGGTTCATGATTTGATTTATGTTCACTGTGTGTATCGCACGTAATCAGTGATATTAAGAAGAATGCCTCATTTGAGTTGGTGTAAATAATTCAGAAAGCACAACGACAATGACGATAGATCTATGCAGAAATAGCTCATGTAAAGGAGAACACGCTCATTTATTCCATTAAAACCTAATAGTGTATGCTTAATTTTTACATAAAGATACTGCCACAGTGACTGTCGGGCAACCAACTGTGTGTATCCATGCCTTCCTTATTTGCCTGCTACTAACCAGTTATCACCTCTGGTCTCTGAATCACTACCCTCTGGTCGCTTCCTCCCCGTTCTGCTGCCTCAGTGTCTCCATGGGTGGGTCTCTTTGACTAAGACCATGCCGCAGCATGAAGCCCCCGGTGATGGATTGCGCCATTACTCTGTGACTTCCTCGCTGTTTGCCTGTGGTACACCACAGTGTGCTTAAGTGGATTGTGGTCAGTTTATGTGCATATTTGGACACCTTCGGTTTTTTTTTTTTCTCCATGAGAACCAAATCTCTTTATGGGCAAAACACTGTCAGGAAAAATCTGAGAAAAGAATTTGAACCTGCAAAATGGGTTTAATCCCAAGTCATTAACCCTTAGAACAGAGCGGTACATTACTATGTTTAAACGTACAGCATGCATTTTTAAAAGTCTGAATATGTGACCTACATATGAACACACACACCCAGGATGTCCATATAAGGAGTGTTTTGTATTATTCCCACGGCAATTTACCATGGGTGCATCTGCGGCACAGATCTGTGCCGTGTGAGCACAAAGGGTTAACTTTAGATTTGGGATTAAAGCAACAATCTTTATTTTTCGTCATTGACTTTTTGGACCGTCCTGACATGATTAACATGTGTACCAACTTTCGTTCATGTACGTGAAACACAGCAAAAAGTCATTTTCTTAAGCCCCTCCCACTTCCACTTTCAGACGTAAATTTCTGATGCAGTCACAAAATCCGTGATTTTTCTATGGTACGTTCAGGCCCCTTTAAAAATGCGATTTACTTCGAGGAACCCTGATTAGTAGAGTTTGAAATTGAACATTTAAGGTTTTAGTTTCAAGTCGAGCTAGAATACCGCAAAGCTCAAACCTTAATATTCCCATTTTCAGATGAAGGACTCGGCATAGAAATGAACGTGACATAGTTTCTGTTCACAAAGAGCCAAACACGGGCAGAATAATAACATCAACGGCAGCAAAAAAAGCGACTTCTTTAAAATGCAACCCTATGCGTTATGTTCGTACACTGCAGAGCTGCTAACTCTATAGCGCAACAGTCGGACAAAGAGTGCAATCTTCTGTTCCTCTGTTTCTTGCAGTGTGTGTGTGACCAAGGTTTCAAACTACAGATCTGTTTCTGATGACTGCACACACACACACACACACACACACACACACACACGCTCCCTGACTTTGATTTTACACCACACTCCCAGGATTTTCTCACTCAGCCCCTCGTTCCAAATCCTCTCACTGGTATGTATTCGGCAAGAATCTCGATTATATATCACTTCACATTATTAATTTTGAACGCTCGTCCATGAATGATTCATCCGTTCCCCAGTCACCGTGATCGCCTTGTGCTCACCTGTGCCTCATTTGCACACGTCTGGACAAAAAGAAAATAAAAGCCGGTCCTGTTTTGACAGCTTGTTTTTTAGCAGTAATGGCTGCTGGTTTTGCTGCCACAACAGAGCTACAGCCCCATAATGTGATAACCTGATGCCGATTCTTAAAGCCAGAGCTGTCAAACTGGCGCCCCCCCCCCCCCCAATCAGTTACATGTGGCCCACCACTAGAGCTTAAATAATTACTTGATTAATCAACGATTTACTATTAACTATTCTGATAATCGATTCATCGGTTTGCAGCTTTTTCCATTATAAAAACGAGATTTCTGATCGTTTCAGCTTCTTAAATGTGAATATTTTCTTCATTTATTTGCTCCATATAACAAAAGAAGCAGTTAAAAGTGCTTTTTTTTGGTTGGTGGGCAAAAGAAAACACTCAAGAACATCATAATTTCCAGGTTTGACAAACACTAATCAACTTTTTTTAACGTTTTCTGACATTTAATGGACCAAACGATTACTGGATTGATCGTGATTATGAAAATGATTTAGTTTGAGATTAGTTGCAGCTTCTACCCACCACCAATATCATGTTATAATAAAAACTGCACTACTAAATAATTTACATTTGCAAACAGTATTTTTTTATAATAGCAATAATAAGACATTCAGTTTTAATTATCACATTATTAAATGTGATACATTCAACATTAAATTACATATGCACTGTATATATCAGGTGTCTTAATTAAAAGTTAATTAAAAGTAATTAAAAAAAAAATGTGTTATTGTGTTATTGTTGTGAAGTATACATCCTTCCATATCAACAACAAGCACTTTTACTTTGAAATTCTGTGAAATATCCTCACGAAAATCTTTATTGCGATATCGTGATAGAATATTGTGTTATAATTTTAAGCTCATATAGCCCACCCTCAATTTTTTTTCCTCTTCCATTCCAGCCCCTTTTTAACCAGATTAGATGCTCATTGGCCCCCAGGTCATTTGAGTTTGACACCCCTGCTTTAAGTAATCTCCTGGTGTCATTTGGCTGCTTCATCTAATCCAGGAAGCCTGATGCTGAAGCTGAAGTTTGTTGTTGTTTTGTTCATCTCACCGTTGCTATAAATATATAGAAATCCATATAAACCAGCCATGAGAAAACCAGCAACAAGTTAGTCCAGCACAAGTCAAGTAAACAAAGGAAACATTATGAAAGAGAGTGGCAGGACTTGAGAATAATTGGATCCCTTGAGGTGAACAGACGTCCAGTAGTGGCATGGATTTGGCTCATATAGTGGATCTAACCATTAATAACTCATAATGTCTACTATAACTAACTATGTATTAAACATGTTCAGGACATGCATAAAAGATTTTTAAGAATCTTAAAGAATCCACTGCGTGCAGGGTGATCGCGAAACAAGCTTTTTGCCGACGTTCTCAATGAGAGCAACTCGATTGATAATTAAAGAGGAACTAGTGCGGAAGTTCCAATTAACGCTGTTTTGTAGTGTGTATCTGCGTCATTATCTCGTTTATGAAGCCCTGAAGTTTCGAAACAAACAGTTCAGCCATTGCTGAGAACGCTGTGTTTTATTGTAATTTCGGCCCCAGCGAGATCTCTGAAAATCCCGCTATAGTTACGTAAACAACGGTTCTCCAGAACAGCAGATCGTCCTGCTCTGGGCACATCCGGTTGCGTACATTGAACCGCAGAAAAAGAATAACGTCCGTTGTGGAGGTGTTTCACGAGCAACAGTGTCTTCTGACTCTGGGTCTGACTCTGGGTCAAAGTCATAAAAGGGACTGAGGAAGAAGCTATTTTTAAACACTGAAAATGAGGAGCAGTGCAGCCACCGTTCCAGAGGGGGGAGCTGCGCTTCTGAGAGCTGGTGTGCCGAATGTCACTTCCGGGGTGCTGGCCAATCACAACCTCACTGTCCTTGCTTCAGAAAGGACAGATTTCTATCGGCTCGTTTCCAGCAACTAGGAGGTTTTTGACCATAAAAACAGGTTAATGCATGCAAGTAGACCTCCATAACTAACATATATGTGCAACAGGACCACTCTATGTGACCTTTAACATGGTAGCCATAAATGGAAAATGGAACCAGTGTGGCCTGAGCCTAAAGCTGCATCTTCTCTCACGTAGCCACGCAGGAACCAATCAGTCTTCACATCCTCCGCTTTTTCCAATTACCTTCACCAGATCGTTAGAGTCTGTGGAGACATAAACATGAATCATAATGTCAGTTGATTGTAGAAGAAAGATACTTGTTTTCTCTCTATACAATTTAAGGAGAATGTAAAATATGAATAAAAATGTGAGCTTTGCAGCACTTGAGCTTTGCCCAGGAGAGTTAGCATTAAAATATAGCCGAGACTGCTGTGGCTTCCTGGCTCAGCAAAGGCTTTACAGTGTAAGCTCCTCAAATATCTGGACAGTGACACAGTTTCTTATTATTTTGCATGTGAAACGACAGCATTGCTGCTGACTGAAAGCCTTAATTTCCATGCGACTTCTCCAACATATTGGTTCAAAGGCAGAGCTGGAATCTTTATTTTTCATGTCACCCATTATTACACCAGTTTGAAAGGATTTTCAAAAAGATTAGGGTTGGTTATGAATTATCAGACTTTTTCCTTTTTTCGCTCGTCAGACATTCTCAGCGTGCAATTACTCGTGGGCGAACAGACGGCATTAGAGAGGCAGTGCTCATCGCTGACGCTCGTTGCGCATAAGGTGACACAGAAAGAGCCAGACATGTAGAGACAAAATTAGACGGCGAGCGGTGAAAGGGCATGAACAGACGGAGAGGGAGAAAGGAAACACCCGAACGGCTCAAGCCTTTCACTCCACTTTGCCAGCGTGAAGCTGTACACCTTTGTAATATTTGCCCTCAAACAGCTCCCCCCCCCGTGTGCTGTCAGCCCCAAGACTGTCCCTCCTCACACTCGGCAGGCTTTCCACAGGATGACAGGCTCGCACAAAGCAGCCACCTACAGAGTGAGAGGGACTGCAGCCTCACCGGGATGCACACGAGCACGCGTATATACGCTCGCGCGCTCACACGCTCACACGTGCAAGCTTGTCAGCTTAACCTGCGGACGTTTGTATCTGATGGGTAAACATGAGTGACAGTCTTCACCTCAAGTTCTCTGTGTCGCTGTGTAAACAAACGGGTGATGTGATGTAAGTGACAGTGTTGCGACAAAAACCCTGCCTTTGGGGAATCAGTATTGTGATACACCAACGACCAGAAAAGAGGAAACAGTTTGAATGATACGACTGGTCTTAATAGATACGAATTGACTGACTGATTATAACACTGTGTTTACATGCATGTTAAAAGTCCGATTTTAGTCAGATTAAGTTCTTTTCTTTTTTTTTATTTCATGTAAACATGTTAGTCCGACTAAAATTGAGCTAGTCTTAAAGGTGCCATATGTAAGAATGTGGCCAAAAACGGTTACTACATTCAAATTAAAATTTCGTTTTTTGACGTAACTGGCAACCCGTGGTTGCTCGGCAGCTGAGACTCTACTGACTGCAATGATTGGTAGACGGCGGTAGGTGGCGCCACATGCCAACACATGATTTTAAAACATAAACATAAAATATATTTTTTAATGCAAATATTTTGGCTGTACTGTTGTTGTTGGTGAGTTCAGTTTGTTATATGAACATTAATCCTGAGTCTCTGTGACATATTAGGAGGATTTTATGGCCAATTGCTTTAGAATTATTACATAATGCACCTTTAAGGTCACATTATACTTCTACGACTGTGTAACCACTCAGACCCCTCGAGCCCTCATAGTTCTCCGTCATGGTGCCGGATACGCACTGCAATTTCCCGCCCAATCAGTAGGGGTCGCTACACAAGGTTGTTGTGCTTGCAACTACAGTGAGCAATGGTGTCCGAGAGAGAACGATTGTTGTTTTTGTTGCAGCTGAATAAAATTGAAACACAGATACTTTTGATACAAAAATGGAAAAAAATGTGTCCGGAGGTGGTATACTGATGGCAGGCAGTCTTATTGGACCGACGAACGACACGGACGAAGAAACCCACTTCGGGTACTTCCGAATGTCGGCTGGCAAATTTGATGAACTTCTACGCCGTGTGCTACCTCATATTAATCATCAGGGCACTCACCGCATGCCTGTTGATGCCGCCCAGAGACTGCTGAAGACCAATCGCAGCCCTTGCTGTCTCCATTGTCCCTTGACGGAGTGACGGACACTTAAAAAATATGTCATGCAGTCGGAGACGACGGAGAGGCTCTCCGTAACTGACGTAGAGCACTTTACACAGGAGTATACATTGGGCTTCAGACGGACTAACATACCCGGATAATGCGATTCATTATCCGATTACTCCACCGAAATGTCCTTCTTTGACTCTTTGACGGCGGTGGCATCTTTCTTCGGACAACATAGCGACCACAACCAAGCACATCTAACTTTGTATCACAATTAACACGTACAGCAGGTACGAAACATTCAGAACCACAGCATGATCCATCTCACTGTCCATCTTGCCGTTTCTGTGATGTAAAGGTCAACGGAAAACGCTTAAAGAACGCTACCTGCGTTCTATAAGCGACTTTTCCGTTGACTTAGGCGGAGTCAGACATACACGGCCAATAAATCGATTTTCTCCTCTCCTGTCTCAAGGCCCCGGTATACTTCCGCATTGCATGCCACGCGCGCCAAAGTGTGCATAACACGGTATAATCGTGCGTCAGGGTCCTGTTGTATCTGACTTCACCATCGGGTGGCGGTACAAGTCTGGACGCAGGGAATAGGATGCATTCCTACCAAAGAAAGAAGAGAACGATGCAAAAGCTCACTCGGACACGTCTGGTTCAGGCGGCTCACTGCTGAAAGGTCCGTCGGGCGGGGTAGTCAGGGTGTCAGCCGGTTTGAGGGTCGCCAGGTCAGGCTCCACCTACTGGTGTGGCGGAAATTCATTTTGGGCATGCGCACCCAACGTGCTCTTTGCTCGTGGTTCCAAAATGATGACGTGAATTGCATCATGCTCACGATGCACGTTGGCTCTACTCGTGCTGTGCAGGGAAGTTTACCAGGCCCTTTAGTCTGACTATGGTCTTAGCTCAATTAAACTGTGCATGTAAACGTACTGACTGTTAAAGCTGCAGTGCGTAACGTCGGGTGATTTGAATTTGTGTGTCTCCACGGGTAGAATTCACTCTTCACTCTAAAACTTTTCTTTGGTTTTCAGTCATACTCCCGAACTAGTTTGTTAGCGGTCTCATTTCCCTGGCACAATGTTGCTGTTGCCTCCATCTGTCTTGACATAAAAACAAATCACTTCCTGTGTGCAGAGTGGGAACGTCGCCTGGGTGATGCAAGATCTAAACACTGCTGAAAAGACTCATGTGGAGCTTAATCAGCGTTGACAAAAGTTTGAATGCAATAGATATTTGTTTATTTTCAGAAGTCACCCCATCAGGTTTACATTTTAAAAGAAGCTACAGTTGTTTTTTCATCTAAAACTCTGACCTGTGGTGATAGATTAGTGGCCATTCTTGTTTGTTTTTAAAGGAAACGGAATGAATCTGATGTTCTCTGTCATCATATGCTTTTCAGTTGACATCTGTTGGAAAGTGCTCATTCTGTCTGTCATCTGAAACTAAAGTATGAGGGGCAGTGTAGGCCATAATTCCTTTTTTTTTACCTCTCACATACACAATTTTACCTCTCACATTCACAATGTTACCTCTCACATACAATTGTTTTACCTCTCACATACTCTCTTTTACCTTTCACATACAATTGTTTTACCTCTCGCATGTAATGTGTAAAAACATTTAATGTGTGAGGTAAAAACATTTAATGTGAGAGGTAAAAACATTTAATGTGAGAGGTAAAAAAAAAGGAATTATGGCCCACATGGCCTCTCATACTAAAGGATCAACCCCACACCGAATGCATGACAATAGGATCCTCAGTCCTGCCAACTGTGACGCAGGGAGTCGCATTAATGCAATCATTTCCTCTCATGTACAGGATGTAATTTTGTTTACTGTCCCATTCAACATCAAATTAAATTCAAATTACAGATATTTCGCCAGCATGATTGACTATCTACCTCTTCCGCGCTGTCCATTCTGACATCTTGTAGATGGGAAAAGAGGAGACAGAGCAATTAAGCGACTGACAATTTTGAAGAATGATGTTTTTCGGGGGGAAGAAAACAAATAAGAACTTAATTACTTTTTTTAAAAATTGGGTCAGAGTAATGGGCAGAAAGTAGAAAAGTATGACAAGCTCTTTGTCGGCTTGGCCATGAGCAAAAAAAAGTGGGCAGCATGGTGTTGATGGAAAACTAATAACACTATTATATTTTTAAGGCCACGGAGCAAGTCCAATACTGTTTACTGTCGTGGTCAGACTTAATCTGTGTAAATAGTATATAAATGCTGATGTTCTCTGTATCTGGATCCATTTTACTTACTTACTTTTTCTTTTTGCGATTTTATTGAAAATACAAATTTATTTTAAGGTGCTAACAAAGAAAAAAAAACAATGTTAGTTTTGTGGGTTTTCATGAGTCTGCCAGTGACTGAGCTCTAACATGTATGCATTGCGTTGACGCTCGACTATAGGCTAGAATATGAAAACGGATGTTGTTTTCCAGTTGTCAGTTTTGGAGAGTCCACAGACATCACCTATCAAATCCTGTCAATCACAACGGTGTTCACTCGCACGTGCCGTGCCGTATCGTCTGTTTTCCTCTATATGGCAGCATAGCATTTACAAAACTGACATGGTGTTTTATTGAAGAAGACCTGGAACTAGTGATTGAGACCATCAACTCCTCAGGAAAATCAAGTGTGAAGTATAGGTTCATTTTTCCATGGACTGCCATTCAAACGGAGTATTTGGCTTTTGTCAGGTGAGCGTTAAAGGTGCATTATGTAATAATTCTAACGCAACTGGTCATAATCCTCCTAATATGTCACAGAGACTCAGGAATAATGTTCATATAACAAACTGAACTCACCAACAACAACAGTACAGACAAAATATTTGCATTAAAAAAAATATTTTGCCGTCTACCAATCATCGCAGTCAGTAGAGTCTCAGCTGTCGAGCAACCACGGGTTGCCAGTTACGTCAGAAAACGAAAACCTAAAAGACCCCGGTGTTTTGAATTTGAATGTAGTGACCGTTTTTGGCCACATTCTTACATATGGCACCTTTAACTAAACAAAGTGACAAGACTGATGTCTGTAGTGAGACGAGCTAAATCGCTGAAGACGTACATGGAGAAGAAACCAGAGTAAATGTAAGAAAAGAAGTATGTTTCATATTTTATATTTCTATCACCATCACACTATGCCATCAATTTTAAATTAATAACGACAAGCAACAGTGCATCTGTAGAAAATGGTAGTTTTAAAAAAAAAAACATTGTTGACTATTTCTCTAATAACGTTAAAATGATTATTTATTAGCTAAAGATGCTGTCTGCAGCTTCATATTTCGTGCACAGGGTAGAGAGTTGTACTAGTCCTTGCATTGCATATTCAATACAAAGCTCTTTATAAAAATACCAGATGATCTGAACAGCCATTAACTTCCTCTTTACAGTTTTTTTTGCAACTGTAGATGACATTTGCAGGATGAATAAAATGACGACAGAGCGGCTTTTAACAACATTTGAATTCCCAGCTTATAGGAGAACATGCAGTACATTTCCACACAGTGACTCACCACAACACTCAGTTTAACCAATTTCGCAGGAAGCCAACAGCGTGTACTGGCATTAAGGAGACAAACCGTAACATCAGACTGCCCCCCCCCCCCCCCCACGCTAAAATTAGCCCATTACCAGACTCATTTTCTGTGCGGATCTGGGAAACATAAAGCCAATACACGTGGCATACCCTCACATCCACAGTCGCAAGGTCCAGGACTGAATTCTGGACATGGATGTCAAAAAACCAAATCACCACCAAAGTTAACAGTGTCTCCATGCATTTCTAAGATCAACTTTCATGCAATGAACACTCCATATAGCGCTCATTAATCACTACGGTAATTACAAGACAGAAAAATAAACAGTGGGGGTGTGTGGCTCCTTTTATTCCCGTTTCCCCCGTCCCTGCCGTTCACTTAATCTCGTGTCAATCCTTTGAATATCGCATGCAAGAGTTTTTGACTTTGCGTGTCCTCCCCGCTTCAGCCGCGGCTCTCCAGGCACTTTCTCCCCCTTTGATTCATTTATTCCACTCCATTGTCTCTGTTTGTGGGTGTATTGTGTCTGTGGCTGAGAGAAAGAGGCATTGGCAGGTAATTTGAGAGAAAACGGCACCTCTGTTGTCTATACTGATATGCCAACAGCGCTAACTCACCAACTCAACCCTCTCTAATTACTCCCCAGCCAGACATAGACACGTTGTTGTTTACTTGTGTGAGTGTGTGTGTCTGTGTGTGTGTGTGTTTGCGTGCATCAGTGCCGCATAGCTTGCATTCGGGCATTTTTCATCGCAATGGGACTCTGTCTCTTTGAGCTCACTGGCTAGCATAGAGTCTGGGCGGTTAAACCCATCTGCTGGTATTATGGACTGAGTGAGAAAGGTATTGTGAATGGTGGATAAGATTATGGAGTGATTCCCTGGTGCTCCCGTCTGCCTTTTCACATTACATAGCTAATACACACACACACACACACACACTGACAAGCACACGCTCAGACAAACAGGCCCAGTGGCAATGTTTGTCCCCTGGATCAAACCTGATTTTTATTTACTCTGCAGGGAGCCAGCCAATTCATTCCGCACTCAATAGTAAGGCTGTGCTGACTGTTTCGCCATGAATTTACCTTCACTTTGGCTGTCGACCAATTTTCACACGATATAAGAAGAGCACAAAAAGAAGTTTGACACCGAACAAGGTTGGGTTTTTTATTCATAGAATATGCGTATATATAAAAATGGACGCAATCGTCCGCTTGCAAAACAAAATCCCAGAGCCATATTTAAATGTGCTGTGCTGTTTCCTCTTTATCCCAAAGTACAGTCGTCTCCTGGTGGCCAACGTCAACATCCATTCTACTCCTTAGCAGGGTTTACTTTAGCCGGTATATGGCCTGCTTTTGGACATAAATGGAGAATCGTGACATTTGGACCGAGCCATGTGTTTTCATACGTTTGCACTTATTTCCCTTAGTTGACGCAAGAGATAAGAGTGTAAAGTAGTCTTAATTTAAAGTGAGTCAGACTCGACATTATGTGTGTCTGGTTATTTCAGCAGGGTATTCATCGTTTATTCTTGTCTGCTCAGTTTGCAGTTTGTGGAATGTTTGTTTTCCAGAATTCAATGAATTCTCATGTTTTTGTGGTCCGCCTCAGTCTAAGTACAGGAGATGATACACGCGATGTTGACTTCTGCGCTCACTGGGACGTCACAATGCGCTAAATTCCTGGAATTGCTGTCTCGCGGAGCTCCGCTTTGTCCGTATGCGATATGCGAGAGTGCTGGCAAGGGCAACGGTATCCGAAAACCGGAAGTCTGCAAAGTCAGCAAAAGGTTCTATTCTTGGCTCCACAGTGCAGCACAGAGTTCTACGCAAACTTCCAGCCTCAGAGGATTTATCTGTCCTGTGGATACATGTTATATATGACGGCAATGTGCCTGCTAGAGCCTGGAAATTATCACTTTTCCAAATGCTAACTGCTGTTAGCTCCCAGTAGCCTCTGTGGCTGATGTCACTTAAGTTTGGTTTTACTTTTTTTTAAGGTGGACCTAAAGAGATGCTACTAAACCTGTTTTAGCAGGGTGATTGAACTGCTGTGGCGCTTCATCCTTTATGGTATTTTGACCAAAGCATATCACAGACATGACACCAGGGAACTAGGTTAGCATTTTTTTTTCATAAAGTCTGGTTTTATTGCATCATAATAGGAAAACACAAGTTAAATTACCCACATTCCAAATGTTGTCACATGTACACAAGACATATCAAGTGTGTTACCATCTCCTCTAGTGTTCATCCCTTACGAGTCTTCTGTATATTGCTGTTTCCAACTAAGATTGTTTGATAGCACAGACACATATCCCACATCCCTAGATCTCTTTCGGGTTACTTTATATTTAGCCTTCTAGTGGCTGGTCTCACATGGCTGCACGAGCCTCTTGCTCAACACTGCGCCGAGAATCCATAAAGTCGCCCTGAGGATTCTGCCCTGTCAATTTGTGTGTGTGTGTGTGTGTTTTTCTTTCCCTGAGAATACTGATTTCTGCCCTTCATGCTTCTCCTCTATTTCTCAGTCATAACAGTGAGGAGAAATAGATTAAAAAAAAAAGAAACACACACGGGCAGACAGGAGAAATGTGCAAAAGAGCAACCTGGGCCAAGGAGACCAGCGTCCACGAGACCTCCAGAGAGACTGGGGGAAGAGTTTGGCTGAGAGAAAGAGACCGGGGGGTTTTGACTGAAGATTTTAAAGGGTTGCGAAGAGCCAGACCGCAGGAGCAGAGAGTGGAGACTGAAGTTTGGATATCAAAAATGTGGGGGGTGGAAAGCTGGAAAGCAAAAGAATTGAGGAAGAAAAAAAAAAGAGCGTGACGGGAATGTACAGTGTGGAAGACTGAGAGCTGAGATACAGAGCGGGGGAGAGTCCAGAGTTGGGGAAGCGGTACAGAAACGGAGTGAAGCGATGGCTGAGCACAGTGGCCCAGGCGTATATATAACGTCAGCAGAGATCGTAGATTTAGGCCGGGTCAAATAAGAAGGAGGGGAAAGGGACGACTGGAGGGAAAGCTTTAGAGAGAGATTAGTCTCCTTCCTGCTGGTCTGGAATTGATGAAATACACAAGGTGGCTGTTCTTGATCGAATACGGATGATTAGCAAGCGGATTCCCAATGGCGGTATTGGAAGATGAAATGGAAAAGCACTTCCTGTACGACTCCCTACGTGAATCTTTAGCCTTGTATTTGTATATGATCTGATGTGGACTCTTTGAAACCCACATAGAGATCATTCATGTTTTCAAACAGGGATTTGGGACCAATGGGACCATTTACACACAGTGGCTGTGATTAGAACCTTGGTTCGAGCTCACCTCGTATTTCCCAGACTTCCTTCTTCTTTTTTTTCCCCACAAGTATCTTATAACACTGCTTCATATGGGATCAGTTCACATTCCCAGAGAAATATATTCATTACCATGCAAATTAGTTTGGGAGTCGTCGTCGACTTAAAGCATTCTCCATACTTCATTTCATAGTCTGTAAATGCAATTAATGGGACTTGTTCAGAAGAAAGAGTATTGCCTGCAGATAATTGTCATTGTTGGGTATCCTATAAAAATGTCTGTCCCTCAGTAATACATAGCATTGAGAGGAAGCGGTAGCCATCACGTCACTGCGACACAGAGGCCCCATAATGGGATAATAAAAACCTCTTTTATCCGCCGCGGCTACAGCGATACTCGCAACAAAGATGATTTCCGACATGATTTCTGAGAGCGCCCCGTTCAATTACCAGTCCTGAACAATCTATGCAAATAGGCTACCTGCAGCGCCCAGCGGTGCTGCTGGATGCTGCGTGAAATCCTACCTAAGCTGGGAGTGGGGAGGAGCGATATTTGGGTGAAAGGGGTACGGAGATGTAAAAGCAGCTGGTGAGGAGAAGTAATTCAATCAGGGATTCGAATGCAGAACGAGCACAGCTACAGTTTGTCTCCATGCTGTAAAAAAAAATATATACTGGTCCAAATCTTCAGGAGGCAGCAGAGACTTAATCTGAGAGGAAGTGGTCCATCGCTATGGTGATAATCTATGATCAGGCGCAATCAGATCCAGGTGACAGACAAACAGCCCAGAGCAAATACAGATAGAGTCACTGGACACATGTTATGTCTGCTGCTGCTGCCCACACAAGGCTCTTCCGACTGAAATGGTTTACTCTGGGTTTCGAGATGGAAGAGCATATTATGGGGCTGATTTCTAATAATCTACTGACATTTCACAATTTTTTTTTAATCTCTCTGTTCATGTTGTTTTTCCAGTTCTCCAGCACTGCAAATGCCGAATTATATTCCCTGCCTGAAGCATCGGCAGAGAGAGAGAGATGATTATTATGAAAATGTTCAGTATCAGTTAGTTAACGGAAACGGAAACCTGACCCAAGGGTTTAAAAAAAAAACAAACAAAAAAAAAAAACGGGAGTAGAAGCATGATGAGATGAACTGAAATAATCTGATTAAATGAAGTGAGATTTCAAGAAGTATTTTTAAGAGGCTGTCGCTTCAACCTTAGGGCCGCATTTCACTGTTCTGTGATTGCGTAGATGCACGTTGCATTTCCACACGTCACGTTCTGCACGGTCATAGTTAATGAGGATCCACATCAGTGTAAATTTTTCATTTATTTTTAAGATTTGTCAGGGTTGTGTACATAAAAAAGTCACTTATTACACATTCATTTCAACAATTCTTACTTTAATATATAGAAATGGCTTATAAGATTGTCTGAAAATTCTGAATATAGTGCGGTTATTTATCAATACAATAATCAGTGGATGTAGACAAAGTAATGTCTTATTTTTACGTTTTTACTGGCACATTTTAAACAGTAATATTTTTTTGGGGAAAAACTGTTTGACTATTTTTCACTCTTATATTTTAATACTTTGTCTTAAAGGTGCCATATGTAAGAATGTGGCCAAAAACAGTTACTACATTCAAATTCAAAATACAGGGGTCTATTAGGTTTTGTTTTTTGACGTAACTGGCAACCCGTGGTTGCTCGGCAGCTGAGACTCTACTGACTGCAATGATTGGTAGGTGGCGCCACATGCCAAAACATGATTTCAAAACATAAACATGATTTGCAGTCTGCAAAATATTTTTTTTAATGCAAATATTTTGTCTGTGCTGTTGTTGTTGGTGAGTTCAGTTTGTTATATGAACATTATTCCTGAGTCTCTGTGACATAATAGGAGGATTTTATGGCCAGTTGCTTTAGATTTATTACATAATGCACCTTTAAAATTCAATTTCGTCATCAAATAGGTTTATTTACATGTCGTCCATCGTGTAGGTGTCCAGTTCGGGTCATAAATCTCAGTCCCTGTGTTTGACATTCATTCTTAAATACAATAATCATCGGATGTTCTAAACAGTAATGTTCAATTACAGCCATTTTTCTCCACTTACAGGTGTGACGCAGTGTAATCTCCTTCATCTTCTGTGCTTAATTGTTTCTTTTTTGGCTTTGGCTTTTGGCAAAGCAGAAGCCAACGCAGATGCACCTGGTCGCCATTTGTAAGTGACAACAGAGACGTGTGTGTTTGGAACAGGTGGGTCACTCTGTTGTTCACATGGGACCGACTCTCGTCCCTGCTGTTGGAAGTCATATTATCCCTTAGCTGTGTTTCGCATTAGCCTGCAAGCTGTGCTGAAATGCTAATACGTCGGGTGAAGAGTTTGAAGAGTGCAGCGGCTAATGCGTCACCGGTCAGCTCGACTCGTGAGATGTAAGATGGCCCCCGGCGATGATAGGTCAAGGCATTTATCTCATGCATGCAATCACGGCGATGGACATCATCATCTATAATGTCAGAATTGGATTAATTTCTGCACGTGCGGGAGAAAGACGCATGCACACCGATCGCCCCCCCCCCCCGCCGCTCTGTCCTGCAGGATTGCTGGTAATCAGAGATGTCAGCAGAAGGTGCTGGAATGGATTGTGGTTTGATCTGAGTCGCACATCTCCATTAGGCGAGAGGGTAATAACACTATATCATCATATCAGCTCATAGCTGGATGTTCTGTCACCGCCGGCTTTGGCAGGTTGAAGAGCGGAGAAGTTATGTGTCAATTCCACACCAGGAACACAGTAAAATACTACCTGGCTGTGTAGATTTGAAGCCGGGTATTGAGTACGGCAGTAAAAAAAAAAAAATAAAAAAAGTTAAATGATGGCATCGGCCTCATGAAGCATCTAAATGCGTCACATAGAAACACGGTCATAAATAGTGCAAATATTGGGGTTGTTTTACACACATTCTGTGTAAGTAGTATTTCTAAGAAGAGCCACAGTGTGTAATGCTGGCCTCAAATATTTAATACTGTAGTTTTCTCTTACGTCAACGACTGAGAGATCGGGCAGTAAAACTGCTTCTTCTTCTCCCTCAGATTCTGGCAGGATATTGATGATGTGTGCGTCATGAGTGACTTCAGAGGTTCATGGTCATAGACAGCAACACTTAAAGGTGCCATATGTAAGAATGTGGCCAAAAAAACGGTTGCCACACTCAAATTCAAAATACCGAGGTCTTTTAGGTTTCGTTTTCTCTGCCATTGTAGCGCAGACGTAACTGGCAACCCGCTCAGCAGCTGAGACTCTACTGACTGCAATGATTGGTAGATGGCGGTAGGTGGCGCCACATGCAAAAACATGATTTCATAACGTAAACATGATTTTTGGTCCGCAAAATATTTTTTTTAATGCAAATATTTTGGCTGTACTGTTGTTGTCGGTGAGTTCAGTTTGTTATATGAACATTATTCCTGAGTCTCTGTGACATATTAGGAGGATTTTATGGCCAGTTGTTTTAGATTTATAACATAATGCACCTTTAACAAAATTATCCACAAAATCAAAATACACAAACTGCAAATATAATATTGATTTAATCAATCAAAAATATTGTATTTAATTTGTTTAAAAATACACTTTTTGTTCGCAATTTTAGGAATTTCGATGTTTGCGACTCTGACCATGGGCCGGGCCTTAGGAATCTGCCTGCTGATTGGCTACTGAGTTTTGGAGTGACAGCTCAATGAACCGTAGGTAGTCACAGGCTTGGAGTCGCTATCAGTCAAAGAAATTGTTCCCCAAGTTTTCCCCGTAAGTATCTAACGTTTATAACCTGACGAACGTTGGATGCTCACAATTGTTTTGTAAGCGACTCCAAGCACGTGTCTACTTCCGATCTATTGAGCTGTCGCTCCAAAACTCAGTAGCCAATCAGGAGGCAGCTTCCTAAGGCCCGCCCATGGTCAGAATTGCAAACAAATAAACCACGACGCAAACACAAAACAAATAAAATACAATATTTTTGATTGCGGAATTCATAAAGTGTTAGAAAAATTTGAAAATATTGACAAAAATCTTATTCCGTACTGTGCAGCAGAGTTGTGGCACAACATCGGAAAAATGTAAGCGTTTTTTGTTGACATATTGCGCAATCAAAGTCACGCATCTCCAAATATGACGTTTTCAAGTGATTTTTTTCCGGACAGAGCGATGATGTGTTGCTGCGTCGCAGGCCAACACTGGTAGTTACTGTACATTCAGAAGAAATAAGGTTTGCTGCATACACGTATGGGGGTCAAGGTCTTAATGAATCTCCCATATTTCAGCGTTTTAATGAGACCAGGGTATTTCCAGCTGCTCTCGTGTTTACACAAACAACATAAATCTTGTCCGTGCCTTTTAACGATGAAGCTAATGTATGTGTCGGTGCATGTGTGGGTGAGACGTGCACGGAATCGTCAGACGAACGTATATAGCACGTATAGAACGATTTCAGATAATTCCTGTGTTTCTTGAGTGTTTCGTTGGGAAACTCAACGATGTGTTGTTCAACACTGGAGGAAGGCTAAGTAGTGGGGGTAGGAAAATTGTCATGGCTGAAGGACAAACTGCAGAATGCCACCATCATGCTGACGTGTTATCAGCGCAGCAATTAACTGGCCGACTCTATGAAGCTGCTCGGCTCCTGAATGAAGTCTGGATCTGCTTTTCTTCCCCCCGCTCTGCATGGCGAACCACCGTCTCCACACATATTTAGCGAGTTCAAAAAAAAAAGGGTTTCTCCGTTTCCTATCTTCCTCTTAATCCATGACAGTGAGAGAGAGAGAGAGAGCCTGCTGTGGAGAAGACGTTATATGCTTAAATCACTCAGTGGCAAGCTAAGTTCAAAGCCCTCCTTGGTGGCCCAATAAAGAGGAAGTAGCTTGTGTCTGGATGGATCAAAGGGAAGAAAGGGAGAGGGGGGGGGGGGATAAAAGAAAGGTCAGGTCTCGGATGCTCCCACACTGAGAAGCTCAGCCCCGCGCTGAATGGAGGAGAGGCTTCCCACAGGGTTTTCTATTACTGACACAATTGCCACTGCTGCTACGCTGCTATTTTACATGTTCTTTATCGTTTTTGCATAAGAAGAAAAACACAACACTGCATGAATGCGTCTCAGCTCCCGTTTACCTCTTGATTCTTCCTTTTTTTTTTTTTTTTTTGACTGTCTTTGCACATTTTGACTGAGATACAATGCAGTGCACTCGTAGAGAAACGCCTCCAGTTAATTAAAATCTCCCATGTTCACCTCAATGTTCGAACAGGTGACCTTGCAGGAATGAGACACCTTGACCGTGAAATCCACTCTGTCTCGTGAGTGTGTGTGTGTGTGTGTGTGTGTGTGTTGTCATCCACCGCTTTAATTAGCAGGGACACTGTTGGAGCAAATGTGCTCGGGAAACCTCTAATAGGAAGATTTTAAGTGTCTGCCATTAAAGTGATCCTTTACTGGGACACAGCTTGTTAGGCTCACAGTTAGGACAGTGACCACCTGATACACTGTGAGCTTCTCAGACTCCCTGCCAGGCCAAGTTATTTACTACTGTACAGTTTCTTTGACGAATTTGGTTTTTCTACAAAGCATATTTAAGGGAATAGGTTTTCATCGTATTAAATATTCTTACCTCAAGGGCTAATAAGTTTGCTGCTTTGGTTCATTAAAGTTTTTGCACCAACATTTTACTTAATGCTTCAAGATCTTGCCAAATCAATTACAACTATCAATTTTAATTCCCCTCATCATTCACTAGTCGTCATTCACCTGTCTGTCCTCATCATTCCCCTGTCTGTCCTCATTGTTTTCCTGTCTGTCCTCATCATTTTCCTGTCTGTCCTCATCATTCCACTGTCTGTCCTCATCATTCACCTGTCTGTCCTCATCAATCACCTGTATGTCCTCATCATTCCTCTGTATGTCCTCATCATTCCCCTGTATGTCCTCATCATTCCCCTGTCTGTCCTCATCAATCACCTGTCGTCATTCACCTGTCTGTCCTCATCATTCACCCGTCTGTCCTCATCATTCACCTGTCTGCCCTCATCATTCACCTGTCTGTCCTCATCAATCACCTGTCGTCATTCACCTGTCTGTCCTCATCAATCACCTGTCGTCATTCACCTGTCTGTCCTCATCATTCCCCTGTTTGTCCTCATCATTCCTCCGTCTGTCCTCATCATTCACCTGTCTGTCCTCATCATTCACCTGTCTGTCCTCATCTTCCCCTGTCTGTCCTCATCTTCCCCTGTCTGTCCTCATCATTCACATGTCTGCCCTCATCATTCACATGTCTGCCCTCATCATTCACATGTCTGTCCACATCGTTTCCCTGTTTGTCCTCATCATTCCACTGTCTGTCCTCATCATTCACCTCTGCCCTCATCATTCACGTCTGCCCTCATCATTCACATGTCTGCCCTTATCATTCCTATGTCTGTCCTCATTGTTCCCCTGTCTGTCCTCATCATTCTACTGTCTGTCCTCATCATTCCACTGTCTATCCTCACCATTTCCCTGTCCGTCCTCATCATTCCACTGTCTGTCCTCATCATTCACCGGTCTGTCCTCATCATTCACCTGTCTGTCCTCATCGTTCCCCTGTCTGTCCTCATCATTCCCATGTCTGTCCACATCGTTTCCCTGTCTATCCTCTTCATTTCACCGTCTGTCCTCATCATTCCCCTGTCTGTCCACATTCACCTGTCTGCCAAAGTTTCCAGTGCGTGAATTTTTATTTATTTATTTATTTATTTATATTTATTTAAATTCAGGCCAGCATTTTTTTACTCAGTAATGGATACTCAGCTTCCTTCTTGTACAAATAGCTAATTATTCCAACACATGCAGTATCCTGACATCTTAAACTCTCTGATAAACTTACCCTCATTCCACTCTGAAAAAACCCCATACAAAGCACGTAAAATAAACTGTAAAGATTTGAATTCTGTGTCTGACATTTACTGACCACTACATAAGCGGAATCCGTTCCCTGTGGGTTTCCATTGTTCTGTGTTCTATTCTGGCTTTGTGCGTGCTTTATGATCCACTGCGCCCTGTCTTTTTGGATCTCCTTTGCTTGTCTCTTGACTGTTTTGACATCCCAGGGAACAACATCTTCACTTTTTATGAATACAGTGTGAAAAGTTGCCTGACATATTCACCTGGAAACATGTATGCTGGTACAATATGTACATCTTTGAGTTTGATCAGCTTTGTTTTCTGCCAAAATGGTGTCTACCAGTGTTTTATCGGTACCATGTTACTATATTGTCAAGCCTGACTAGTCAGCCTAACTCTGGTTCATTAATCAATAGATTACATCTCAACTGCATCTTAGGGTTAGAAAAAAATTGTTAAAAAATGCTCCAGAAAATACCTTTAATATAGTGAAAGCAATAGCAAGCAAGTGCTTTGACACTATAATCAAGCTTAAACATTTATACATAGGAAAACCATTTCAATTTAAAAGCAGAGTTAAGCATTAAAAAAGGGACAAGAGGACGACCTTTATTGCTTTGTTTATCTGTGCTGCAGCACCTATTGATACCATTCATTGCCTTCTCTACAGCCGACGCTTTCACTGGTCTCATTTACACAGCGAGACGTGCTGCTTAGACTGCACGGGAAAAAGGATATTTCCACCAAGGATGTTCCTTATCTGATGCTTCAAAGCCGTTGCACTTGGCAGACACTTGCAGATCGTCCCTTTGAAATGCTCGCTCACATTTTTAAAAGACCATTTAAACTCCACGGATACATGTCGAAATCCATTTGAACTGCAGCATGGGCCAGACCCGAGCACTGCATGCAGCAGTAAAAACGCACGCATTCATCAGAACTAGTGCCACAATGTTATTTCCCGATGAGAGGAGAGAGGATAAGATGAAATTTTATTATGGCTCGCAGCCTAAAAAAAAGAAGGGCATCAGCTTGCATTGTTTGTAAAACTCTGATCCCTCTGAAGGGGAGGATAATATCCACCAAAATAGCAATATCCGACTTAGTGACTTCATGCCTTCTGTGCCTAGTGCTGTTTGGAGTACTAATATTATGCGGAAGTGTGGGGTAACATATGCGATGCACAGTTCATGTGTTATATCCAAGCTGAAGCAAATGGCTGTTTGTGTCAGAGACAAACAGAAGGAGGTGCATATGTGCTTGATTGCTTAATTTGCATTCAAAGTGCATGTGTGTGTCTCGATGTGTGTGCGTGTGTGTGTTAAGGTCCGTGCTGTTGTGTATTTGTTTGCGTGCCAAGCGTGCCGTGGCCTTGCTGTACACTCGGTGCCACAGACACTGACACAACAGCGTGCCGGAGGCAGCGTGCCAGTGTTTCCAAAGCAGGTTTGTAAACATGTCCTCGCTGAGTGCATTGGTTTTTAAGATGAGCACGAGGAACGCGAAGGGAGATGGAACAACACAACAATGAAGTGGATGTGCATAGTAGTCTGTGGTGTGAATTCATACAACAGTTTGAAGCTGGAGCTTTAAATCTGGTCAAGAAAATGCCCAAATATATCGCATTGTCTGCATAATTTTAATAATTTTTCCGGTGTATTTTAATTTTCCGAGAAGGGACACATGATTTTAAGGCCATTTTTTTTTTTACATTTTAACAAATGGTTTCGAGTGACTGATGCATAAGCAGTTGCCTATTTTATGATCCCCCATTATGGTTTACAGTCTGGTTTTACAGCTATAGGCTAATCTAGTGCACCCTACCAGTCACCACAGGGACTACTTGTGATTTTTTTAGAAAGGAACGTGTTTGTAACGATACCCCAGCCAACAGTTTAATGCTGTACAGTATGTTGCATTTCTTTTTATTCTTTATAATGATAGTATTTTGCGGATGACAACTCGCAAACATCAAATACTGGCAACAGAAGGTGAATAAAGTGTTCATTATGGAAATCATTAGAAATAGAACACAGCTAAGAACGGACTCTTTTATATGTTCACCGGGGACTTTAGCTTTGTACAGAACAGTAAACCAAAATACATAAAGCTGCTTTGCCATTTGTTCGTATTATTAGGGCCCAAGCACTGACTGGTACAAACATCCTATTATTTTTGCTCAGTTTCTTTTTTTTCCTTCTATTTTCACATGCTTCAATTCTCATGAAACTTTATTCAAATGCTCACGAAACTTTGCTCTAATTCTTGTGAAAGTTTGCTCAAATTCTAATAAAATTTTGCCCTTAGCAAAAGGAAATTTAACTTGTGTAGATCATGTATCCAGGGCTGTTTCTAGCTGTTTGGGGGCCCTATGCGAGATACTATTTGGGGGCCACTAATTTTTCAAACTCGAGGTAGAGATTCCTAACTTTTTCATATATTCTGTGATGATGCAGCAGGTAACAAGGTAGCATAACAAGGTAGCATAACAAGGTGGCATAACATAAAACAGTTTTAACCCACAATTCAAAAACAGTAAAAAAATAAATAACTGAACTTACTTCTAAATAAATATAATGGATTATAATGGGATTTTTACCTGATTACCCAACGAACACTTACATGCTTTGCAAATATATGCATAATGAATGCATGCAATAGATGCAAATAAAGACAGGTACTTTAAATTCTCAAAAATATAATAAAATATGAGTCTGAACTTGCAGCTTGGGGCCCCCCTGGTGGCTGCGGGGCCCTATGCAGCTGCATAGTCCGCATATAGCAAGAAACGGCTCTGCATGTATCTGTACTTTACTTTGTTATTTATCCTTACAGCAACTTTTACCTTTACTCCACTACATTTACCCTAACTATCATTGTTACTGGTTACTACCAAATAAAATCAGAAGAAGAAGAGTTGGTAATGGTCCGTATTCTAGTCTTGATGAGCTGCTTTACAATATGGTTTTGTCATTCACCCGCTTCAACATGGGGTTAAGTGTCTTGCCCAAGGACTATAGACGAGGTCTATAGTCCTTGGAGCCAGGAATTGGAGCCAGGAATTGAACCCTTAATCTTCCAGTTGAAAGACAACTCACCCACACACCTACCACTGAGCCACCATGGCTCAATCCTGACTCTTTCACTATTTTATTTAATACTTTTACGTCTAAAACTTAAGTACATTCTAAATCAGAAATGTACACTAAATGTCTGTACTTAAAGACTTTTACTTTTGGAACTTCATGAAATGTGACTTCAACTTCATTTTCAAAAGTCATTTTCTGGTAAGATACTTGTACTTTTACTCAAGTATTTTAGGTTTCTAGGTACTTTCTTTTAGGTACTTTATACAGGACTGATATTGGGTTTAAGATATTTACAAATATCCCTTTCAAACATGACTGAACTTTATTACCTTTAAGCTGAACTTGTGATTTTTATGGAACAACATAAAAGTATAGATATTTGTTGTTTGTCTCATGAGTGGGGCGTGTTTGTTCACTGTGGACCACAGAACAGTGTGGGCAGTTGAGTTTAGTATGCATGGCAGAGGATGTTGGGGTGAATGCACAGAGGCTACCAGAGCTGCACAGCCAGCACAACAGAAACACTTTTAGCGTCATGGGGGCAGCCAGAGTGTAAAGTGCTCTGGCGCTGTCCGTGGTGCTGCAACCTCATCCTGTTGGTGATTTGGGCAGTGTTTAAGCGCTGTCCATGGTGCTGTTACGGATGCCGCTGACTGGATACTTTTCCACAAGCTTAAGACAAATTTATATTCAGGATAAATCCAAAAACAAGATAAAATAGAATTTTAAGAGACACGGACAAGATTTAAGGACCATGTGAGCAGGGGGATGTCTTAATAGCTAGATAATGCTAAACAGAGTCTGTGTCGCATAATTCTAGGTATCGGCAGCCATACAAACTCTGTTTACTAGAGCAGAACAACCATGCCCATCATATAAACTGTTCCTGGACAACAGAAGCACTAAATCAAAAGTATTTTTGCCATTTGTCGAGTTGTATTTTTTGGTCCTGAGTGTAAGCTCCCATAGAGTGGTCCTATCGCATATATGTGAGTTATGGAGGTCTACTTACATACATGAACTTGTTTTTATGGTCAAAAACCTCCTAGTCGCTGCAAACGAGCCGATCAAAATCTTTCCTCACTGAAGCTCTCGTCAGCTGCGCTGTTTCAGACCGAAATCTCGCCCCCAGAAGACAGAACTGTGTTGTGATTGGCCAGCCAACGGGAGCTTTCCCAACTGTCTTGTGATTGGCCAATACCTGGAAGTGACATAATTAATTACAATAGCACATCAGCTCTCAGAAGCGCAGCTCCCCCCTCTGGAATGGTGGATGAACTGCTGCTCATTATCAAAACATTGTTTTAACAATATTTAAAAATAGCTTTGTCACGACTCACTGTCGCAAGTGAGACACCTCCACAACAGACGTTCTTCTTCTTCTGCGGTTCAATGTATGCAGCCAAATGTGCCCGGTCTAGTGCCCAGAGCAGGAGGAGCTGCTGTTCAGGAGACGGGATCCTTACATCACAATTCCAGGCTTTTTCAGACCGCTTGCAGAGCCCGAGAATACAATAAAACCCAGCATCCTCAGCAGTGGCTGAACTGTTTCTTTTGTAACTTTAGGATTTGATAAATTGCCCGAAAAGCACGATTTCGAGCTTCTAGTCTATGGGAGCTTTAAAAAGAGTTTAACGCTTTGTTATATTGTTTAACCTTTGTGGCACTTTCAAGACACTGCATGCTGTTGATCCAAAGTACAACAAAGTCTAACGTACAAGTAAGGTGGCTGCGCTGTCCGTGGTGCTGAATTTTCACTGCAATAAGCATTTCAGTGCATGGCACTCTCCATGGTTGTGCTGCACGCACAAAGCTGTTATTGGCGCTGTCCATGGTGCTGAACATGGTGCTGAAGCTCCTGGCGCCAATACAAAGTCACTTGCACTGATAGCCAGTGCCTCCATACTGACTGTGGAGGAGGCAGTATTCCAATATTGAATGAAGTCAACTGCAGTTTCAAATAGTACCACAATTACTTTTAGTATTTAAAATGCGTACTGCTATCCCATTTAAAAACATTGTAGAACGCAGTTGCCGACATTTCAAGAAGACCAGAATGTGTAACATTATATAGAATAAACCAGCACCAACAATGTGTATAAGAGAGAGTATGAGGAGTCTTCAACTTCCTTTTCCACTTTCAGTGGTCTAAATTTTCACACATCTCCATTGCAGACCCTAATTTCTCTTCTCCTCTGGTCAAGACGTTTTTTAGAGGGGTGATTGGGCTATTTAGGTTTGATAATATTCGGCATTTCCAACACAAGGCTGCAGCTCCATGGTTTTTGGGTATCTCTGGCAGCAAACTGGTGCAACTGAAAGTGCAACAAGCTGCATTATTGTGTGGCAGTGGGTGGAACAACTGACCGAAACACCAGTCAATATTATATACTGTATATATTCAATGTTTTTTCTTTATTTTCTACATTACTACTGAAGACATCCAAACTTTGAAGACACACATGTGGAATTATGTAATGAACCAACAAGTGTTAAAGAAACCAGATTATGTTTTATTTTGGATTTTAGATTCTTCAAAGTAGCCACCTTTGATGACAGGTTTTCACACTCTTGGCATTCTCTTAATCAGCTTCAAGAGGTAGTATTGCAGCATTTTGCCTCGAGTACTTTTAATCTTCCAGAGAGCAAAAATAATATATTCTATTGCACATGAATGACCTTATGATAATATTGCCGGACTCATGACGCTATGAAATAACCCTGAAAACATTGGACATTCAAATAACAGTGTTCATCCCATAATACCACACTAATATAACCGACTCCTTAATTGCATAGTTATGCTTATATGACAATGAGGGATTGAGTGATATTTGTGTACGTGTGAATTACGTGGCTGGATGAATACCTCGCCAATGGGCACGTGCAGCATAATCACTCGATATTTATCGATCTAAAAACAATATGAAGCCGCAGTAAAAAAAAAGAAAAAGAAAAAGAAAACGGTCCGCACTGATTGCATGTTGTAAAATGATTTATCCGGAGAAAAGCGGCGTCACGTCGCTGTGATCGCACTGTAAACCACCGCGAACTCAAGTGTTTTTTTTTGCCTTATTGCTGACGCAATAACGATTATTTAAATCTTTCACTTTGGACAAAGTCACTTTGAGTCACACAGTGCGCACCTTTTTTTTTTCCCCTCGCGCGCTCCTTTTTCCCACCACCACACATCCATTCTCCATCCTCTTCTTCTTTTTTTTTCCCTCCCGCATCCAGAGACTTATCTCCGTCTCCAAAATCGTCAGCTGAATGGACTTTTTCTCCCTCCTCCTTTTACGACCAATCCTCCCTCTTCCATCCATCCTTCCTGGCGGCTTTTATTAGGACCTCGTTTATTTTTTTTTGCGTTCGCCCCGCTCTCTGGACTATGCCGTCGGGGGCTGGAGAGGATCGTGGAAAACCCACCGCAGGTGAGATGAGGCTTTACGACGCTGCGGTACAGATGATTGAACACTTTGATTATTAACTCAGCGCAAATTTTTTTTTCCCAGGAGCCGCCGCGCTGCGCTTCTTTTCACTGAAAATATAGGACGGAGGAAAAGAGGGTAACACACTTTTGGGAGAAAAAAAAATCAAAGGCACAACTTGTGTTTCGGAACGAATCTAAACATTAATTCTCAAACTAGCATTCATGTGAGGAAGATGTGACCCTTTTTTTTTTTTTTCTTCTTTTGCGCACAGCCACATCCGATTGTATCTAATGAGCAAAGCGCTGCTTTCCTTTCAGTTGCTCGACATTCACACGTCTTTTTGTTGGATTACACGCGGGGACATGAGCACAGTGAGAGGCCGAGGAGCTGGATTGTAAGATTACCACCTTTGCTTCTTTTTTTTCCCCCTTTCCCCATCTCTTCAAAGAGGAAGCGCTCTCTCTCTCTGTATGTTCAATGGCTCCAGTGTCGAGGTTGGCAAGGCGCAAAGATGCCAGTCGCTGGCCGAGGATGTCATCAACTTTCTGGGCTATGCTGCTTCTGACAGCGCTTCTTGTTCTCTACTGCGGTAAGTCCGCTCACTCTGTCTGTCTTTGTTTTCCCCCTCCCGACCGCTCATATCGGCATTTGTAAACGTTGGTGCCAGTGCGCACACGGTGACCGCAGGTGCCAGTGCGCACACGGTGACCGCGTCCATGAGGCAACGCTCTGGACCACGCAGTCATACCACTGGTGTTGGCAAATCGCCCCATGATCATGTGTCTTTTTCATCTCTCTCTTAACAGTTATTGGGAAAACACACACACACACACACACACACACACACTGAGACACACACTTGGACAGTAATCTTAATGAGGACACCGAATTCTAAACCAAGTCTCTATCCTGAAAAAAAAAAAAAATCCCCTTAAAGTTGTGAGGAACAACCAAAATGGCTCCACTTTCCCAAAATGTCCTTGCTTCCTGTGGTTTATGCGTGTTAGTCCTCACAAAGAGACATATACAAGTACACACACATACACACACACAGGTTTGTACAGCTCTCTTAGTGAGGACACTCAAAGGCATAATGCATTCCTCACTATGGAACCCTAACCCCTTAATCTAGCCCTTATTCTGTACCTTACCCTAAAATAAGGTTCTATAATGTGTGAGAAAACTTAGAAGGACCACCCAAAATGTCCCGTACCTACACACACACCACCCACACACACTCACACACACACACACACTGCTCTCTTGCTTAAAAACACACAGAGGAGCCGTGAGCTGGCACTTTTACAAAGAAAAAGGCTTAGATGTGATGGACATGTTGCTTTTATTGGCTACTGGAAGCATTCATTTTGAACCAGGGGGGGGTTTGAACTTAAGTGTGGCCTAATTAAGCATCACATGACTCCCTTTAATTCTCTCCCACTCGCTCTCTTTTAAGTGCACGAGCACGCACACACACACACACACACGCGCGCTCACACACATCTCTCTCCTGAGGGCTGTGTTGCTGTCAGACTGAGTTACTGAGGTCAGACAGTTAAACATCTGTCATATTGACTCTGCTACTACACACACTGGTTACAGAGACTGTATACAGCATTCAGTTTTCTAATCCTGAGCTGGTTCGAAACGTGTGTCTTTTTATTTTTTCGTTTCCCTGACTCCGGCTCTCGCACCTTTTTTCTCTCCTCATCTGAGTCACTTGTAAGGAAAAATCAGGCTGGCACACTGTGCTCCAGTCTGCTGCGTGTGTGTGTGTGTGTGTAGGCTACAGTATAATATGTGCAAAAGCCATGATAAACCCATTACAAAAGGATAAGTAAGACTGGGCTGTTTTATTATCTGCTGAGCTAATGATTGATGTAATAATCTTGTCTTTGAGCACATTAGCCACGGCACCCGCTGATGCTGCTGCTGCTGCTGTTGTTGTTGTGGAGAGGATCATTTTCATGAGTTTTTACATTCAGCGTCCACACTGGTCCACGCACTCTCATTTTTTCCTTCTCTTCTCCCTCCACAGTGGACAGATGACTGAGTTTCCTTTTGTAACCACACAGGTCCCAGGTTAATCAATGCTTGTGTGGCGGGGGTTTGGTTTATAAGAGTGAAAGCTTCTGGACAGAGGAGTCTTTTTTTTTTTTCTCCTTTTGACGGTGCCTTCGGGCCATGTCGATTGATCCCCTGCTTGTGTCCAATCAATGGACGCTTTGGATGTTTGTTTCAGTCAGCAGTCTCTGAACAACACCCTACAAAGAGCTTGACCTCCTACCAAGCGACACCTCACCCCTCCTGGAGCCTAATAATGTGAGCGATAGTGATTGTGTGATTTCTCGTATATATTTCCTCCTCAGCCACATATTGCTCAGAAATGCCCCGATCGTCTTAAACGCTGCTTGTAGAAAACACACAAGTAACATTATTTTGTCCTATTTTGCCTCTCTTTTTTTTTTTTCTTATTTGACAGGTGAACTAAATCCTTGCCATTTCTGCCGTTTCTTCTCTATTTAGCGCTTAATTTACTTTTAGATTGTGGTCTTTATTGCTGATAATTCTCCAATCGCTCATCTTGCTCTGCTCTCACTTTCTCATTTAGGTTTTTGTTTGTGCTCGTCCATTTCCATTTTGTTTGACCTTCCTCGCCCGTGCCGTCTTTCCCTTTTGTCCTCTTTTCATATGTATCACTCCTCTACTTTGTTCTTGTGTTCTTTGATATTCTAGTCGGTCTTTATCTCCATGTTATGCTGTTTTCTTTTTATATATTTTCCCTTTGTTGTCTTTGTGGCACATCTTCTTTAATTCCATTTCTTTCATATGCTTTCACCAGTTTTATCAGTCTTCTCTTCTCTCTTCAAAACTCAAAAGATGTTTAGTTTGTCCATTGTGGCCTATTGTATAAACAATCAGATGATTTTACAATCCAATTTCTGTCGAATAATAATAATTAGCTTCACTTAGGGCTGTGCAATTAATTGAAACTTGTCCGTTAACTCCGATTATGGCCCCCAAACGATAATAAAAACGCTTGCAAATGCAATGAAGTTCCTATTCAAATATGGGGGGCTTTTATTATGAAAACAACGCTTTTAATGTTGTAACGGTGTCCGACTTCCTGCTCGTCATCCGGCGGCAAAAATAGAACACAGGCATGGAAGTGGAATCACACAGCGTGAGTAAAGCTATATAAAATTTACAATAATTTAGTATTATTCTAAGGTAAGTTCATAATATGAAATAATCGGGATTTAAATTTTGACCCAAATCATCGTGATTCTTCTTTTTCCTCATAATCGAGCAGCCCCTAGCTTCACCCAAATTGTACACTCTGTAGCTTTAAACCTTACCCATATTTAAAATACCTATAGACTTGGTTTGTATAATTTCGATTTTTAGTCATTTTTGAACATTTTGCTCAGTGTGAGGTCAAATATTATTCAAGGTGAATTATGTAATAAAGCTACTGGCCATAAAACCCTCTTAATATGTCACAGAGACTCAGGAATAATGTTCATATAACAAACTGAACTCACCAACAACAACAGTACAGCCAAAATATTTGCATTAAAAAAAAGTATTTTGCAGACTGCAAATCATGTTTTGGCATGTGGCGCCACCTACCGCCGTCTACCAGTCATTGCAGTCAGTAGAGTCTCTGCTGCCGAGCAACCACGGGTTGCCAGTTACGTCTGAGCTACAATGGCGGAGAAAACGAAACCTAAAAGACCTCTGTGTTTTGAATTGGAGTGTAGTAACCGTTTTTCGCCACATTCTTACATATGGCGCCTTTAACCAACAGTCCAAACCCATACGTTATTCAAGTAAATTCAATAATGTATGATATGAGTCCTGTTAGAATTGGTCATTCTTTGCTTATAATCGTTTATACAGCAAAAGTAATTCTACATTTTACTGTGTTCCTTCAAAAAATATTGTCTTTGTTGTTGTAAAGTGGACTTCCTGTATTATTCCTTTTATGACATACAGTATACACTGCATTTGCACAGGCAATATTTACTCATTATGGTCTGCTCTTAGGAACCTTTATGCAAAAATTTGACTTCTTCCTGATGTGTTGGAGTGGGGGAAAAGTAGGACTGTGGGAATTTACATGCACGCCCTGTGATGGTGTGTGCACTTCATACAGCGGTTATTAGCAGCAAGGACACATTTAACTTTGCGGTGCTGCTGTGCTGCAGTCGTCAAACGTGTGTGTGTGTGCGTGTGTGTGTGTGTGTGTGTGCGAGGGGGAGCTCTGTTATTACGGCTGTCAACATCCAACTTCACTCAGGCCAATCTGAGAGGGACAGATTGAAGAGGAGAGAGAGAGGGAGATTTGTGGCGGAGGGAGTGATACAAGAAGAGGCATGTGAGCACAGTGAAGGCAAGGGGGTGGAATAATATTCCCGGCTAATGCGTCCAAAGTGCAGAATATAAAGAGTTTGGAGAAAGCCAAAAAAAAAAAAAGGAAGTAGAGAAAGAAAGTAGGATGAGGAGAGAGAGGGGAGGATAAATGACAAGAGCTCAACTGTTTAAATGCTTCTCCTATAATCCGCTGTTGGAAACTCCGATCACACCACAATCTTGCAATACCGTCAGAATATATTTCAAAAAAGAAGAGGGGGGGAAAAAAAAAAAAAGAAAAAAAAAAACCAAGGGATTGTGTGCACTAGCTCCCTCCTCTGGAAGCTGCCGGTCATGCATTTGTTTGCTGACAGTGCTATTATGTATTCATGAGGCTGGCTGTAGCCGTGAGCTCTGGCTCAGGCTTTGCTAATCGGTATGCTAATCTTAGCAGGACGCTATCGTTAGCAGTTGCTAAGGGACGTAGCATGAGCCGTGCTTCCAATTTGAACGGCAAAGAGGAGTCGGAGAGATGGAGAAAGACAGAGTAATGAGGAGTGGAGGGGGGGAGAAGGAAGAGGGAAGGTTAAGGTAGTGACAGAGTAAAGGAAAAATAACACCTTTCTTTCTTTCTTTCTTTCTTTCTTTCTTTCTTTCTTTCTTTCTTTCTTTCTTTCTTTCTTTTTGGCTGCTTTTGAACTTGCTGCTCATTTGTTGCTGCTTTTGAACGTGCTGATTCAGTCGAACCGTCCTTCAAAGGTGGATCCAAGCGCTCGGGGCAAACACATACATGTAATGAAACCATGTTTGTATTCTTTTTGTTGTTGTTATTGTTGTTGTGGCCAGTTTTCACATTAAATTGAAGTGAATTTACAGTAAGTTAACACTCCCAAGAGGGAAAAATGAAAAATGCTATTTTTTTTTGTATCGACCTACTTACTTACTTTTCTCACCGTGAAAGTGATGTCACATGACAAATATACAGCGGTTGTATCTTCTATGTTTTTTTTTTTTTCCCCCAGGACCTCTGGCCCCGTAAAGGCTGGAAAAGCTGTGCAAGTTGAACTGCAGATACACAATATGACAATCATCATTGATTCATTGGGGTAACATTTCACATTACTACAGTACAGTAACAGCAAGGTCATTTTTGTGAAATGCAATTTTCAGCTATGGTAATGGTGATATCACATCATTTCCAATATTTAGGTCATAACTAGGTGATGTGAATTATTTTAGGCTAACAGTGAGTTATTACCAAGCTATTACTTTACCAGAAAATACAATGTTACAGTATTTTTCAAAATAAAGACCATAGTATGACCATATTGTTACTGTACTGTAATATGAAGTGTTACTATTTGTGGGAATGGGTCTGGTTCGAGATCCATCTGGCTCATGTACAGATTGTAATTTGTGAATTTTGACGATCTAATTGTGATTCTTTTGACAGGAATTTGCGATTTGAATCACGATTTCAGAGGGAATGGTCATTTTTGCATCATTATAATAAAAACATGTATGCCAATAAAAATAGATTTTGATTGGACTGCGTTAAAAACAGCCACACACTGTTTAGCAGTGGTTAGCATTCATGGGTGGGTTTTTCTCCGGATTCTCCAATTTCCCCCCACAGTCCAAAAATGTGCAAATTTGGGCACATTAGGCAAAGTGGACGCTCTAAAATCAGGGGTTCTTAAAGTTTTGATACCTGAGGGCCAATTTAGGAACCCAACATTGGACTGAGGGCCGCCAAAGGAAAAAAAACAGAAAGAAATCCCATTTGTAATCATTTAAATGACCAGATTGCAGTTCTACAGTCTAGCGTTAAGTAATATAAGCGTTAATATAATGTAATATAAGCATCAATATAATAACGCTTTATAATTTACTGGGTAATTACCCAGTATTTTGGCCATTGTTCTTACCTTCTAATTACAGATTAATACCAAGTAACACATTTCTGTTACCATATATTTACTGGGTAAATAGCTAGTAATTGGGGCCTGTAGCTACCTGCTTATTACCAGCTTATAACCCAATAATACACAAAAATTCACCATATAGAAACCAGTTAAATACCCAGTATTTTTGGGTTAGTACCTCCTGGATTAAAACTATCAATTGTGATTCATTTCGGGCCGCCAGAAATGTTTCTGCGGGCCGCCATTGGCCCCCCGGGCTGCACTTTGAGAACCAATGCTCTAAATTGACCATCGGTGTAAGCGTGAGAGAGGATGGTTGTTTGTCGCTATGTGACTCTGTGATGGACTGGCGATGTCCCCCTGCCTTTTGCCCTATGTCAGCGGGGATTGGCACCCTGTGACCCTCATGTGGAGGATAAATCGGTAGACGATGGATGGATGGATGAATGGGTGGATGCACACAGTTTGAGGTCATACAGAAATCTGCACATAACCATGACTTACTTGCACATACATGAACATCACCCGGCAAGGATGCAGAAAGGTTGGACACACATGCGCACACAAACCTGTCAATGAGGACCCTTCATCTTTACCATCACAACTAAGTGCCTATAACCTTAACCCTTATTCTAAACCAAATTCGAACCCTAAAACCAGGTCTTAACCCTGAAAAAGCCCTTTTAAAGTGATAGATGTTTGACCTCACAAAGATATAAATACAAGTGCACTCACACCCATGCATGAACACACATTTCTCTGCTGCGGTTAGTGACCCAGCCTTCCGCCGCTACTTTAAACCTCTCCCATCAGACCACTCCGTCTCTCAGCGGGGCCCCCCGTGTTTTCCGCCTTTCCCCAGTTTGTTTATGACTCGCTGTTGTTCTGCGTCTGAAATCGATGGATTTGTTAGCTGCTTTAACTGTTACCGCAGCCTGAGGGCAACTGTGGAGCTAGAGATGGTGTATGACCCACCCAGGTGTCTCAACTCCACGTCATAAGGGCTCACATTATGCGGTCTTGCACTGGCAGTGATAGAGAAGACTCATATTCTGTTTACATGCCTGCGTACACATGCATACATTTCTGTCTGAGAACCTTGTGAGGCTCATGTGATTTACCAGCCAAGGAAAAAAAAAAGGGGGGGACTCGGCTGACCTCGAAAACGAAGGAGCTTGTAGGTGAACACATGCACATATTTGAATATCTTATCCTATTTTCAGCATAGCCCAAAGCTTATTCCTCTGCAGGGGAGGGAGACACAGAGAGGAGCCACTGTCAAGAAGCAGCAGAAATGGCTGCCGATGGCCCGGGGATGTAAATTCATAAAGGGAGTCAACTTGTTGAGTTTTCCACGGAGAAAGCCAAGAGCCACGTTATGGACCCCGGGAAAAAATTGGGCCAAAGACCGCATTGCATATTTGAACAGCTTTGTAGAGGGTGGCGTTGTAAAAATTTAAACACCACGATGAGCGCGATTGGAAGTGAAGGAGCAGCGAGCGGAGAGAGCGCGCTTGCATACGGGAAGCGTCATGTTTGGTAAAGGCAAGGGAAGGAATATTAAGATGTTTCTCTGCAATACTAAGCAGCATTGGGATCATTTCCGGAGAGCAAAGGCACCAATTGACATGAAATGGGAGATGGCATTGTTGGCCACAGGCGGTGCATTATTCTGCCTCATGTTTTGACTCGCTGCTGCTGCTGCTGCATGTTGTTGTCATGGCACTGAGCAAATAGAACATTTTAGAATTAAGAGGAGGCACATGGCTCTCTCTGCGAGGCAACGGGCTATTCATCATCGTGTACATTTTTTTTTTTAAATGCGTTGATGTTTCCAGAATCTCAAGTGTGGAAAGAATTACATCAAACTAGGGACCATTTTTTTTTCCTCCCCAGACATGGTGATAAATTTGACGAAGTTAGATTGCTTACAACCCTATTCCTCTTATCTTTTTTTTTTTTTTTTTTTTTTAATGAATCATGAACATCTGTTGTCCCACAGAAGAAGTTTGCTGTTTTCACCTTGAAGTCTTTCAAACTTGATGGAAGTTTGCAACATCTGTCACTCCAGTCCAGCACTTTAGCCCAGATTGTTGTACGTACTTGCTGTTGGCATCTGGTTTTTGCACAGACATTCATGTTTTCTCAAGGATGCATCCTGCTGATTTATGTTATCCCCTACTCATCCCTCTTGCATCTAAAGCTACTTCAACTCCATGTTTTAGCAGTTTTATCATGTGCTGCCATTACATTGAATTGGTCTTCTGCAGTCATTTATATGAGCCTTTAGACTGTAGGTGAGTCATAGCTGAGCTAACAACTGTGACCATTTTAAAGGTGCAGTGCGTAACCTTTGGTGATTTTCTCAATGTTCTTCTGCTCATGTTTGGTTGTCATGAACAGAAACGATGCAACAGTATTTTCACGCTGAGTTTTTAGTCTGATTAACTAGTTCTGTCAAGCAATACTACTAGACCTGAGTGTGATACACCAGTGTGCTCCTGTCACACTGTTGAGCAAGGGGATTTTTGAGCCTTACACTTGGGTGCTTCTTTGTGTTTTCAGTCATACCAATGAGCTGACGATAGCCAGAATTTACAGAAATTAAAGGCACTGCAAAATATTCCAATTTAGTAGTTTTGGGATGGAGCTTGGACAAGACAAAGAGAGATGTATTTTTTTAAGTTACACACCTGAGATTTAGCAGTCGTTAGCATGCTTGCATGCCAAACTAAATAGCAGATTCTAATGATGATGTAATGATGACATCAGCATATTGGCATGCTGACATCAGCTTTTAGCTCTCAGCACTGTTTTTCTACTGGTTTTCTCCATCATCAATCAAGCTTTGCCTACATTCAGTAGGGCCGAGTGAATTTAGTTTTTCTGATATTCCGATGACATCATTTCAAAATTATCTATATCTATAAATAACAGAATCAAAAATGAGTTCACTGCACGTGGACAAGTGTAATTAAAACAAATATCCAAATCAAATACAATAACATTGAGATGGTAATAGTTTTCAGCAGTAATGAGATCTGACTTGGGTCTCATGGAGGCGTTGCCTTGCACCAAGACGACCCTTTCTACATTGAGATTGCATGTTTTCCTTGTGGTGTGTGTGGGTTTAATGCAGAGGTTGATTGCACACATTTAATTGACTGTAGATGTCTCTCTGTGTTGCCCTGCGATGGACTGGCGACCTGTCCAGGCTGTATCCTCCCTTTCACCCTATGTCAGCTGGGATTGACACCAGTGGGCCTGGGAGGATGTGGAGGATAAAGTGATAGACAATGAACGAATGAATGAATGAGATCTCACTTAGAAGGGATGTTACTGAGTTAGTGTGTGAACGTTAAAGTCTGTGGTCTAATAAGTCACTGCTCTGGACAAAACCAAACATCAAAAAAACTTTTATTTTGGGAAACTGGGTTCATCGCGCCAAAGTCAGCCCCACCTCTGACGTGAGCCAGTTTCTTATGGCTTCTCAGAGAAAGAAGAATAAAAAAAAAAGAAAGTATTCCAGCTCAGGACCAACAAGAATCAGAAGAACAGGTGCCTCAAGGTGGATCTGCTCCTGACAATCCCGACAGCAGATCCATCAGCCGAAACGAGATGTGCGAGTGACAGCGGAAGCGCCGTGAGCTCACAACGGAAATATCAGCTCAACTTTCTCTAACGGGCATTTGAATGACTCGAAGAGAGCTTTTTTAATCCTACAGCACAAATCTGGTGCCGATATAAGCTTACACTGGGTTCAAATCAGGTGCACTGCACTCCGAAATATTGTCTTGTAGAGAAACTCGTGAGTTTGTTGTGATAAATAGTTTGTCAATTCACAACATAAAAAGTGACTGACTGACTTAATATTGATAGTGACACACTGTAGGATTTTCACCTTCAAATAATCCTAGATTATTCTGATAGTACATCACTTTACAACAGGGTGACTGGCACCTTTGTCATTCTCTGTATTGGCACGATTTAACTTCTGGTTTCAGGTCCACGACACAAGCTAAGCTACCTCAATCTACTTTACGGCATACGCCACAGACCCCCCCCCAACAACAACAACAAACAATACTGTTTACCAACTGTGGGGGGAGCCCTAGAGCAAATCCTACATTGTGTGTTACTTTCAATCTGTCCCACATAACGTTCAACATCATCGCAGCCATGTGTTTGGCAGTTTTCTTTAAAATCGCGGCTTCATCCGCAGTGAATCGGCGCGCTGCTTGTTTCTCCACAGCTGCTTCGTCGCCCTTAACTGTTAACAGCTACAACGGTTGACGCACTTGTTTTTTTGCTACGATCCACTAACACTGCTTTGTTTCACCGATTCTACTTCTGCTCTTCATTTCCTCCTCGGCACAAGTCTCTCCTTCTCCGTTTGTTTTCCTCAGTCGTGGACCTCGCTGTGAGAGGAACGTGGATGCCGTCATAGCATGCTAATGCGCTGTGACATTTACTGTTAAGTGTTTGGTGTTTGCAGTTAGGCGAAGTATTGCCGTATCCACCGCCGTGGCTAATTGCACCTCTAATGCCCCGTGTCCCGCTGTGAATTAATTTGGTGTCTTTAATTACCATTAAAACGGCATGTATAATATTTACATATCATATTGCGAGTGGTGTTTGGCTGCGGGCTCAACGGGTCACAGTCAAAGAGAGAGGTTGTTTATGTATCACTGATTGGCTGCCACTGGGCCTTTTTCTCATTAAAATACAAAAATAAAAAAAATTAAAACGGGGCAGAATGTGAGCTGCAGAGCACTTTGACAAAACAAAAACGTGATTAATGGTAAGTTTTTTTTTGGTTTTTTTTTTTAAACAATCCCATAGATTGTGTGAGGTGGCTTAATTGGGTCAGAATCTGGACAGAGGTTTGTGGTGTGCTCCTGCCTCAAGAGGATTTGTGCTTATTTTGCCTAGAGCCAGTAAGCTCATTCAGAGAGAGAGAGAGAGAGAGAGATGCTAAAGCTACTCCCCCTTTATAACTGCAAAAAAGCAATTGCTTGGAAGAAAATGCCAGAATGGTGCTTTGAATTCCTGGAGGGGCCCATCACTGAGACGCGGCCCACGGAGCTGAGACAGCCAGCATCTGGAGCAAAGACATGGAGGTAAAGTGGGGGGGGGGGGGGGGGAGGAGAGGAGTGAAGAAAGGCAATGGGAATGAAAGAGTGGTGGAGAGAGGAGAGACAGACGCGGGGGGGGGGGGGGGGGGGGGGGTTGCACAAAAGAGGCAAGAGATATGGAGTGCGAGCGAGCAGTAGAAAGAAGTTAGGGGAGAGCGATGGAGAAGAAAAAAAAACATCCTGCGCAGACAATGAGACAAAAGACAGACCGACGAGAACGCTCTGATTGTCCAACAATTGACAGCCAGTTTGGGAATAAAGTCGGCTAATACAATGAAGCGGGTTGGCAGACAGACTCGCCGCGCAGTAGCTGAGGGGCTCTCAAAAGTAGAAACAAATATTACATTAGAAGAGACAGAAGTCATTTGTCACAGCGGGAGGCCTGAGAGGTAGTTAAGCTGCTGAATATAGGGACCGACGGCCCTGGTTGATGCACGGTAGCCACAGGGAGGAAATTGTGCTGAAGTCAACTTTCGCTCAATCAATTTGCCTTGGTGTCCTTCAATGACTCCAACACTTAACAAGATAATGGTGGCCCAAAGTTTCAGCAGCCCAACTCTTGAGAACTCGTTACGGGGGAACTCATCCCTTCTCCCAATCCTTTCCTCCCCGTTCTTTCATCCTGACATCCCTCGCTTCCTGCCAGCTTGTCAGCCACACACCACCTTCACATCAAGGTCTGGTCGAAAAAATGCGCGCTGACAACCCGGCGATTCAATGTTAATGTTTCTGAGAGACGAATTGGCTGGACATTTATTGCCAAAAATGACAGCTGCACTCTGTCTGCACCCACGCGTCGGAGGCGCGGGCTGAGATTTGGACATCGTTGTCATAGATTGTCAGAGACGGACAAGCGCGGACGGACTCGGAGACAGGAAAACGTCTTGTTTTGGCTCTGTGCCACAGGGTGCATTACCTGGCTCTCAATTTGAAATGGCTCGGCTAAAATAATAGACAGAGTATGTTCTTATTAACAAAAGCATCTATCTTCGCTCCTTCTCTCTCCATCCTTTCCATCCCTTTCTCCTTCTCCTCATCCTAACCTGCCGACACTATCTGTGATTGATATGGAAATTACACTGCGCTTGCCCTCATTTATCTCACACCGTTGCTTGCTGCTGGTCCGACAACTATAGACTTGGATTGGCCGGAATGATGAACTGATTTTACGGCTGCCCGGCACGCAGAGCCGAACGGATTTACAGTAAAGATTTTATACGAGACCCTGCCGAGCCCAGAAGATGACAACAATTTCCTGTTTTAATGGGAAAAAAAAAGCCAGTGTAAACGAGGCATATAACCTCCACGTTTCCAGCGGTGCATACAGTGCAGAGTCACAAATGACTCGGAATGTATCGCTGAATACATAAATAGATAATACAATTTCAACTTCATCCGAATAATTTTAAATGCGTGTATATATGTATACTTAATACAGTAAGTATTCCCATTTACCCTCCATTCACCCATGACTATGGATTTTTGCATTTCATCTCCTTCCTTAAAGTTACTCGTACACATAATTTATTTACTATTTCTGCTTTTTCCTGGTAGGAGTAATAACACATTTAATATCATTTTCAACCAAATTATTTTTATATTTTAAATATAGAAAGTTTGACACCTGATCTCGGGCAGTGTTTCCCAAAGTGTGGCGCACAGCCCATTGGTGGACCTTGGAGGTACAGCAGGTGGGCTTCAGACATTGACATAAAAAATCTTTCATTTACCAAAGTCATGATAAGGTATATATTATACAATGTTAATAAGATAAAAAATTAATAAATAAACATTTTAGAACATCTCTAACTATAGGTTTTATTGCATTGCGTCATTGCGTATTATGGAGTGGATTACATGTTGTTTTTCTGCCTTTTTGCTGCCGTTGGTATACACTTTACCCAACTCTAAGTTTGATTTTGCTATTTTACCAGTTGCCTTTATCTAAAGTGCTTTCATTGTAATTCCATGGCTGACACCTATTTTGCTGTGGACCGTCTTCTACATAACTGATCTTGTTGCTGCATGGCACTGTAAGCTGGTGTTACGGCAGATCACAGCAGTCTACCAGTCCATCGATCCATCCATTATCTACCGTTTTATCCTCCACAGGAGGGTCGCGGAGGGGTGCTGTGCCTATCTCAGCTGACATTGGGGCGATAGGCGGGGTACACCCTGAACAGTTCGATTCAATCTCACTCTCACACCTCCAGTCAATTTAGAGTGAATTTACCCCATATTGCATGTTTTTGGACTGTGGGAGGAAGCTGGAGAACCCAGAGAAAACCCACGCCCAGAGAAAACTCCATGCAGAGAGACCCTTGTTCCAACCGGGGCTCGAACCCAGGTCTTCTTGCTGCAAAGGCAAGAGCGCTAACCACTACGCCAACCGTGTGGCCCCAGTCTGCCAGTCAAAATTTGTTAATGGAAAAATACTGTGCTAAAATGTTGGTTTTGTGAGCGTGACCAGAAATACTCGGTATAGCTGAGTGCGCTGTTCAATAACCGTGACGTTTGTACCCACAATGAATCCTTAAATTGGGGGAATATTTGCATTCCTCGAGTCTCAAACCTCTAGGCTTTGCCCTGTTTGGGAATCCCAAATATACAGTAGTTATAACATGTAATAAGCTATTAAATGGAGACGATAATCACTCAGACACTATTTTTACAGTCGTACTAGGGATGGAACAATACCACTTTTTTGTGCGTGTCCAATACCGATATCACACTCAAACTCCAGTATCTGTTGATACCACAGTCGTTTTAGACCATTTATGAACTATGAAGCTGTTAACAACACAATTTGTACTGAGTCATTTCAAAGACAGTCACAAATATTGTTCTCCCAAAAAGAAGAAATAAACGGCCCAAAACATGACTCGGCTGAAATGCTTTCGCTGATATTTATTCACAGTCTGTGCACAGAGCAGCATGCGATATATAGGAGTTTTGGATTGACTCAGATATATCAGATCCAGTGATGAGTCATACTGAGTAATTATCCACTTTTAATGCAAATGTGATATTTATCTCTGTGGTCATCATTTCATGCAGAACACTAATTCAGTGACGCAACATGAGCTGGCGGTGTAGACTATAATTAATGCCAAGTTGAGTGTAACAATAAAAGCTTGTAAATAAGTTTTTTTTTTTTCTTTTTTTTTAGAAATGATGGAGTTTGAGGAGAAGTAAAGAATAAAAAATCTTTGAAGTGGTTGAGCCCCGATCTCACACTTCAGCAGCAGAAAAGGCTAAACGCTATGACAGAAAACATGATGCCTGGAAAGAGATGAGTCAGTCAGATGAAGCGAGTAGCTGAGCTGAGCTCGGAGCTTTCGCACAGTCTCCCTAGATTTTATCTCGTTTTAATAAATGGAGTGAGTTTACTGTGTAGGTGGTGGTTTTTATTTTATTTTATACACAGATTTCTCATGTGTATTTAGAGTTAGCAAT
This sequence comes from Microchirus variegatus, assembly GCF_963457635.1. Classification (NCBI taxonomy): domain Eukaryota; kingdom Metazoa; phylum Chordata; class Actinopteri; order Pleuronectiformes; family Soleidae; genus Microchirus; species Microchirus variegatus. Next base: position 10,667,796 of record NC_139821.1, read on the forward strand.
AATAATAATGATAAATGTCAGTTCATACGAGATAGATTTTTCGCCACAGTGAAAGTGAGTTAATGGTGGTTTTAAGATGTTTCGAATAAGATAAATGTTTCAAACATCTCAGGTAAAACATGCCAATAAGTGTGCCTGTGATGATACTTATTGGTATATTATCTTATTTTCATTGAAGAAAATGGTCTTTGTGGTATATATATATATTGTTATTGCCCAGCCCTACTTTGTGTTACATATTTTTTTACGGCAAATTAATGCATTAGCGATCTGCATCACAGAGCAGCAGAGACATCGGCGTGTTTTTTGTGAGCTTACATCATCGGCGCCTGGTGCTTCATTATAGTAACTATTATTGATTTTTAGTGCTGCTGGTTTGTACCTTGTCTGACCTCAAATGTGTTGTTTGCTTCCAACTGACATTGCTTTAAATTTAAGCTTTTTCTGTCTCCTATTTCCGTGTGGTACATTTAAAGGGACAATGTGTAGTATTTATGGGTTAATATAACCCAAAATCCACTTTTTCATACATATTATGTGCTCCTGCATTGTCTAGTCGCTGTATAATAGTTTTTGTTTCATTTTCGTAGTGTTTCAAAAAGTCATGTAAAATAACATGGTCGCGGGCCGCGGTTGCATAGCCACTGTTAGCAGCGAGACGCCATGTTTCTACCGGAGCCTGTAAGGACAAACGCGAGAGAACAAAACAAGCGTCTCTTTACTTGTAGCGGAAGTCCCGCCTCCACTCTCTCCGCTTCTTCTGCTAGTCAGGGAAGGGAGGGGGTGAGCAGAGGAGCAGTTCTTTGTTGTAAATTTCAGCCTCTCCTCTAGATGGCACTATAAACTACTTACTTCACCTTTAAATGTGTACTTTGCTGCTGCTAATAACTCTTATCATATTTGATGCCCTTATCTTTCGAACTGGAGGTTGCTAGGATGTTTATGTAGGCTACTAGTACTAGAAAAGCTATTTATTATGCTAAAGTGCCCCAATGTTACCCAGTGTTCCTAGAATGCTGCAGACCGTTAGCCAGTAGCCACATAAGTAATGCTAATGATTACGGGGTAGAGTAGGTTAGTCTACTTTTTTTTTTTTCCATTGGTAACAGTTCCAAAACAACCGGTCCCAACCATTAAATTTTGCGGTACCCTTCCCTTCCCTTGGTACGACATTTTTTTACGGACATGACAGTGAACTGATATATTTATATATTTAGAAATACATATTATTGTCGGTGCACCAGTAAGAAGTCACGCTACCTGTCTTGCTGACGCGGCCGTCGAGCACAGCAAACCAAGTGAAGGCACTGTTCTCAGTCGAAACACAAGCCTGACCCAGGGCTTTATTGTTCCAAACCATACCGTACCAAAGCGAACTGTACCATGATAGAAACAACAATTTTTTTCCAGACTGGATTTCCAGAAAAATATACTAAATTCTCGACATCTGATTATTATTTGTTCATCCATCCACCCTTCCATCCATCATATACTGCTTTATCCTCCACCGGAGGGTCTTGGGGGGTGCTGTGCCTATCTCAGCTGACATAGGGCGATAGGCAGGGTACACCCTGGACAGTTCGCCAGTCCTTCGCAGGGCCATATATAGAGACAAACAACCATTCACTCACACATCTACGGTCAATTTAGAGTGACCAATTCACCTAATCCCCAAATCTGCATGTTTTTATTCTGTGGGGGAAAACCCACGCACACAAACGGAGAACGTGCAAACTACTTGCAGAAAGGCCCTTTGTTCCAACCGGGGCTCGAACCCAGGAACCCGGGTCTTTGCTGCAAAGGCAAGATTGCTAACCACCTCGCCAACCGTGGGCCCTGTGATTTTTTTCATTTATATTTTAATTAATATCGTGTAGGGCGGTGCCATTAGCAGACGTGCTAATTAAATGCACGGCCCTGTAGAGGTGTTGTGTGGTTTGGCCCTGTTCAGATCCGCGATTAACATTTTGTCTTTAGTGATCGGCTCACAAGCGCTCAGTGCTACAGTTTCAGTTGTTAATGGACCCAAGGAACACTGAGGAGGTATTTAACATCCAGTCGCTCATTGAGATATTTAGTCTGGGACGAATGACACTCAAGTGCGCGGAAGTGGGCAAAACTGAAGCACTACCTAAGTCACTAGACAGCGACTTACCTGCTGCAGTTTCATATTGAAAAATTTAAAAATATATACTAGTCCAGGTTTCCATAACGCTGTGGCCATAATATCTGTAGTAACTACATCATTTGCCACATATTGATTTACTATTTTAAGAAAAATGTATTTATTAGTGGAGCTGCATGCAGGCCTTGGATTTGCTCAGCCCCCACTTGATCTCTCTCTTTCTCGCTCAACACACACATACTGGTTTGCACACTTACTCCTCCTCCTCCTACCTGAACCACAGCCAGTTAATGATCTAATTCTAAACGTAACCCAACTACAACTAAATATCTAAATAGCCCTAAACCAGTTCCTCAAAAATGAGGTTCTGCCTCATTAGGACCATGTTGTGGTCATCATGAGGACTACTGGTTCTGACAAGGTCAGTGTTTATGCCAGAAAAGGCACTAAAGTGGTTAAAAAAAAAAAAATGCAAGTATGACATAGCACATCACCACATGCACAAATGTACTGTTTAGTCTTTAACTGATCAGGTAATTATCTAATTGCAGTTTTCCAGACAGATATTGTGATTACAATTTGATTTGGGCTTTTTCAAGTCAAATATTCACCATGTTATCGATCTATAAACAAGGAACATCTTTCTTTTTGTCTGTTCATTGCAAAAATGAGTCCAGTGGGTCACTTGAGTGGCTTCAAACTTCACATTATGACTTACTAATGGCACTTAGTGAGTCATATACACACAGTCACAAAAAATACACAAAAAACAGGGACATATTGACAGGGACTGTACTCGTCGAAACTATTAACGTTTGACCCTCTTATCACCACCATCATGATGATTTATTCAGATTTGTTGGCTGTAGAATTGTCAAAAAATGTTCAATGAGTGAGTTATTGGCAGTAAATCAACCGTTTAGGAATAACGTTACCAAGAAGCTGATGAATCGTATTGACAAGAGCATCGCAAAGCTCTATTTCTCTGCTTTCCGGTATCCAATAATTCATCTTCTACCACTTTATCCCCAGCTGACATAGGGCGAAAGGAGGGATATACCTAGTTTTTGAATGTTCTAGATATCACAGGAGTTACAGTAATGAGGAAGTGTGCATGCCAAATGGTCACGGAAGGGTCAACATGTCAGACATGTATACGTATTTTAAAGATAGCAATTGGAAAACTGATTTTAGATTTGAAAACGAGTTCAGCCCTGGTGTGGACGGCTGAACGTGATCAGATCACCTGAGCCAGATGTTTAGGACTAGTCTAAACATTGCTGTTCACAACTCTCATCTGAGTGTGAGGAGATGCAGGAAAGCAGAGAGAGGAGGTTTACGGCCACCGCAGGCGAGACAGCTCGAAACGAGTAATTCTAGCCAGTCGTCCTCCACATGCTTTGGTTATGCATGGCGTGGCAGGCTGGTAAACGTTTTTCTTCCTTCTTTCATGCTCTCTTGCTATCTATGTCTCTGTGTGTATACAGTATTTTTCCTCTCATCGCCAATCCCCTTAGTGATCCCTGCTCCACACTCTACCCCCTTAAGCCTTTGGCAATGATAAACCTCTCTTTTGTCACTGTGATGGCAGAACATGTGAGTTATGCCTGCCTCTTCAGGGTTGAAGAGCTCATTATGACTTCTCAGCAGGGAGCCTATAGGCAACAATATGTGATGTGCATGTGACACAATCAGTAGAATTCATGCAAAGGCACTCGCTTGTGAAATAAGCTGTCGGATGATATCCTTTGTGCTACGTAACGCACACATTATTTCTGGCAAACCGCCTATTACACACGGAGACCGACATTTACACAAGATTGGGAGTATAGTTTTTCATCGTCATCGTCTTCATGATGTGTTCATGTGTGCCTTTTATAGAATCACATGTTCTTAGCGGAAATGTCAATTTTAAAAGCAGCGCGAGGCACATTGCATATCGCGGACCGTGGTATACTCACGTCAGGGTATACCACTTCACCATCGGGCGGCAGTACAAGTCTGGACGCAGGGATTAAGACGCATTACCACCAAAGAAGAAGAGAGCAATGCTAATAGATGAAAGGTCCGTCAGACAAGGGAGTTGTGGCGTTAGCCGGTTCGAGGGTTGCCAGGTTGAGGCTCGGATGACTATCCTTGGTGATTACTTCTGCTTGGCTTATACTCCACCTACTGATGGGATGGAAGTTCTACGTGCGCTATCCACGCGCAATCAACTTGTGAGTTAATGTTTTTGTGTTCTGCATTTGTGTTTGCGTTGTGAGTTAATGTTTTCTGCTTTTGTGTTTGCGTTGTGAGTTAATGTTTTCGTGTTTTCTGCTTTTGTGTTTGCGTTGTGAGTTAATGTTTTCTGCTTTTGTGTTTGCGTTGTGAGTTAATGTTTTCGTGTTTTCTGCTTTTGTGTTTGCGTTGTGAGTTAATGTTTTCGTGTTTTCTGCTTTTGTGTTTGCGTTGTGTGATTTGTGTAACCGTTTTGAGTTAATGTTTTTGTGTTCTTGATTTGCGTTTGTGTTTTTTTGTTTTGCGTTTGTGTTTTTGATTTGTGTTGTGTTTTGTGATTTGCGTTTGTGTTTTGCACCTCAGGGCCACCGTACTTGGGACTGCATAAAGGAAATACAGATGTCATGGTCATGTTCTAAGACAAATGGCACATTTTTTTTCTGGAACGCAATTTATGAGAATATGGTTATAGAGACAAATTATCCAATGCAATTTAGCTCTAAAATGTGCTTAGATAAAATGGCAGGATCATAATCAATTTATCTTCTTTTTTTTTTCGATGAATCCTGTTGTTTTATTCAGTACATTATGCAATATCTAGCATGCCAGTCACTTGGACGAAGTTTTCCAGTCCCTATGGAATAAAACATAGCGAGTCTGAGTTATAATCATAGTTAATGGCTTTCCAGGTTTTACATATACAATACAGGTTAATATAGTTATGAAATCGCTTCCTGCTTAAACAAAATCAGAATCCCTCCCTTTGCAGTGTTTGGCAGAATTTAGCAGCTTTCTCATTCTTTTTCATGACATGATGTTTTGCTGTAAGTGGGATCTTGGCTACAAACCACATTCAGATGGAGAATGTGTGAGCGAAACCTCTTTTTTTTGTGGGGAACTGCTTGGAACAGATAAAGTGAAACTGTTCCAAGCTTTGAATGTGTTTGGAAGAGCTATCGTTGGGTGCATTATTGATATATCGCAAGATATTAGAATTGCACCTTTGGGAAAATAATGTTGTTGTTTTTTAACAAAAACAGAAAATCCCCAAACTATTAATTCAATTCTGTTGTTAAAGTTATAATTATTCACTACTGACTCTAATCTCAGAATCTGGATTTAATCTCAGAATTCTGTCTTTCCTTAGAGTTTTGACTTTAATCTCAGAATTCTGACTTTAATCTTAGAATTCTGACTTTAATCTTAGAATTCTGATTTTTTTTGTTCCTTAGATTTCTGACTAATCTCATAATTCTGACTCTAATCTCATAATTCTGACTTCAATCTTAGAATTCTGACTTTAATGTCAGAACTGACTTTTTCTTAGAATTCTGACTTTCATCTCAGAATCCGGATTTTAATCTCAGAATTCAGATTTTTCTGAGAATTTTGACTCTAATCTCAGAATTCGAACTTTAATCTCATAATTCCGATTCTTTTTCTTAGAATTCTGACTCTAATCTCATAATTCTGACTTTAATTTTAGAATTCTGACTCTAATCTCAGAATTCTGACTTTAATTTTAGAATCCTGACTTTTTCTGAGTTTAATCTCAGAAATGTATTTATTTATTCTCGGAATTTGGACTTCATGTCGTTTTGTTTTTACTTTCTTTCAAAAAAAATCCTAATACTCTTCTGTACATCTGACATCACACGATCAGATGCAGTGCAAAGAAAAGTTCTAGCTATTCTATTGTCAGTGTTATATGTTTTTAGATGATAGAATATAGTCTTTGAAGTATATTATTAAAAATAGAAATGGCCCATGACGGTTAGAAAGTACCACTGATTTTATTTTCCTTTTTTTTCCCAATGCTTTGTAGCACTGAAAGCAAAATTTCATTTACCTCCACTCTGTCGGGGTGATGGCAGGAATCTCCGAGGTGGACATCTCGGTGACATGAACTAATGAGCTGCTGCATGACTACATATCACCAGGCAACCATGTCTTTCTGGAACTACACTTTTTGCTTTATTATATTTGCCGTCGCGTTAAGTTGCACATTAGGCATAAGGGCTACATTAGGGATTTGGGAGAAAATGAGTCATCTCCGTAATTTGGTTGAAGTGATGTTTTGAAATGTTTGCACTCCAGAACATCCCATCGTATAAATGCTCAATTTGCCGCCGCGCACGTTCCTATCGGCAGCTCTTCAGTATCAGTAATGAGGTGTTTTTACAGTCATTGCATCATGTCAGACATCATGCACATACACATTAACTAACAACACGAACAGTAATCGTTAAAGATGGAGTTTTAAAATTATACATCAGCAATACTTGGGCCTGCATTGAATTCTGTACTCGAGGCGTGATTTCATTTTGACAAAAAAAAAAAAAGAGCCAGTACCACATTAAGATACATCTGTCACCAGCTCCCCAATTAAATCAGAAGCTCTTGGAAGCCAGTGTTAGTTGATGAATCAATCCTATATACTCACATAAATGTAATTGCTTCATTTGTCAAAGTCTGGGGAGAGCACATCCAGCCCGCTCTACCTAAACCCTCTTGCAGAGACATGAATCGAGGAAAGAGCTACAACTCAATCACACCTGTAATCATTCCGTAAGAGCAAAAAGGTTTTCCTTTTCGTCAAAATCCCATTGGCCTTTTGGAGGACCTAACGAGTGGGATATGAGTTTCACATCAGAGTGTACACAACATGCTCTCGCTCCCCTGCCTACACGCACAAATTAGTGCTGTACAGTCCTTTTCCATGAAGAGGCCCATGCATTATTCAACAACATGCTAACATGCATCAATTAAACAAGGATCACATAATAATAATAAAAAAAAAACGACTCTACTGCGTGTAGGTGGGGGTGGAGGTAATTTGACAGCTGTTGTCACGGGCGGCGCCGCCGCCGCGGAAAGGTGGCAATCAAACGATGGGCGTTATTCGTTCATTTGTTTATTTATTTTTTTCCGTGCAGCGTTCCGATTCCCGTCAGGCGTCGCGAGGACAGATGTCGGCGAGGTAATTAACAAATCCTTGGGCGATGTTGAACTTCATCTTTGCATTCGGGGGGGCTTTCGAGAGGGGAGGGAGATGTTTTGTCGGATGATACGCAGTCAGCATCCCAATACTCGTGTGTGTGCGTGTGCGAGCAGTAACACTCACTCTCTCCCTGCATCACAACCACCCCGAAACCCAAGTGAGAGACACAAGGCGGCGGCGGCGGCGGCGGAACGACTCATTTTTCCATTTCCTGTTGACACACTGTGTCATCACTCGCCATCAGCTGTTGCTGTTTCATATGCAACGAGACGGAGGCACGATATTAATGCCTGACGCATCGGATTCAAGCAAACACTGAATATTTCAGTGTTTCTGTGTCACGGCTGTATGTTTGAGACTCATTTTCCTCAGCAGTTGTTTGGATACACGTTTTAATTGTCCTTTATCTTACATACAGTATGTCCTTTATATTACAACCTCTATTTGCCATTCATAATATGGTTTTAATGTACATTAAAGGGGAACTTTAGTAAAGATCTATGCTTGTTTGTTGTCAGAGAGAAAGTCGTCTTGTGTTATTTTTTCCCCCCGTTGCAGCTCCATCCCCATTCTGAGATAACAGAGGCATAAACACAATTAATCCCGCATCATTAGACACGTTAAAATTGACCGTATAATGAAATTAACCACACAAAACAATCACAGTAAAGAGGGGGGGGGGGGAAATCCTTTCGCTGCATTTATGATATTGATTGATGCTGTGCTTTATTCTGTCGTCTTGTCGCAGTACGTTGTTCTGCTAGGCTAATACACCCGATACATGGTCCACAACACCTTCTGTGATGCTCGGTATATTGCAAGACCGTTATATAGCGATACGTCACGGTTTCTGTCGAACTGAAAGAAACTAAAATTGAAAGTACAGGATTTCTATGATGTATGGAACGTGGATGGGGCGTCTCTTAAAGGTACCATATGTAAGAATGTGGCCAAAAACGGTCACTACATTTAAAGTCAAAATACAGAGGTCTTTTGGGTTTCGTTTTCTGACGTAACTGGCAACCCGTGGTTGCGCGGCAGCTGAGACTACTGACTGCAATGATTGGTAGATGGCGGTAGGTGGCGCCACATGCCAAAACATGATTTCAAAACATAAACATGATTTGCAAAGTCTGCAAAATATTTTGCAAATATTTCGGCTGTACTGTTGTTGGTGGTGAGTTCAGTTTGTTATATGAACATTATTCCTGAGTCTCTGTGACATATTAAGAGGATTTTATGGCCAGTTGCTTTAGATTTATTACATAATGCACCTTTAACGTAGATTTCTCCACCATCATCCCACTGTAAACTCCCTCTACTTCAGCCAGGTAACTTCCGCCCAAGTTTCCCTCATTCATTCGAGCAGCAGACATCAGGTAGCGACACCCATCAAATGAAACTGGCACAGACTGTTTATCCGTATATCGATATTCACCCTGGTGTATTGATTATCAGAGTGCACGAGGAAGGACGGCGATATTTCACCAAATCGATATTTTCACCCACCCTTACAGGAGAATGCTTGTAATCACAGAAGGAGAATATGCCATTGTGCTCCAAATGACCTAAGGCAATGAAAGAAAGAAATTATTTGAGTCATTCAACAACACAAACAACTTGACCATTATGGTATGGGAATGTGAAGCATAAGTATCCAATACACTTTCAGGCGTACTCACTTTAAAGGTCCCATATTATGCAACATCAACTTTTCTGTTCTTGGCTCCACAGTGCAGCACAGAGTTCTACACACACTTCCAGCCTCAGAGGATTTATCTGTCTAGTAGTTACATGGTATATATGACGGCAATGTGCCTGCTAGAGCCTGCAAATGATCAGTTTTCCAAAGGCTAACTGCTGTAGCCTCAGTAGCCGATGTAATTTCCTGTCGCTTAAGTTTCTTTTTTTCTTTTTTTAAAGAGATACTACTAAATATAGTGTTCTGAACAGGGCTGTTTTGGCAGGGTGATTGAACTGCTGAGGTGCTTCATCCTTATGGTATTTTGACCAAAGCATGTCACAGACATTTTCATTAGGACACCAGGGAACTAGGTTAACTTGGAGAAATATGTTATAATATGAGTCCTTTAATTCCAGGGAATGTGTTGGCAGTTTTGACTCCATGAGCAGACTTGAGTACAACAACTTTGCAATTGTTAACATTTTTGCATGGCAGCCATTAAAGGGCAGATATTCTTTTGGGCACAATTACATTTGTATAACATAATCCTCACTTTGCTACTGAAAAAAAACCCACTGAGCTCACCCATGAGGACGATCATCAGAGGTGTGTGTGTGTGTGTGTGAGAGAGATCATGAAGCAGTGAGTTTCCTCTTAATCAGTCACATAAAGTTCATTCTCTCGTTCACTTATCACCAGGGATCTCCACCCGTAGACGAGTCACGCTTCAATCGGACCAGCTAATGTTAACATAGTGAGTAATTGACACAGAGAGTCAGAGTAGGAGCCTGATGTGTCCCTCTGCTCATTTGTTCTTTGTTATAACCTGAAATAGTTTTTTACTTTAAATTTGGCTTTCAAACATCCAGAGTGTTTCATGTTTTAACAACAATATCTACGATATACTAACCCTAACCCATTTTTGAAATATTGTGCATTATTCAGCCTCTGTTTCAGTTGTTGTACAATAGTGTATCTTCATGAATAGTTAACTTTAGGCAACAATTTAAATAAAGAAAGAAATGTGCTTAAAAAATGGTTTCTCACTCTGCCCTCTGGATTAACACTTGCTTTTATTTATCCACTTTTGATGATTAAGTTTTTTTGGCCTGGATACTGAGGACATGGTCTTTTTCTTGAACACCCACATGTTACATCTACATACACACACATTTGCACACTTTTTTTTTGAAAGCCTTTTCACACAAATATAAGCAGTTATAGCTCAGGATTTTTTTTTTAAACTCAAAGAATCAGCTAAAAGAACGAGACTAATACCGTTCCCATAGCCAGTGGTTGTTTTGCTGTTACCCATGCATGAATTATGATGTCACAAATACAAAACAAATCAGAGGAAGAAAAAAAAAAACAACACCGTGGAGCTCAGTGACAATGCTATGCTGGTTATTTCATATGTTTTACGTCAGCCCCTTTGCTTAATGAATCATTAAGGTGATCTGAATGATGAAATGGAAAAACGTTGAGTGCTGTACCAAGTTGAAATAGTAAGTTTCATGGCTAACAGCTAGGCTAATGGCTAGGCTATCTACCGGAAATAGCATTTTGCTGAAAAGGACACAGGAATTTGCCTTGCTGCTGGAAATGTAATAGATTAGAAAAGAAATAGCATGTTCATCCGTGCACAGTCCTACTGGTCAAAAACCCATCCTTAACCCGGGTTTAAACTTTTTTTGGTAGGAATGTTGTCCCTTGTATTGTATATTGTGTTATTAGGATGTCTAGACTGAACTTGCACATTCCTACAACATCCGCAGGGAGTTGGCTCCCCGATACCTGCAGTAGACAAAGAGGTGTGAAAACACGGCCTGGAAAGGCAGACACCTTTGTCTATTGGAGGAATGCAAAGGGGGAGTTGCTCAGGTATAAATGTGGAGGGCTCACTATGCTCTGGGTCTTTCTCCAGCTAAGACCACTTGTGTGAGGATTGACCAGCAAGATACGTAGCGTGATGTCACATACCGGTCGACCGCGACACAACTTAACAAGACATTAAGCTTTGTTTGAGAATAGACTGCCGGCATTGAAGAAACACCGGTTGCAAGGCGGTGACATTTTTCTGTTGTCTTGCTCCACCTGTACCCCAATGGAAGGGACCCCGTAATTGGAAAGTTTGGAACTGGTTATTTTGGTACTATTCCTAATGGAAATGCAAAAAAAAAAAAATAATACTATTCCACTCACTGGATCCCTTCTCAATTCTTTTCAGGGCGTTGTTTTAAGATTCTTGGAAATGCACTTAAACCTCAGCCAGCATCTTTGTCCCCACAAGTACAGGTAAACCACAAAGATATGGGCATACATACTACTCTCCTCCAACACACACACACACACACTCATTCATACATGCGGAGTATGCAAATCCATTAGATAATGGTGGTGAGAGGCTACCAAATAATGAATCCTCTTCCTGCTTTTTCAGGGAGATGAATAGCCAGGATTGTAGAAGGAGGAAGAATTTCTCCATTTCATAACCCTGCTCTTTTGTTGTATTGTCAGACACCATAACGAGGTCACCTCAAATTGCTCCTCACCCACCTGGAACCACTGGAACACGAATGCTTTGATATAGGAATGAAGAGAGAGTAGAGTATGTGGATTTAGTCCAACGTGTTGACGCCTTTAGAAAAGTATGAATTCTAACCTATGGCATTGTGTTTGGGGATGAATTGTGCTGCTCATTTGAATGTCCAGCTGCAGTGTATGTGAAAGCGCTTTTGTGACGGTTTTGCTGGCGAGCATGCGGATGAATTGTGCAACTGAATTGAATTATCAGATTCTTAGGAGTGGCTGTGCCTTAGGATATTCTTTCTCAACCATCTTTTAATCTTTATAACCATCTCAATTACACACACACACACACTATGTCTGCTCCTCCACCTACAGCCATGGGAAGGGCCACTAAGTTCTCGTCCTTTGGGAACCACCAAGAGAGATTAACGTGAAGTATTTCTCCCTCCACGGTGGTTCAATTCAGTAGTGTTGCTAATCTAATGCACACATTATTCAGCAAGGCCCAGGATCTATTAATGGAGAGCACAGCCAGATTTATTGCCCAGGTTTAACTGTATGGTAAAATAGCACATTAAGCAGATGCTATCATGGCATATATGATTATGCTGGCTCCTGGATAAAAAAAAAAAAAATCGAAAAACAAAAAAAAAACAGGCTTAGGGGCTCATCTTAATTAAATGCAAGGTCCACTGGTATACATCATTGTTGGTGCATAGGCCACCAAATTTAAACTGTGAGAAAATGAGCTATTTTTTCCTTTTGTGACTCTCCTTTAATAGTAAAGAGCAGATTCTCGGTGTTTTATCCCTTATCCGCCCTCCCTCATCTCTCAGCAGTGGAAGCTGCTGTGCCCAAATTACAGTGAGCGTAAAAATGTTCTCCTACGTGCCAGATTTCCACGGAAAAAATAGGCACTTATTGGTTCCCTGTGTGGCTCGTTTCCACATCGCGCCTGTAATCCCTCCCTCACTACGAGGGAACATGTTTCCTTGAGAGCATCAAAAAACACTAAGAATCTGTTGTTTGGTATAAACAGTTTTCACTCAGCATAATTTGAACTCGCGTTTTATCGACTGAACTTCGTAAACGGAAGCGGTGAGTGATCTCGCTGGAAAGCTTTGACCTTTGACGAGGCTGTGCACTCTTACTTACTACGGTACACTTCACATGGCCACTATCCCAGCTCAAGAATAAGCCCATAGGCCTCGAAAATGCAACGTCTCAACACAGAGTATCACACCTAACAATGTACCATGCTCTTTTGTAAAGCACAATTCCCCATGGGCGTGCAAAATGTAGGTCCTGGTTGGTGAAAGACGGATTCCGAGCGTGATGCAGCAGCCTTTAAATAAGCCATAGATTTCTTCTCTGTTCTTTTTATCAGGATAAGCACACAAACCCTGGCGTAATTCAGGCAGAATTGAATGCTCACCCTATTTTTTTTTTTCTTCCCTGTACTGCTCCTCTGAGCTCTGTGAAGCTTCTTTATTGAATAGCCCTGGATGTTATAAAGAGAAAAGTGGGAAGCGACCACCACTGCTGCCAACCATGGCTCCGGGGGTGAAGCAGTCAAAGATTGACAGACGAGTGCATGTTTACAGTAAGAGCACGATTGTATTATACACATACATGCCTTGTATTGTATGTTCAACACATACGCATTGTGTGTGAGAGAACAAGGAGCTTTCAGAATATGTAGAATTATTTGGCTAAACATTAGAATGTTAGTATCTTTAGACCAGGGTTCCTCAAACCTGGTCCTCAGGACCCACTGCCCTGCATGTTTTAAGACTTCTCCCCCAACACACCAGATTGAAATGGTCAGCACTGCAGAAGCCTGATAAGGACCCATTTATTTGAATCGGGTGTGTTGGAGCAGGGAAACATCTATAACATGCAGGGCAGTTGGTTTTCCTGGACCAGGATTGAGGAAAAACCCTGCTTTAGACAAAAGAGCTTGCTGGATGACTGCTGTTGTGTTTTGCTGACATAGAGCCTAACTGTATAAGCAAGTAACTGATGCATAAACCAACAAAGAAAAGGGAAATGGCAGAATGAGAATGGAATGGAAAGTGGAAGAAGAGTGGGCAGTTGTGAGAGTGCAACCTTAGGGTCATTTTTATAGCTTCTCATTTTTTTTTGTGATAATTTTGTCGGTGTTAATGCACACATGTATTACATTTGCCAAATGTTTGTACTTTTGTAGCATTTAAAATATTGACATCTGTTCCGATGACGTGTCTAAAATAAAAAAATGTTACACCTTACATGCGTAAAATGTCGCCACTGAAACTCATTTTAAACTAATGTTTTCATCCTTAAAGTGGACATATTATGCAAAATCAATTTTAATTATTTAAATACGTATACTTGGGACTCTGGAGGCGCTATCGGTGTGAAAAAAGATCACTCACTCATGTTTTTGTGGTCCTCCTCAGTCTAAGTACAGGAGATGAAACGCTAAATTCCGGGAATTGTTGTCTCGCGGAGCTCCGCTTCGTCCGTAAAACACACGAGAGAGGTGACAAGGGCAACGTTATCCGAAAACCAGAAGTCCGCGAAAAATTCTTGGCTCCACAGTTGCAGCACAGAGTTCTACACAAACTTTCAGTCTCAGATGATTTATCTGTCCAGTGGATACATGTTGTGTATGACGGCAATGTGCCTGCTAGAGCCTGCAAATGATCACTTTTCCAAATGCTAACTGCTGTTAGCTCCCAGTAGCCTCTGTGGCTGATGTCATTTCCTGTCCCTTAAGTTTCGTTTAGCTTTTTTACAAGGTGGACCTAAAGAGATACTACTAATGTGATTGGACAGGGTGATTGAACTGCTGTGGTGCTTCATCCTTATGGTATTTTGACCAAATAATGTCACAGACATTTTCATTAGGACACCAGGGAACTAGGTTAACTTGGAGAAATAGGGTATAATATGTCATTACATTGTTGTATTTTTATTCTGATGTCCTGGCCTTTTTACTATTTATCAACCTATTTCCTTCTGTTTAGTATAGATAAGTAAGTTTGCTGTTGCCAGTGTTGTGATCCCGAATGATGTTGGACTAATTTGCAAACTGTTGTTCAATTGTGGTTTATACTGATGAGACAGTTTTGGCACTTGAGGTGCAGAGAGGGAGTATTTGACACTACACTATAAATAACAAAGCAAACAAATCAGTGTTGCTGGTAATCAGTGACATGCCGCAGGCTGTGTTATCCCTACAAAGTAAATCCAATAATTCTGTAGTTTATGAAAAAATAATAGCACATTTGATGCCAACTGAAGCCTACGTAGATTCTCCAACACACTGAGAAGGGAAGAGAAGGGTGAGGCGAGGCGAGGAGAGAGGGACATCCAGCTGCAACATACAACGTCAGTAATAAATGTTGCTATATTTAACACACGGTGCTTTATAGCAGTTACGGATGGTTTAAAAGGAAGGTTAAAGAGAATTCACCTAATATAACTGCAAAGAGCCTTCAGTAAGCCGTGGTTCAGTGTTATATTACTAAAATATGAGTCAAAAACCTTTAATGGTTGCGTCATAAAAAAAAATGTTAAAAAATCTGAGACGGATCTAAAGTAGACACCCCAGCTGTGAAGTGTTCTTTGAGCCGGCAGGAGACCTTGTGTTTGCTGGCTGTTTTTGTGCCAGGCAGCCCCCTTGTGAGTGCTTAGCTGCTCTTTAACTCACACACACACACACACACACACACACACACACTCGTGTATCAGGTTACATTGACTGACAGCGACTGGGCGCGTGGCCATACAAGGCGAGGTAGGGAGATCGACCTACTCGTGAGCCTTATACACATGCTGCTGAGGAAACGGAAGCACTCGGGCAGGGAGATAGACACATGATACACAATGCAAACACATGAAAACACTTTTCACTCCACAGCTACGGTATAAGCCGCGGTGTTCGGAAAACTCCCTTTGTTCCTCTCAAGAAGCGCACACTCGCAAGCGTATACATAACACACACCTAAGTGGTCCTCTAGGGAGAGTGTAGGTGGAAAGTATAGGGATATTTCCAAAGTCCACAGCAGTACCGTCACTGATTTCTGAGACAACAAGGCTGTGCCCAAAATTCAGCAGGAACGAGGCTTGAGAAATAAGACATCTTCCTCTATACTAAAAAAAACCAAAAACTTTCAGACTTTGTAAAATAAATATTGCAGTTTTAGGTGTTCGGTTCACGTGGAAGTAAATAACATTGTGAGTGTTTTGCCAGAGGCGATACTTTTAATATGGGCAGCTGCAAAATGCTTTTCCCGTTTTATTGTATTTTGTCAGTCACTTTCTCATATTATATTGTATTATTATTACTTTTTTTTTCCGTCTCATGTCTTGCATTTTAACCTGTTTATCTTCTGCCTATCCCACTTTCCTTTTTTTTTTTCTTTGGCCTTTGTCATTTTCTTTACTACCATTTAACAGGCACCATCAGCAGCGCCGCAGCTATAAAGTGCTATATTGTACAGTAAGGTTTTTTTTTGGCCCCCAAGACAACCGTTCCGTTTCTTCTTTTGCCACGGTCACGCAGTTAAATGCTGTGTCACAATTACTGTCCAAAACATCAATTGCGGTTTGATGTGTTTTCTTAAATGGAGAAGGATTGTGTACAAAAGCCAATTACGGCTGCACTTTTTCGTATGTTCTCCCCGTCCACACTTTTAGTTTTTATCCCGCCATAAAAGTGAGTGAAGGGGGGTGAGGAGAGGCGTAGAGAGGGGAGGGAGAGAAAGTGGCAGTAAGATAAGAGCAGAGGAGAGGAGCTGAGGTGATGATACTGGCATATGTTAAATTTGAAATGAGGAACAAAAGAAAAGAACAGACTTAATATACATGAGTTGAATAAAAGAGGAGAGTAAATAGGAAGAGTTCAACCCCGGGCATTCTGACAAAGTGTGACTGGTTTTGAGGTCGTCCGCCAGACTTGACTGGGGACTTGGTTCAGTCGGGGGTTGCAACAAACATTCACCTGGTTCCGAGTTTGTTTTCACACTGCACTGAAACGAACGGAAACCTTTTGAATAATGTTTTCCCCTCCTCGCCTGAGGCGGCGCTGCATCAAGAATTACTGAAGTAGAAGAAGAGACAAACAATGAACAGGAAACCTCGCCCATCGATCGGCAACTTCTGTTTCCACCACATAAGAGTAAAACATGTAGCTGCATCAGCTGTAACAATGGGCTCAGCCATTTGTCCGGGCTATTGTTCTACACGTGCATATGTTTTTGTTGTGTTTACCCACAATGCCCTGTGTTGTAGTCCGTTTCCTGCCTTGGTGGTTTACTTGAAGCTAACCGAGACTTGTGTTTTTAGGCGAACCAGAATTTGCTTCTTCAGTACGTACGAGTTTGGTTGCACATTCGCGCCTTCCCAAAACGAACCGGACATTACGAGCAAACAAACTAGGGTTTGCTGAAGAAGGGCTGGTGTGAATGCACCCTACACACTAAGAAATCAAAGTACGAGACTGTACCTCAAAAGGGTACAAATGCTTTATCGCACCAATTGTACCCTATCAGGGTACAAGCACTGTACCTTTCTCAGTGTGTACCAATCAGTACATTTTTGTACCAGGACATAAAGGTACATTTTTGTCACTAGGGGTACAGAAATGTTTTTTTAGAGGTACAAAAATGTACTGATTTTAAAGCGGACCTAGACCGGAAGTTCCACTTAACGCTGTTTTTAGCGTGTATCTGTCATTACCTCGTTTACGAAGCCCTGAAGTTTTGAAACAAACAGTTCAGCCATTGCTGAGAATGCTGTGTTTTATTGTAATCTCGGGCTCAGCCAATCACAAGACAGTTGGCAAGGCTCTACACTGGCTGGCCAATCACAACACACTCTGTCTTCTGGGTGTGAGATTTCAGTCTGAAACACCGCGGCTGAGGACAGCGTCAGTAAGGAGAGATTTCTATCAACAAGGAGGTTTTTGACCATAAAAACAAGCTAATGTATGTAAGTAGACCTCCATAACTCACATGTGCAACAGGACCACTCTATGTGACCTTTAAAGGTACAGTGCTTGTACTTTGATTTTTTAGTGTGTAAGAAGTACTTTGGTATCTTCCATCCATCCATCCATATTTGCCAGCCCATCACAGGGCCACACATAGAGACAAACAACCATTCACTCTCGCACTATGACACTTATGAAGTTTATGTCATGGGTGGGTGAATTTATATGTTCGCTTTGATATGGACCGATGTAAAGTTCACAATAAACAACTCGTTTATGATCCAAAGTGAATCTATGAACACAGAAAACACAGATTTAAGTGGCCGCATTAAATCAATTGACGGGGGCCACATCAGACCTCTGCTCCTACCTGTCGCCACATCATCTGATGTACATCGAGATACGTTGCACACTATGTGAATAGTTGTTGACAATAATTAGCTGCCGTTCGATTTTCCTCAGATATATGCCGTCACTGCTCTGCGTTACGACCTCTGAATAATGAAACATGAAGTAAAACAAAACACATTAGTTCTTGAAGCATTTAAGATATCCAAATTTGAATATTGAACTGGACCACGGCCTGAGATCATGAGAGGTCATATATAATTAATAACTTGCATTGCAAATATGAGTTACGCTTCACAGAGCCAGGATAAACATATATTGACAAATGTGACTTTTGATTTCAAAATCCACTCTCCAGCTCCCCCCAAGTTCACCAGCTTATCACAAGGCCAGCAGACACACAAACAGCAAATTGGACCCACTAGCAATTTTAACCAGACTTCGCTCTGAATGTCTTTGGACTGAAGGACCAGGAGAAAACCTTGAAAGGAGACATTTTTAAAGGCTTTGTGGTCTATAACCCAATGTTTCCCAAAATGTGATTTTTACGGCGACCCACTTTTTTAACAATGGCAGGCTGTCGTAACCTAATTAAATCCTCACTTTTAAGTCATTACAAAAGCTAATCTTGGCACAATTTACTGCCTAATATAACTTCAATCTGTTAACCTGCTGTTTCTGATATATATGGTTTGATTAATGAATCATATGCTATTGACACATGAATCTAGACCCAGTCTCTGGCAATCACTTGTGTCGATCTGATGTTGTCTCATCTTTTCGTAGCGGAACCGTTTAGGTTCATGTTTTAGCATGATGGGTCAACCAGGGAGGTGAGCTCCACCCAGAAATGATCATTATAAAGACCAACCGTTAATTGATACTTTATACACAGATAACATTCAAAGGTGCAGTAAAACTAAATTGGGGCAGTCTTTTAATAATGCCATCATGAGAGCCTCTAACTGCTCCTCACCTTTCAGAGCTATTTAATGATGGGAACTGAAATTCATTATCCCAGCTGTCAGAAAGTGTACAAAACACTTGGAGGTGTCCTGACACACACACACACACACACACACACACACACATACAGAGAGAGAGGTCGTCTTATTCATTGTCTACTGCTTTATCCTTGAAATATCCGACTGTATCTGAAGAACATATTAACACAGCAATTTTTTTTATCGTGAATATGTTAAAGATGCGCATTGTATTGCGTTGAGATGCAAAACATGCAAACACCAATGGTATTATATATATCTCTGGCTTCCTCCCGCAGTCCAAAAACATGCGATATTGGGATTAGGTGAATTGGTCACACTAAATTGACCGTAGGTGTGAGAGTGTGAGTGAATTGTTGTTTGTCTCTATATGTGGCCCTGCGATGGACTGGCGAACTGTCCAGGGTGTGACCCCGCCTATCGCCCAATGTCAGCTGAGATAGGGAAAACCCCCCCTGCGACCCTCTGGTGGAGGATAAAGCGGTAGATAATGGATGGATGGATGGATGGATACTGTACTGTATAGGTTCTGGACTTTGCTTGGCGAAGAGCACAGATGCTTCCTGTTTAGACAAAGGCACCGAAGACCAGACTGTTTTTGTGTGTCGAATATTTACGACTATAAGGAAGTATAAAATAAGTTGCCCCTGAAACAAGAATACCAGAAAGGGGGGCAAATGTTGATGTATAGGATAATGTCAGATAACCTTTAAAAACTTATGGTCCCAAGGACAGGGGCTAGAGAGTGCTCAAAGTGATGCTGTTCAAGGGGCATCACTACCTGTTTACCCCGTAAATGGCACCCTCCACATGAGGGTTGCGCGGTGCTTGATCCAATCCCAGCTGACATAGAAGCCACATGTACGGTGGGGAAAGGCAGGGCCAACACATAGAGACAAACAATTCACTCACACATTCACTCTTACAGTCAGTGTAGAGTGACCTAACTGGTGACACAACCCTGCTCGCCACTATTCTGCCATTTAGTCCCCCAAAAAGAGGTCCTGGGTGATGGGAATAAAACCCTTGTGATCTCTCACAAAAGCTTGCCGAGTGCAGAGCAGGACAGGACAAAGAAATAGAAAAGGTTTCATTTGATGGTTTTTTGCCTTGAGAGTGTCCTTG
This sequence comes from Microchirus variegatus, assembly GCF_963457635.1. Lineage (NCBI taxonomy): Eukaryota > Metazoa > Chordata > Actinopteri > Pleuronectiformes > Soleidae > Microchirus > Microchirus variegatus. The sequence goes on from NC_139821.1 coordinate 10,687,812, forward strand.
TGCGCTTTGCATATTTATGATGGTAAGGGGACAGGTAGAAAGTCAGAGACAGGATTTAGAATAATTCCCAATTGACCCCTGTGGCAGTAAAATTGTAATAATCTAGAAGCCATCTGATATTGAAAGGTATATTAACTTGCTGGGCTCACTGTCTCTTTTCTCAGCGACTGATTATCTGACTGAATGACTGAACATGTTGGACCGCAACGGTCCATAGGGCTGGTTTCAAGTGAAGAGCGGAATGGATTTCTATTTCGTATTATTTAAATTGGGCTCACATCTGCTTCTTTTTTTTTTTTTTTTTATGCTTCCCGACAACACACGGCTGCTCCTGCAGCTCAACATACCTCCAGCTCCGAGCAGTCACATGACATTACTGGGTCATACTATTAATATACACCGTGTGTGGCTCTAATGCGTGTTTGTGTGCTGCTTTTTGAATGTTACTATTCCCAGTGAAAGTGCAAAAAAGCCAGTGACAGACTCACAACGTCACGTTTGCCACATGAACTTGTTAAGGGTTTACTTTTAAAGGACGTTTATGGCTTTTCAAGGATTCCTGGACTGATTTGATTGGTGTTTCAGTTGTTTGTGGTGTGTCTGCATTGCTACCTGCAACGGGGCTTCTGTTCTTGGTTACCTGTCTGTCTGTTATCAGTATTATTCAAAAACTACTGAAACTTCAGTGTTTCCATCAACTTTGGTAAAACCCAAAGAATTTTAGGAGTGGATTTGGACATGCCTTGCATTGCAGGTCAATCAGGGTCCTGTAGTATCTGACTTCAACCATTGGGTGGCGGTACATGTCTTGACGCATTCCTATCGGATAAGAAGAGAATGATGCTACAGCTCTCTCGGACACGTCTGGTTCGTGTGGCTCACAGCTGAAAGGTCCGTTCGGCAGGGGAGTCGGGGTATCAGCCGGTTTTGACGGTCGCCAGGTGACTATTTATTTTGTTGATGGCTTGGCGAGTGGAGCTTAAAGTGATAGTTCGGAATTTTGGACATAAGACCTATTTTCCAATTCAGACGGTGTGATGGAGACGTCTGGAGACGTTTTCAAGAAATTTCATTCACAGTTCTTCTAGTTCCCGAGTTCCCTGGTGCTATGGCTAGCGCAAGTCAATGGTACCTTCTAGCGTGGCATTAGAAAATCACATTCCGACTCCACAGTGCACCCGAGGCAAATCAATTGTAACGGCAGACTATCGATGTACATATCTGTGTTGATAGAATAATATTTGAAACAAAACTAACTTCGCATCGCATGAATTTTTGAGGGACTACTTTCTCAGCAGCAGCGCGTCATGCTTACGGCAGCGGCGGACTGACTCCGCTGCTGCTGAGAAAGTAGTCCCTCAAAAATGAATGCTGCTGAGACATAAATCCTTCAAATTGCAAGGTTGGTTTTATTTCAAACATTCTATCAACACAGATATGTACATCGATAGTCTGCCGTCACAATTGATTCGCCTCGGGTGCACTGTGGAGTCGGTATGAGTGTTTCTAATGCCATACTAGCAGGTACCATTGACTTGCGCTAGCCATAGCACTAGCGAACTCGGCAACTGGAAGAACTGAATGAAATTTCTTGAAAACGTCTCCAAACGTCTCCATCACTCCGGCTGAGTTGGAAAATAGGTCTTATGTCCAAAATTCCAAACTATCCCTTTAATACGCCACCTACTGGTAGGGCAGAAATTCAGTTCATGCATGCGCTGTCCATGTGCACCCAACATGCTTTTTGCGTGTGATTCCAAAATCTGGGCCTACAAGGGACTTCTACAAGGGAGGTATGTGCCCTCTGAGCCATTTCCTATTTTACTTTGAAAGTAAAAAAAGGAACTTACTTTTGTGTCTGTGCTTGTTTCACTTCCTGCTCTTAGGATCATCTGCCCTTCTAAATGTGTTTCACCTGGGCCCATTTATCCCTGCCTCCCTTGTGTGTTTACTCTCTGCCTCCCAGTCTACATTGGTTTCCCGATGTTTACCACCCTTTTTTCCCCCCCGAATGCTGTGTATGTTCTTACCACCTGACTTTTTGTGTGCGTGTGTGTGTATGTGTTTGTGAATTACCTGTGTTCTCTGTACCTGACAACCTGCCACGAGGTCTGTGAGCCAGTTTTTGCACAAAACATTTTTTTTTTTTTTTTTTCATCCACTGCAGTTTGGATCCTGAACACTGTGTAAACCCAGCAGAGGTAAAAAATCCAATAAAAGTTGTGGCAGACATAACACTTGTTTAATTGCATTCGAGTGGTATTTAACTAGAGAGGATCCTGAAGCTAAAATGTTTAAAAGCTATTTGATGTTGTTGAAAAAAAGACAAGACAAGACACATTATTGTCACATCAACATCATTTCCCTGGCCTCATCAGCAAACTCTTCAAACTGAGTTCCTCAGCAGGAACCTGTCAAAGAGCAGTGGATAACCATTCCATTAGTACAGATCAATTTTCTTTGTGATCAGCCAGGCTTGATGAGGTTAGAGTGTTTATGTGTTTTTTTTAAAGGCAAAGCTGTTTTACCCCTCGGTTTCCAGCCATTTTGAATGCTCAGGCCTTTTTATGTTGCTGCCTTTTTACTTTCTCCTTTGTTGGTTACGCTTAAAGTAGGCTTCTCATTTTTGCAGCACAGCATGAAACAACATGAATCCGCCATGCAAAAATATCATGACTTAACAGTCGTTGAGTGACTGGCCCCATTTGCGCCTGACATTAGAATGTGTTTTCTGTGATCGGATAGAGCTTCACCACATGTATTTACACCTCCGGTGTTCACATCAAGATCCGATTGCTATCCGATCACAGTCATCCCCCGTTACGTCACCTCCCCCTCTGCTCTTGAATGGAATCCTTTGCCTTTCCACGCCATATTCGACCAACGGAAAACCCACAAAAGCAGAGCCACCGACTTATTTTCACTTATGTAGTTGTTGTGGGTTGAGCGGAGACGCATCGGAGACTCGATGCAATTACACTTCCGTTCATTGTGGTCACAATGCGTCTCCGACCACCTCCCGAAGTGGTTTGGCAGTACTTACACATGTGGTCAGGCGCAATCCAATTGCAATCCGACCACAGAAAATGCATTTTAATGCCAGGTGTGTAGCGGGCAGTAAAAATCAATGCTATATCTCACATATCTATAATGCATAGGCTAACTTTTGGTGCAGCATTTTTGTATCTTGCCTCCTTCTCCTGAAATTGAGCAATAGTCGTTCAAACATGAGTTAGTTCACAGTGTCCAGGTCCTTGCCATGGTTGGGTGCAAACCTTTGTAAGCACCAGGCCGTGCTGTTCACTGGTCATGCCAAAACAAGGCCCCACCACATAAACAGGATTCCCCCATTGGCAGCCAGGCTGGCATAACAGGACCCCTACTGATGCTTTGAAGCCACAGACCCCCCCTGAATCCCCAGGGAGAGGCTTTGGATCTGATCCTTCTGCACACACACACACACACAGATAGCGAAATGAATGTGCCTGTATTCACATATTCTCATTTATTTGGGCACATTCTTACGCACAGGCACATAATCTGCTCCCTCCTTCATCAAGCACCCAACAAAAATATGATGCACCTGCAGTGACCAGCAGATGCCCGTAGGCAGCAACGCTCGCCTCACTTTCGTCTCTCCGTCGCCAGTACTGATAAAGGGCAGGCAGGAAGATCCCAGAGTGCACCTGGCTCTGTGTTGATAAAGGAGCAGGTCGCTAAAGCCAGCATGTGTCCAGAGATGAGCCAAGAACCAACATATGAGGTTGACTGACTGAGAGGGAGGAAGAGATGAAGAGAAACAGCTTTATCTTTTTCCTTATGTGTTTTATGACTATCATCTCTATTAGTATGTCTCTTCTGCATGTCAAAATTGTGTCCCAGTAGGAATTAATGTCCTATTACTATAACTATTAGGTACATTTTCTGCCATCATGTGGTATTTAGCCTGTCAAATGGGGAAAATTGTGTTTTTGAATCAACGCTGTAAATGTAATTGACACATGAATTCAAGATTTTATGACTTGGCTAAGTAAGCAGCAGCTAAAAAGTGTTGTCAGTTTTTTTTTTTTTTTTTTTTTTTTACTTTAAGAAACACAGAGCACATGTAAAACAGGCATGTCCAATCTTGGCACTTGGACGGCCTCAGTGCACCGTTTATGGCCCACCAGCACAATCGAATAATGAATAAATAATTTTGCAATTGCCTTCTTGGCCGTGTCATGGCCACTGCAACTAAAAAAGAGAAAGTTTGATTCGGAGCACTTCCTGGACTGATGGGAATTTCAAGATGCAACAATGCGCTACCAGATCAAACCAACACTAGTGCACAGGGTGGGAATCTTTAGGTGCCTCACGGATTCGATTATGAAACGATTCTGGATGCATCTTGATGCACTTTCAACCAGTCTTAGTCTCTTATTTAAAGGTGCATTATTTAATAAATCTAAAGAAACTGGCCATAAAATCCTCCTAATATGTCACAGAGACTCAGGAGTAATCTTCATATAACAAACTGAACTCACCAACAACAACAGTACAGCCAAAATATTTGCATATTGGCATGTCCGTAAAAATCATTTACGGACATCAAATCATGTTTATGTTTTGAAATCATGTTTTGGCATGTGGTGCCACCTACTGCCGTCTAATCATTGCTGTCAGTAGAGTCTCAGCTGCCGAGCAACCATGGGTTGCCAGTTACGTCTGAGCTACAATGGCGGACAAAACGAAACCTAAAAGACCTCTGTGTTTTGCATTTGAGTGTAGTAACCGTTTTTTGGCCACATTCTTACATATGGCACCTTTAATTAAATAATCAGATTTTGAATCGATTCAGAATCATCCACATCGGAATCGCAATACATCTAAGAATCCACCCCCCTACTAATGCATAACAAGTGTACCAATCCATCTATGCTTCCCAGCAGCAGCTCTTTGTTCATATTGGGGATATCCAAACTTTCTTTAACACAAAGTTCATTTTAACTTTTACTTCGTGATAACAAGGGTGATAATGATCACACTGTATATGGTGAGCAATTTGCTCATTCTGCTAAAATGCTCTAATGAGCTGTAATCGAATGAAACCTTGTCCTTGAGCACTTGAGCTATTTTGAGTTTTGTGACTCACCAGCGTCGCTGGTTTGGTTCCCTCTCATCACTTTTTTTTTTGTCAGATTTCTTTCCACCTGCAGCAGAAGCAGCAGTTTTAAGCTCATTATATAGTGACTGCGGTGAGATACGCGCTCATAGCACCAAACAGCGCAGGAAGGCGAATTTGGCAACCGCCTGGCAAAGCACTCTGCAGAACATCCACCTTAATCTCCTCCCTATGACTTCGGCTTAGCTTTCGACTCATTGATTGTGGGGGGGAAAAAAAAGGGCTATAACACTATTACAGTCATTTTAAAATTCGTTTTGCAAAACAATTTTGTAATGTATTAATGGGATTTGCGTAGTTGCATCCACTGCTCGCAGGCTTTGAGCACCGCACACAAACCACCCTTTCATCGAAAAACTGTGGCAAACAAGTTTTTGAAATGGTTTAATTTAATGGCCCTGTGTGTCTACTTTTTATGATTTAATTACTTCTCAGGCTTCAATATGTGCAAATTGACAATTCTAATTATTGGATTTCGCTTGGGGGGGGAGCAGCTAATGGTATGAGCTCATTTTGTTTGGATTAATTTCATTTATATTTACAAGATTACGTGTGCTAATTGATTCGCTTTAATCTAGCCAAATGTGGGAGCCACTTCTACCCCAATGGCGGTTATGGATTACGGCGGTGCCGCCGAGGCTCCGGTTAGATTATAAGCTATACACACACTTTATCTAAATGTGTCGCATTACTCATCTGCTGGCAAACTGACAGGTGTTTGTTGTACACATCAACAGCAGACAGTGAGATTTATTGCACTGGCGAGTGGCTGAAAAAGATTAAGAGCGAGGGGACGACGGAGACATAAATAAAGACAGAGCTCGGGCGGAGGATGCATTCGGAAAAGTGCGAGTGAGTTAGCGGAAAAGATAAAGGGGAAAGAGAAATCAAGAGACAATCAATGACGAGAGAGAGAGAGAGAGAGAGAGAGAGAGAGAGAGAGAGAGAGAGAGAGGCTATGAAAAGCTTTCATTTTAGCACCCGGCTTTGAAAGGGACTTCATCAAAATTGGTTTCCTCACCTCTCCTCCCTCATTCTCTCACTCCCTCCACACACACACAACCAACCCGCTCCCCTTCATCCTCCATCCTTCTCTTGGCTGTGGCGCACTCTATCGTGCAAGGGGTCCTGGCAGCAGTAATGATAATAATAATATTGCAGGAGTTGCCTTTTATTGATGACTCCGTGGCAGCATGCTCCTCTTTCATTCTATCTGTCGCCGTATGCTGAGTGAGTGAAGGGACACGAGGAGGAGTCTGAAAGGAGATAAGGAGGCATCTGCAGAGAGGAGGAGACACTGTAGTAGATAAAAGTAGGATTTAGAAAGACAAATTCACTATATAAGCAGCGAACTTGTACTAGGGGACTGCGCTGTATGTAGGTCCCAAAGATGAATCAGGGACCAGGCAGTGAAACCTACATCTCTTCTCCCTCTTCTCCTCGAGCTTCTGCTGCAGGCGCAGACGGGTAAGGGTGATGAAGATGACAGGGTGTAGTCGCAAAAAACTGCTGAGGACACAAAAATCCTTGCACTTTTTTTTTTTTCCCCCTTCTCCCTCCCTCCCTCCCTCCCTCCACCATTAAACACATGTACATAGTCGTGTCTTGTAAGCAGTCCCGGTGACAGGCAGCAGATGTTTACCCCGGGGCTCAGTAAATCACAGGTTAGTTACTCTGATTATGGACCCTCGTCGATCCCGGAGAGAAAATAGCTTGACAGGCTTTAAAGCAAAGCCCTGCCGCCATGAATTATACATAACGTTTCGGTCAGTTATGGCTCTTCTGCGACCGTCCAAGAAACTGTGAAGGTGTTTGCTTCAAGCAAAATAGCTTTTTTGTTTGTTTTTTTGTATAGTCTTGGCAGATATATTTGTTTGCTTACTTTGGTCTTCACAGCTGCGACAGATGGTTGGAGATAATAATAAAAAAAAACAGAGATGAATACTTTTTGGCAACATTCATAATGATTATTATTGGAGTTATATGCTACAATGGAACAACAGTTCACCTGCTAAGTTTTTCTCACTTCCAACTTACTTTATATCATTTTTAAACCGACTACTCTTAATCATTTTCTTGATGAGGTGTCCTTATTTGCAACCTAAAGGTCCCATATTATATCCTATTTCTCCAAGTCAAACGTTATCATTTGCAGGCTCTAGCAGGCACACTGCTGTCATATAACATGTATCCACTGGACAGATAAATCCTCTTAGGCTGGAAGTTTGCGTAGAACTCTGTGCTGCACTGTGGAGCCAAGAATAGAACTTTGACTGAGGAGGACCACAAAAACATGAGTGAGTCATCTTTTTTCAGACTTTGGCAACTGGTAGGGCCTCCAGAGTCCCAAATATAAGGGTTTCAAATTAAAAAGTTGATTTTGCATAATATGGGAACTTTTAATTACAGTGTTTAATGTCCATGAATGGTTATAGGTGATGTTACGGATCGGAAATGATTTCACCCAACTTCTTTTTTTGCAGTATACACAATAATTGTAGGTCAGAGACAGATTGTGTCATGTTTTTTTTTTTTTTTTTTAGAATAGCGTCAACTTTAGACCTAAGGAAGGACATAGGTTATGGCCCAGGGAAAAAAGTTATTAAAGTTTTTGTAGTGATCATTATTCGGAAACCGAGTGGCCTTGGTGGAGGTTTGTGCTGACTTGAGTGTTTTCTCTACTTTTATAATGATCTCTTCCCCGTTTCTTGAGAAATTAATGAAAATGTCAAAAATGCCCTAAATCACAATGTGAAGTCCTTTGTCCACCTTCTTAGCTGGAGTTGCTCCAAAATTGGATGGCTCTTCCTATACATTTGTCATCATGTGCCACCCCTCCCCTTAATGTCATTGTTCAGTTATAGCAGTTACCTTGCTCACAAATAATAATAAACACAATAGGTAGTAAATAAGTGGCAGCATGTTAAGCCAGTGCAGTGTGTGTGTGTGTGTGTGTGTGTGTGTGTGTGTGTGCTTGTGTGTGCTTATGCTTCACTGTGTCCGTCTACAGTATCTATGCATGTAAGTGTGACAGCCAAGCAGGCGGTCGGGGCATCATGTGGCCACTGTATCAAACGGCAGAGGATGCCAGGCACACTTCCGCTCGTCACATGGATGGAAGATCTCTGGTCACAGGATGGAAATGATCGGGGGAGTGTGGGGAGATGTGGAGGGGAGTGTGTGTGTGTGTGTGTGTGTGTGTGTGATGGGGGAAGTATGGTTGGGGGTCTGGTCAGGCTGCAGCATGGGAGGGGTTGGATGGAGAGAAATGGCTGGACCGAGCAGCACGGAGAGGCTGCCTGGCACCCGACTTCCCTGCACAGATGGAGCCTCCTCCTCCTCCATTTCCACCTTCTTCTTCTTCTTCTTCTTCTTCTTCTTCTTCTTCTTCTCCCAACACTGACCAGAAATATGTGTGAAAGATGTATGTGATGGGAATGTTAAGGTGTATGGGCATTTAAAAGTCTTCTTCTGAATATTGGATTTTTTAGCTCTGAGCATCCCACTGTGTTGTGTATGTGTGTGTCTATGCAAGATTGGTTTAGATATGGCAGGGGTGTTTGCACAGTAGAGTGGGGCATACCAGGTGGGGGGGGGGGGGGGGTTGGAATGCAAAGGACCTTCCAGAAGAGAAAATTTCAGGCCTCAGCTGATTTTAATGCTTTTTTTTTTTTTTGCACTTACTGCGCTCAAATCGATCAATAAATAAGGCAGAGGGGGAGAGAGAGAGAGAGCGGAAAAAAAAAAGTGTGCATTTGTTGGCAGAAAATTGTCTGTGGATAAATATGTAAATGCTCAGTGCTTCTGAGTATCATTGCAATTGCCCTCCAAGCATTTTGGGCCTGTTTTAGATGCAAACACACGAGTGATCAGAGTCAGAGAGTCTTGCTCGATAGTGCTCTTCCCAGAGGAAGTTTGTTTTTCACACCCCAAACTCTTTCTTCTCCTTTTCTTAATCAGTGTGTTTCTCTCACTTTCACTTAATCCTTCCCTCACTTTTTGTCTTTTAGTCTTTCTCTCTGTGCTTTAGCCTACAGTGTCTGGGGGGTTCATGGAAACATGTGTCGCCCCTGTGTGGGTACATTATGTGGCACATTAAAGGAATAGTGACGCCGTGTTGATCAACCGCGACGGGAAAAGCAAGAGCAGACGTTTGTGCCCTTGGCGGCTGCAAAGGTAGATGATTATCAGGGACTGAGAAGATTCCATATGTTTCCATAAATACTGTATGCGCGTGTGTGTGTAGGAGAGATGTGATGATGAATATGTTAGAGGCTGCCTTTGACTCGCGAAGGATGCTGCACCTCTCCATCAGGGTGGCGGCGCTGATCTATAAATTCTTGCATGTGATGATCCCCTCCTTTTGTACACAAACACACACACACACACATATATATGTACATGTATATAAATACACATGCACACGTTTGTGCTTCATTCATCGTGAGGACCCAGGAGACATAATGTATTCCTGAGCCCTTTACCCTAACCTTAACCATCACAACTAAGTGCCTAACCCCAACCTTTACCCTAAAACTAACCTAAACCAAATTATATCCCTTAACCCACAAAACTTTGTACTTTTTTTAAAATTAATTTAACCATAAAAGGTTCAGAAAATGTCTCTGTGACTAAGTGCTTTTGGGCTCTGGCAGTTATTTACAATTTACTGCATGTTATAATAGGGTATTAACAATTTAAAAGGAAGAAAAACCACAACAACAACAACGTTTTATTTTGAAAAAATGTAGTTGTACATGAACTCACAGTCTTTGTCTCTTTGTGTCCAAAAAACAGGCCACGTTTTTTTTTTCCCAACTCTCTCCAAAGACGCTGATTCCGGCTTCCTGCACCCGCGCGGGTGAAATTACCGTAATAACCGCATGTTGCAGTCGACGTGTAATGTCTATTTTTTTCCAATGGCACCAACCGTCCCGTAATTACAGTGATGCAGAGTGCGTGACGTCTGCGATACGCTCCGTGTTAAAGGGCAGCCAAAATGTCCTCGCTTTGCCAAAATGTCCTCACTCTGTATGGTTTATACCATTTTTTTGGGTCCTCTCAAAGCGACAAATACAAGAAATTGTCTGCCTGCTTGAAGTGAATGGCATCCATTCGACATTCTTATTGTGTTTGCCCTTCGATTTAAGAGCCTCTCAAAGCCTATGAGAGGGTTGTTTGAGACCTGACCATGTGTGTATATATATATGTGTATGTGTAGTATATGTAGTGCAGGTTGTGCTTGTACCCTGTGTGCAGTGAATGGAAGATGGAGGCATCATATTGTATCTCCATAGCTGGCAATAATGGGATTCCAGGCCATATTTTCATGCTGTAAAGAGACAAAGCCCGGTTGGAATCAGAACTGATCCCCTGTCTTTCTTGTGCTGTCAGAGGGAGTTTGAGCCCTGGAGAGGTCTCTGGTTTTGGTGCTCTGTCTTTACAGTGTTTGTCTCTTATTCTCATGCAGTCTCACTTTTTTTCTTTTTTTTTTACTGCCTTTTTCCTCCTTCTCCTCCTCCTCCTCCTCCTCTCTGATTCTGCTCGACTCTTCTTCCTGTCAGTCATTGCTTTCATTCTTTGATGCTCCTTTCTCTCTCTCTCTCTCTCAGAACACGCCGTCACACCAACGTTAGTGTTTGTCAAACTGTCCAGGTTGGCTTGTTCATGAATTCAAGGGAATGAGAATCTATAGATTGACCATAACCTCTCATTGCAGGGCTGATTTTGAAAAAAAAAAAAAGTCTAATTGCGATTATTTTTGAGAGTGATATTATTCTCGATATCAAGATTCAAGATATAACAAGATTTTGCAGCGACTCCCGGCTTAAAAATCTCACAAATTTAAAAAAAAATAAAAATAAAAGTGCTTAAATAAGACATTTGTGCAAACTATAAAACTCAAGTAAAGTACAGCTTTAGTGCTGGTCTGAGTTTATGGGGAGTTGTAAAGGTATGGTAATTTTTTTTTTTACATCATTATTCTCATTTTCATTCAAAAAACTTATTTATTTGTGCATATCTGTGAGAAACAAGGATGTTCTATAATGAATCTAAAATAATATTTTGGCTTTAACAAATATTGTGCCCCGTGCATGAATTTTTAGCGAATTAATTGTTCCGCCCCAGTGTATACTGTAAATTGGGTGATACTAGTTATTATCCTGCCTTTGTTTGGTGTTGGTGAACACAAACATCCATCCATCCATTTTCCACCACAGGAGGATAAAGCTGTGCCAAAAATAGGGCGATAGGCAGGAAAAAAAAAAAAAACATTCACTCTCACACCTACGGCCAATTTAGAGTGTCCAATTTACCTAATTCCCATATCGCATGTTTTTGGACAGTGGGAGGAAGCCAGAGAACCCGAAGAAAACCCACGCACACACGGGGAGAACACGCAAACTCCATGTAGAAAGACCCTTGTACCCTTGGTTTTCTTGCTGCAAAGGCAAGAGCGCTACCCCCTACACCAACCGTATAGTCCTGAACACAAACAATGCAACATTATTTGCATGACTCATCCTGCAAAATGTCTTAAAGGGGACATATTATGCAAAAACCCTTATATTTGGGACTCTGGAGGCCCTATCAGTCGGCAAAGTGTGAAAAAAGATGACTCACTCATGTTTTTGTGGTCCTCCTCAATCTAAGTACATGAGATAAAACACGCCATATTGACTTCTGCGCTCATTGGGACGTCACAATGCGCTACATTCCTGGAATTGTTGTCTCGGGGGAGCTCCGCTTTTGTCCGTAAAACAATGCGAGAGTGCTGGCGAGGGCATTGGCATCTGAAAACCGGAAAAGTGTCCTACAGAGTCCTACACAAACTTCCAGCCTCAGAGGATTTATCTGTCCGGTGGATACATGTTATATATGACAGCAATGTGCCTGCTAGAGCCTGCAAATGATCACTTTTTCCAAATGCTAGCTCCTAGTAGCCTCTGTGGCTAATGTCATTTCCTGTCCCTTAGGTTTTTTTTTTTTTTTTAAAGAGATACTACTTAGCAGAGCATTCTGAACAGGGCTGTTTTGGCAGGGTGATTGAACTGCTGTGGTGCTTTTCATCCTTATGGTACTTTGACCAAAGCATTCATTAGGACACCAGGGAACTACTTTAACTTGGAGAAATAGGCTATAATATGTCCCCTTTAAAACAGGCACTGTCAAGCAAAACTATCAGACCTGATTGAGGAAGCATTTGTGTGTATACACAACATTGTTATCCCGTCAAACTGCTGAATGGCCAGGGTTTTTTTTTTTTTTTTTGATCAGTAGAATTCACCTCTAAAAACTTTCCGTGGGCGCTTGTTTGTGTTTTTCAATCATACTCCAACCTGTTTGCAGCCATCTGGCATTACTTGCACAGAGCTGGTGTTGCCCCCCGTCTGTGTTGACATAATACTTATCAGTATTTTTCTGGCCAATATGAGATCCAAACACCGTTATAAGGACAAACACAGCTGATGGAGTGGAGGCTTATTCTGCATTGCGTGAACTGATTTGACACCGGTTCGAATGGGACATTTGTTTTATTTTTGCATCCATATAGATTCTTCTTCGTTCTTTATAATAACCTCTTTGTTTCTTGTGTATTTTCTGACCTGGGCGATGATGTATATGTGTGTGTGTGTACTCATTGCCGACGTCGCAGGGACAAACAAGGCCGTATCATATTAAAGTGAATTACGTGGCTATGAGCGGGGGAAACAATGGATGCATTAAGTGCGTGAAAATGTATTTCAATTTCTAAAACACAACAGTAATGCTCACAGCTAAATGGGATGTAACGTGTATGTGATTTGTGGTAAATGGGCCAAAACGTGCAAAAATCACCGCAGCCTATTAAATTTGTCTTAAAGCTGCACTAATGAATTCTTTTATATTACCAGTGGATCAAATGACTGCGCGCAGTGTGAAAGGTCTTGTCAGTTAGTGCAAACCCCTGGAGAATGATCATACTTGGCTTCACAGCTCATGGAGCTTCTTTTTTTTTTTTGCATGTTTCAGCTCATTGTTTTGGTTTTATGGTCCATAGCTTTAGCAGAAACATATATATTCCAGATGCAGCAGGCAGCTGTTTTACTGCTCCATGGCTCTAATGCTTCATGCGTGCAAAGTTCAAAGCTATAGGTGACGAAATTAGTTGTTCACCGGCTTTATCATGAAACTATTACTCCGTTAATTGATTATTAGTCGGTTATTAAATTGATCGCCGAGTATTGTGATAAGCGATTCATTGGTTTGAGGTGATTTATGAATTTTCAGCTTCTTAAATGTGAATTTCCTGGTTTCTTTGCTCCATATGCTCCATAGACCATCATCATTTCCAGGTTTGAGAAACAACTGATCAACATGTTTCTACATTTTCCTGGCATTTCATGGACCAAAAACGATTACTCAATAAATCGAGGAAATACAAAAATAAATTAGTTGCCGCCCTGATGTGATGCTGTAACATCAGTGTTGAAGTTGAAATCTTCAGTCGCTGTCTTTTAACATCACCACAGACAAGATTATGAGGGTAGAAATGGGAATTAAAAATGATTTCGGTAGGTTTTTTGACAGAAATTGTATATCTTCTCAATGAGTACATTTGTATAAGTGTATAATCACTTCAGAATACATTTTATATGGTTTTCTGTAGCCTAAGAATAAGCCTTTTTATGTGCGTTAAACACTACCGTGTTTCTACAAGCCGGTGCATGACCTTCATCGTTTAAAGCTGAAATTACTAAGCAAATGGAAAAGGAAGATATAATTTCTGCAATGCAAACACTTCCTTAATTTATGTTCGTAAAAGGAGCGGCAAGCAGAGAGGTCCTCCATTTTGTGCAATCTGCCATTACATGTCACAGGTTTTGTCCTGGTGCTCTAGAGTAGGGATGGGAATCGTTATTGGTCAGTATCGGTCAGATACTGGTCAAAATCGCTGGGTAGGATATCAGATGTTGATGTTGAAATGTTGAAATCTGATACAATCCAAAATGCCTATGTATCGCATGTTTCACTATGTGTTATTTACTGTGAAAATGTAAACAAAAATCAGCAAATGCATTTTGGCTGAGTCGTGTTTGTGCTGTAGATACTCGAGTTTGGGATATCGATATCAGACACAAAAAAGAAGATATCATCCCATCCCTACTTACAACTCATTTCACATTCCAAACCTCCAGATTTTTCGTTACAGCATGGATGACTTCATCGTCACTCTGAAAAAAAATGGCGACCATGCACGTGTACATGATAACCAGAGGCGATTCTAGAGTCTGTAGGGGCCCTAAGCAAAAATTCCCAGGGGGCCCTTCCAACCAGTGTTCATCACCATTATGTTATAAATAATCTGACACCAACGAAAAATGTATGATTTCAAAATAATATTTTTTTTTTCGAAATGAATGAAATAACATGGAAAAACCTTGTGATTAAAAAGTATGTGAAAATACAAATGTAAAGAACAATAAAATACTGTAAATAGCATTTAAAAAACTATATAAACCCACATTATGAAACAATATAAATATATAGAACAATAAAATACTGTAAAAAAAAAACTGAATAACTGAAAAAAAACATATATAAACTGAGTAAAAAACACATGCATTACACTGTAAATAATCCTCTTCATTTTCCAACTTGCAGAACGATAACTAACACACAGGTTTACGTGAGGTGGGGCCCCTTTAGGGAGGTTTCCTACTGAGATGTCATTGCAAATCGCCCATTGTTTTTTAAGGGGGACGGGGGAGGTGGCTGGTCACTGCACATTTCAGTTAAAACAGCCTTCAGGCTCCGTGTGTTGGGGGCCCCCTATCAGCTCGGGGCCCCGAGCAGTTGCTTGCCCTGCCTGTTCACAAACTGCGCCCCTGATGATAACATACAGTTCCTGTTTCCAAGTGAGGCTGAAAACTTTTTCATGCATTACCCACACAGGCTAAAGGGATCCACAGAGCTGCTCTCACAACCAGCATTTATCTCATACACACAACCCTTTAATCCTCCATTTCGGTAATTATATTGATTGAAGCCGTTTACCCTTGATTCACAAGTGTCTACTTAAGAATTCAAATTTTGTCATATTGTTAGTTTCAGTGCTGATTTATTTATTTTTTTCTCTCACTGCACTACAAATTATAATTTTTGATTAGATCCACTTAATCTTGTGGGTTGCGTACAGTGAGACAACTACTAAGGCACGAGTAGAGTGCTATGCTAAAATGTAAACAAACTCAGCAAAAGTATTTTCGATGAGTCATGTTTAAGGGTGTTTATTTCTTCTATGGAGAACGACGTCTTTGAAATGACTCATATTAGTATCGGTATTTGATTTTGTGATATCATTATAGGACAAAAAATGGTATTGTCCCTTACGCTAAAGCCCCAGTACAGTGTGGTACAGTTTGGTACTGTTAATACCTCATACAATTGTTTATCTGTGAGTGTACCAAAATGACCAATTGGTACCTTCCAGTTTTTTGGCATCCCTCTGTTGGCTTACCAAGAAGAGTGGTGTGTCTTCATTAGTTTGTCATTGGAGAACTGTCACATACGTATGAGTGAAGAAGAAAATATGGAAGACCTCCTCCACTCTTGTTCTTTGTGGAATTTATTTGTTGAGCTACATTGGTTGAGCCACTACTACCACTTGGTGGTACAATGCACTTTCAATCCACTCGTAGTGTTGCTTCTTTAGTGGAGTGGTTGTTATGGAACCTCTGGAGTCAGTGATGATTTGAGTGGGAAAGATTTCATTGAAGACGGCTAAGATCGATCTGAGGAGAACTGAGTCTGACATCTGAACATTGAGGCGTCATCGCAGATTCTGGCGAGCAACATCCCAAGGTTCTGATACATCAAGTAAGACGAGAGACTGTATTAGGTCAAGACGCCTTCAGCCAACTTTAAGTTGAATTACTCACATATTCTTATAGTCAGACCATGGGCCAACACTTACAATAAGGCATCTTGAGCTAATTGTACAAATCTCAAGTCTTACGAACTACACTCTTAGAAATAAAAGGGCTAAGTAGAACCATATAAGGCTCTTCGGCTTGTTGGGTGGAACCAATCCTTAGTGTTACCAAGAACCCTTTATTCAGGAAAGGGGTTTTAAAGGGTTCTCAGGAACCATTAGTGTTACCAAGAACCCTTGAAAAACGCTTTCTTCGTGAAAAGGGTTTTTCAGATGCAAAATGGTTCCAGGTAGAACCTCAACCCTTGTAGAAGGACCCTTTTGGAACCCTTATTTCTAAGAGTGTATATATCAGACCTGGCATGCTGCTTGCCAGAATCTGCGATGACGCCTCACTCTTCAGATGTCAGACATTGTCTCAGTTCTCCTTGGATCTGAGCCGTCTTCAATGAAATTGTTCGACTTTGGCTCAGCACTGACTCCAGACTTCAATCAAAAGTCACGGTATCTAGGGAGGGAGGGAACCTTGAAAGGCACCTAGTTTGTGTTATATCATAGTAGAAGTTGTGGTGACAGACTCTGTGTGTGTGTGTGCGTGGGGGGGTGTGTGTGTGCGTGTGAGTGTGTGTGTGTTCTTGTACTTGCGGCATACTGAGGACCAGTGAGGGTTTTTAACCAACAAAGTGAGGTCATTTTTACAAAGTGAGGACATTTTGGTCGGTGCTCACTTTGTTTTCATTGAAATCACTTCCTTAGGTTGCTATAACATGCTACTCAATTTGTCAAAAAATATAATTCATATTTTGGGTAAAGTAAGGTATGATGTTTTTGTCAAATTTTGGACCAAAAACTTTTTTGTCAAAGATTTTTTCAAATTTTGGACGACATAGTATATAGTGTGACATTTTTGTCAAATTTTGGACCAAAAATTTTTTGTCAAAGATTTTTTCAAATTTTGGACGACATAGTATATAGTGTGACGTTTTTGTCATATTTTGGACCAAAAATTTTTTGGGTAAATATTTCTTTCAAATTTTGGATGACATAGTATAGTATGACGTTTTTGTCAAATTTTGGACAAAAAATAAATAAAAAAAAAAACAATAAAAAAAGTTTTCCAGCCCTTTTTGCTCTGGGGCTCCACCTGCAGTCATTTTATGGTACTGCAACCAGTAGTTCTTTGTAGATGTCAGTCATGAAGTAGATATTTGTAATTGTGTTGATTTATGAAGTGGAAATGCTGGTCCTCACTTTGTCAGCAACCCAGTCCTCAGTATGCAGCAAGTACAAGAATGTGCGTGTGTGTGTGCGTGTGTGTGACTCTTCGTGGCTGAAGCGTTGGCGCAAAAATTGTGAATCATTTTGCCCTTCGTGTCACTCAGTGCACTATATATCTGTCCCTTATGCTCTGAGAGACAAAAATGAGTCTGCTCATGTCTGAACCACTCCACCGCCGCCGCCACATTTCTGTTTTCCTCTATGACTCTCGTATTCCATTCTGCCACTTTCTTCTTTCTCTACATGCCCTCATTTAATAATCACATTTCTTTTTTTTCTCTCTCTCCCAGATGAATGCAGGCATGACAGGGTGACTCAAGGTTATAGCAATCTAAAAGGGGAGCCTTTTTTTTTTTTATATATATACCCCCCTCTTATTCTTCTTTCTATCTTGCGCCAGACAATGTTGCGAGCGAATATTATCATCATCTACTCGATTTTCACAATTGAATTCCATTTTAGCCACGGAAGGGCCGCAGCCTCCGCTGCTTAAGAGCTATTGCTGCTTTTCAATTTCCACCGTATTGCTTTTCATCCCGTGGCAGGTACACAGACGCAGTGCATTATTTATTTCGAGAAAAAAAAAAAGGGCTTAAAGGGCACAAAGAAATATCTACAAAGCGTGCTGTAAGTGGCTCGTTTGCTCTGTTTTCTGATTCCATCTGTCAAAATATCGAATAATAAAGTGGAATTGCTCCCGCTTAAACCGTGATTAATGTGTTTGCGCTCCAACGCAGTTGCATATAATGTTTTAATTACAAAATAAGCATGCAAGGAAAACCACAACTCGTAATCAGACTGTAAGATGCAAACAGACATTTTTTTTATTTTTGTTTTAAAGGAACAGTTCAGCATTTTGAGATTTTTCTTCCCAATGGTGTTACCAAATGCTCGCTAACATGAACATGTTTTCAGTAAAGCCACCATATAAGCATTCGAGTCTCCTTCAGCACCACACACACACACACACACACACACAACACTGTCACGTGTTTGCGTGAAGCGCCGAGCTGAAATATTTCACACACTGTGTTGTGTAATGTCCTATTTTTATTCCGGATTAATCATTGCAAAGGGACATGGTATCACCTGTTTTCCTGTTTTCTCTTCTCGCCACCTCCCTTCATTTCTCTCATCCTTACATTCCTCCACCTGCTGTGTGGCGCATTGTGTTCATTCTACACTTCTCTACTGTCAGTGTCTGTAATTGCTACCCCAATATGCGCCTGGATACGAGATTTTACTCACCGAAGTGAGGGCGTTCGCAACGAAAATTAAGTCAATTAACGCTCTTTCGGTCAATTCAGAGTGGAGTAGAAACTGTGGCTCGTTGCATGTTGATGGGATATTGATTTTCAATTACTCGTCAACAGATTGAATATGACACCGTCATTATAACGTAGATCAGTATTTAAATGAAGTCAGCGTTTTTCCCCCCCCTGAATTGCTTGTGTCAAACGTAAAAAAAAAACCAAGAGACTTTCATGTTGACACTAATACAAGATGATTTTTCTGGACTCTGATCAAGGCAGTTTTTCAGTGTTGGCAAAAAAAAAAAAAGGTCTTGACAAGGAAAACAAGAGCGAATGAGTGAGTAATATTGTGTGTATTCATTGTAATTAGACACACAAAACACTGTCATTTCTTAATTTGTGAAGTAATGCCATGTTGCCAGTTTAGAAAACATGATTTCAGACTGCTTTAAAGGGGTCATATTATGCAAAATGAAATTTTTAATCATTTTAATCCTCATATTTGGGACTCTGGAGGCCCCATCAGTTGGCAAAGTGTGAAAAAGATCACTCACTCATGTTTTTGTGATGCTCCTCAGTCTGAGTACAGGAGATAAACACGATTGTGACTTCCGTGCTCATTGGGATGACAAAAACACACGTACAACACAAGAGTGTTGAGGGCAATATCCGAAAAAAACGTAAGTCTGCAAAGTCCGCAAAAAGTTCTATTCTTGGCTCCACAGTTGCAGCACAGAGTTCTACACAAACTCACAGCCTCAGAGGATTTATCTGTCCAGTGGATACATGTTATATATGACGGCAATGTGCCTGCTAGAGCCTGCAAATGATCACTTTTCCAAATGCTAACGGCTGTTAGGTCCCAGTAGCCTCTTTGGCTGATGTAATTTCCTGTCCCTTAAGTTTTCGTTTCTTAAGGTGGACCTTTAAGGTGGCCCTAAAGAGATATTACTAAAGTGAGCGTTCTGAACAGGGCTGTTTTGGCAGGGTGATTGAACTGCTGTGGTGCTTCATCCTTATGGTATTTTGACCAAAGCATGCCTTTAATGTCTGTTTATGTTTTTTTATCATATTTAAACATTGTGTGTCCTCTGGGTGCTAATTCCAATAACTGTCCCAGGAGACGTAGGAGATACTTGGTAGTTAAGCTTGTGTTTGCCGTTGCTAAGACCTTTCTTTTTTAAAATATATCCATGGTACTGCTGGTGTTTGTTTTGGTTTTGCGTCCACTGAGATGGGGGATAAACATTGAGTGGAGGAAGCAGCATAAGCTAATGTCATATTCACTTTGGTCCTCGTTTTATACGTTTAACGCCTTTGTGTTCGCTTGACACATTTTTGCGAAGACATCGTGCAAATGTGATGCCAGGCACACTGAAAAAAGGAGTTGATTAAACTATCTACCTTAATTTCAAATTGACTAAAATGTATTTCTTTCTTTTAACCTACAAAGTTGGAGTAAATGTATTCCAATTACAGATGTCCATGAAATGCTGTAGAGGGAGTGGACTCAACACAAGAAGTTTGGAGCATATTTGGATTAATAGTCAGATTCTGATTGGTTCTAACTGTTTAATACTGTCAGTCAGTGTCAAGTTTTTACAGCTTTTGTTGCATTAGTATCTGAATTGGTTATATGACTGGAAAGTGTGATACTGGCAACTCTCCGTTGAGCTTTAAAATAGATAAACAGGATATCTTATGGAGAATTTGGTGAATGTGCCTGTTATTCTAATTTGTTGGACTCATAATCATCAGCCCTGAATGTTATAACTGGGGAATTTAAGTTGAACAAAGTCATTGTTCAATCAATTTTGTAGAGCAGAGGTTCTCAAGTGGATCACTGTTACAGCAAGATTATTCCCTGAATAAAATTTGTGTATCAAATAGCAAGACATTGTGAGTTTTAAGAAGTTCACCAGCTTGGTTTGTTCGCACAACTTGTTTTTTTCTAAAAATGCTGCAGAAAACATATCGTTTTCCACCAGCAGGGAATATCCCATTTTTTCAACCGCTGTTGCTTCCGTGCTTTATGTGCGACTCGCTTGGTAAAAGCAGAAGAAAATGAAGTTAATAATTAATCAAGTGAGATCAATAAAGTGCACGACATAGCACTGAGCAAGTTGAGCAGGCACTCCAGGCGAGGCCCGATAGATGGATGGAGGGGCCACACAGTTGGTGTAGTGTAGGGGTCTGCAACCTGTGGCTCTTCAGCCCCTCTGTGGTGGCTCCTTCTAACTTTGAAAAAGTTTTTTTGTCAAGTTCAAGGCATAAATCGAAGTGTTTTTGATATTTTAAACATCACATCCAATTGAAAAACCTCCCCCGAAAGCATATAAATGAATGTGTACATGAAGAAGTACACATTTGGAGTCCTGTCCATCTTTAGATCCATGTACTTGGGCCAGGCAGGTTTACACAAATCGTTGTTTTTCTACACTTTAGACAACTTGAGACAAACTGTAGTGCTTTAAATATAGTATATATGTGTTAAAAAAATGCTATTTTAGCTTCATTTTAAGGATCAAATAGGTTTTGCGGCTCCCATATTAATTTTATTTGGGTGGAGAGGGGACAAAAATGGCTCTTTTCATTCTAAAGGTTGCAGACCCCTGGTGTAGTGGTTAGAAAGAACACCCAGGTGCATGACCCAGTTGTAACAACTTGGGCCTTTCTGCATTGAGTTTGCATGTCCTCCATTAGGTAGCAACATTGTCTGGCATGAGTGCGCATGGTTTCTTCCCACAGTCCAAAAACATGCACACTTGGGGATTAGGCAAATTGTTCTTGGCTACCTTTCCAGGGTGTACCCCCGCCTTTCGCCCCGTGTGTCAGCTGAGATTGGCACCCCCCCCCACATGACCCTCATGTGGAGGATAAAGTGTTAGAAGATGGATGGATAACGATCATGAATATGTAGAGGAAGCTCCCGTATGTGTGTGTGCACGCATGTTTGTTTTTGCTCCGTCTACACAGGAAATAGAAGAAGCTTAGTGGAAACCTCAGGAGGATGAGTCTGTTGGTAGTGTTTGCCGGCTCAGTATATTGCCTATAATAAGGCTTGATTAAATGTGCGTCGTGTGTGTGTGTATGTGTGTGTGTGTGTGTGTGTGTGTGTGTGCAGAGTTAATAATAAGTAATACAATAACTTTGTAGCTTTACTCACTGTGTGGCACTGCTTTCAATTAAAATGAACAGGATCTATAAACATTTAAAATGTTTAAATTAAGTGAAGAAATGCATTTTATGTGGGCCGTATAAAAGAGTCAGTGTTTGTTTACAACAGAGGTTTTTTTGAATCACATTCCTGTGTTTTTTTTACACATAGTTCTTGGATATTTAAAATCTGTCAGTGGGATGAAATTCCAAATTGATTGATTGATGCATTTCTGACACGTCATTTTTCTTTTGACCGGAAAGGGAAAACCACACAGAAGCCTCCAAAAACACTAAAAAAAATTCAAATTAGCCCCAAGATGTTCTGTTTTAGGCTAACAATAAGCTATATTGATGGAACTAAATGGGCTCTAAATGACACAGGTAGGTTCGTCATAGCTCATATACTTCTGTCTTTCAATTTCCCGCGGTCATTTTTGTTTAGTATAATGTGTGACACTAGATAGAGTCGGTAAAAACACACAAAACTTTATGGCGTGGGAAATAAACTCATGTCCCGACTAATAAAAAGCGTTTCCCAAAATAAATACAAAGACGGTGAAGTTGACAGATGTCTCGGGTGATGTGTTTCTGATGGATTGTTTTGCCCGGCGGATACTTTTATTTCTTTCCTGTGGCTGTCAGGTGATTGACTCTGAGCAAAGAGTAAAGTCAAAGCCCACGCTGACATGGACAAACTCAGCCGGAGAGAGTCATGATTGAAAAGAAAGTCTTAGCAAAGTAGTACTTTGTGTTTACTGTGATGGATCATTTCACTATATTTACTGCTGGATGGTGAGCTCGACGTGCTACACTGAGGTTGTGTTTGTGGCTCAGCGGCAACGGCAATAATGTTTCTTGACTAAGATGGATCCATGATGCTCCGAGGTGTAGTGGCTTTTATGCAGATATGTACAGGAGAAGAGAATCTAATTTCTGTCAGGGCGATCCATCTTAGCCACAGGAGTGAGCCATTGTGCAGCAGTTTACTTGGACAGCGACATCAAACTCAATGTAATGTTTCCTTTTTCTTCTTTTTTTTGCCCATATTTTGCTTTTATATTTTACGTTCTGGCCATTATTTCCAGTTGGACTCATAAGTCAGAACTCTCAGAAGTCTTCTACCAATTTCCTACAGTTAGTTACCCTAGTTTTCCATTATTGCACTTATCTGATACTTCCATGTCATTAAATAAATAAGGACCACCTACCGCTGTTTGAGCGGCTAGGCTACACTCAAAATTGAATGTAATAAGAGGACATCAACATACATTAGTATTACGTTAATGACATTGCTCCCAGTGATGAACATGTGAAGACAAATTTGACAAGCAAGTTTAACAAAGCAGAACATTTAACCTCTATAGACGCAGAGGTTTGCCTCAGGAGATGGTGGAGACCAAAAATAGAGCTAAAAGACAGCTGCACTTAGATCTGTCAACTGAGAATAAGTATCAAAGTAAAGGAAAACCATATTTTGTTTATGCTGATGTACCACTACAGCTTTAAACAAGGTTGCAGCCTGATCTTATTGACGAAGGGTTTCAAATCAAATCAGCCCCGAGAATCGAGTGTTTTACACCATGTAGTTTCGTCATTTGGAAAACCTAACAACCTCCTGAACTTATGTTCTGTCACATCAGAACTAAAAAAGTACCAGGTACAAGGTACTATCCCTAATGGAAAAGCAAAAAAACCCAAGCAGAGTGCTAGAACTGTGTAGTGGAAAAGTGCCAATAGTGACTCTCTAGAAAGGTAATCAGCCCACAGAGGCTAAATACATGGAGCTTCCCACCTATTTGTAACTGAAGAAGCCTCTTGTATGAGCTGAAACAAGTCCATTTTCCTGAGGTTCTCTGAGGTAACGATGACCTTGATGACTAAAGGCGGATTTCCACTGGGGCGCGCTACAGCCACGGCACGTCAGCGGCGCGGTTTTGCTTCGTCCTCTGCCCGGTGTCCATTACCCACCGGGCGCGTTACGGCAGTGCAGCGGTGCCTTGGGAGCCAGCGGTATTCACGGAAGATCGCGCGATAATCCTGAAGGGACGTGAGTTCGCGAGATCCCGCGTTAGACTGCGTGTATAAAGGAACCAACAACAAAACACAGCTTCTTTTCATTCTCCGACGTGGAAGAACTGTTGATCTGGGGTCCGAGTCTAACCCTGAACTCTGAGTTGATCTACTCTGAGATAAGAAACTCTGAGTTTTCGGTTCCACGACAGCCGATTTAAGTTAGTTTGTTCAACTCGGAGTAGTTTCACCTGAAGTTAAGCGCGTGCACCACAAGTAAAAAAAAAGACAGCATTAATGGAGCCCCGTTTCGACGAGTCACCATGAAAACGGGGAAGCGGAGGGCGACGTTTTTCACCCACTGGAGTTGGAAAAGTTTTTAGAAGGAAGTGCAACGCCACTGCAGCAGCAAAAGAGTGGGAGATGGCTTCGGAGAACACTGCTGCTGATGCGAAAGCTTAAATGTCGTCCTTTGCACAATCACAATAATATTACGTGGGGAAACTGCTTGAGTGGTGGAAAGGGCTGTAACGATACACAATCCCACGATTCGATACATTCCAGGCTAAATGACCTGCGTAAGTGTTTTACTTTGATTCTGTGTCGGACTTGCTGTCTGGTGCGATCTTCTCTGTTGAGCTGTGCGTGACTCAGCAGCGGCAAAGGCAAAAATAGAACTGCACCCGCGACTGGTGGAAATGCTCACATTGATTAGAATGGAAGCGATCGGCAACAGCGACCGTGCCGCTGACGTGCCGCGGCTGTAGCGCGCCCCAGTGGAAATCCGCCTTCAGAATGTTCATAGATAGACATGATAGTTTTAACTTAACATCATAAACTTTATCGGAGCAACCAACTTCCATTGTTCCTTGAAACTCGGATTCCTTGGCGGCCTAATTTATGGATTTTGAGCAATTCATTCCATTATCTGTCTATTAGGTTTTTTTTAAGGACATTATTTACAGTCAACCTTGTCTTAGCGGCGCAACGGCAGCCATTGTTTCTCAACCGACAGGAGCGGTGTGTTCATCTGTCCAAATAATAATGGCTCCGCCTGTCGGAAGACAAAGTGGGTCACAAGGAAAGCCACATTGGTGGCTGACACCTCAACTTTTATCTCTGATTAAACTGTAAGAATCTCAGTGTCGGACACCCTACTGGACATAGGCCATATGTCCTGGCTTTTCCCTCTGATTAAGCCCTTCTTCAGATTTATTGACCATGGGAAATAATGGGAAACACAGCGAATGTAGAAGTTTTAGCCCATTACTCATGGCTTTTATTGGCATGGGCTCTGTCTGGCGCACAGCCAGTGACCTGCACAGAGGACAAAGCAAGTAACGCCTCTCCTGGCTTCTGGCAAGGAAAAGGATAGCGGTGAGTGGGTGGCATTTCAGAGGATGAGATGGTGCGAAAGGAGACGTGGCAGCAGCAGCAGCAGCAGCAGCAGCAGCAGCGTAGGTGGGTGGTGTGAGGATAGAGTGAAAGGAAATATTTTAATAATAAAAAAAAAGAAGACATAAAAGACGAGCGATAAAAAAAAAAAAAAAAACAGCATTCCTCAGTGCTCAAAAAAAAAAAACTTTTGTCGAAGCATTTTTGTTGTTTGCTTGTAATACAAAAGAGAGGTTACAAGCGAAATTAAAGAAAGCTTCTTTTTCGAGGTTTATAATGGAGTCTAGACAGGAACGAACGAGCAGAGCCCTTGTGAAAGTATACGATGTAAAAAACTGAGATATGGTAACTGTGTACGTATATCTATCTTCAATAAGTCCATTGATCATGCTGCTGATCATGACGTCAACCTATGTGCTGTCCGTAAGTGGTCTTCCTCGGCCCTTTGGTGACAAGTATTGATTCATTTGTCAAAAGAAAAAACATCCTTGTTACCCTTCTGCGCCACAGCAGTCCCAAAATTAAAAAAAAAAAACAAGGAATCGGCGGGTGAAAGGAATCTGTCTCTTACAGTTCAAGTGACTGAAATATGGCAAAGAAACAGGACATATTGTACAGCTTGTGCTGCCCCATGATAACTTGACCCTACAGCAGCACGATGCATTAATTGCACGGT
The DNA here is from genome assembly GCF_963457635.1 of Microchirus variegatus. Lineage (NCBI taxonomy): Eukaryota > Metazoa > Chordata > Actinopteri > Pleuronectiformes > Soleidae > Microchirus > Microchirus variegatus. Next base: position 10,713,659 of record NC_139821.1, read on the forward strand.
GATGAAAGCTGCTTCTTCTTGGTCGACACGAACAGAAACAGGGCGGCATTATTTGTAATGCGGGGAAGAGGTGGCTCGTCATCAGTAGGGGGCGCTAGGGCGCCACCCCCACCTTTCCCACACGGAGTAAGGTCTTAAAGCCAGGATAGGCAACATTATGTATGTTTGGTGTTATTGATCCATACATTCATTACAGCCTTTCAGCATAATCTAAATGTTAATGTAAATTAATTAATTCATTCTTGTCATTGATAATATGAATATGTGACATGGAGCAACACATGGAGTCATTCGCGTACACACCGTGTCTAACTCAGGAGTGCAGATTTTTTTATTACGATTATTTTTTTATGCACCTTTATGACTCAGGACATCTGCCTGTTTTGAACCAAAAGTCAAGATGTGGGTCATAAAAATCTCATCAGTGAACTGAGAAATACTATAAAATGCTCTATAAAGCTTAGAGGAACTAGAAGGTCTGGTGGTGATAATGGGGTTCAGCCTCTTTCACATTATTGTAAATTTAATCAAATGAAATTGCAACAAACAAAATATCACAAATAAACACAATGATTATGGCCACTGAATAGATCTTAAATCTGAGAGCAGTGGGAATTGCTGTGACTGGAACATTCACGTTCATCTGCTTTTTTTGGCTTTTATATTTGCTCATTGTGATACTTAAACTGTAACAGCAGAGGGATATTATAGGTACAGTGGACGGCGGCAGCATTCATCCCTTTTTCCCGCAATCTGCACTTGAGTTTATATCTGTGTACTAATGGCTGCGCTGCTTTCAGAGGTTGTTCTGTGCCGAGTGGAGCTCGGAGGCATCTGACCTAAGAGTGGAGCCAATTTTGATCCAAAAAGCATAAACTGAATATGAAAATGGACACAGCCTTTCCAGTTCCAAAACAAATCCAAAAGCCCTGACAGTATTTGCGGGTTAGGATTTGACTCGTGTCATGACATCGTCACTTGCACGTTACATGAACTGCTGTCTGTTCGTGGAGTTTGGGTGCTGTGAGTGTGTGTAGTGAGGACACAATGCATAACAATGGCATCTTTGTGAATAGGAATAATAATGTAACCAGCTCCTCCTGCATTCACTGGAATGCTGTCATTGTTTCTTAACCGTTTCCTAATTATGCTCTACACATGATGCGCACGGTTATATTTTGCTAACCGTGCTATTGAGTGGAGTAGGCACATGCAGCAGATGATGATGTCAGACAAGCACACACACACACACACACACACACACACTTACACCGTCGCAAGCACACATGCAGTCATCCCACCCTAAATCCTTGTAGAGGTCAAGTCTTTAATTGCTTTCTGTGCCGTAGACGGATGGATCACACAAGCATTGGAGAGGACGACAGGTGGTGTCAGTTTAGAGAAAAGGTCTCTCTCTCTCTCTCTCTCTCTCTCTCTCTTGCTCTCTCTCACACACGCACGCTTGCACTTGCATTCTTAGTGAGGACACTCGAAGACTTAATGCATTCCCGAGCCCCTTATCCTCACCTTAACCATCACAAGTGAATACCTAACCATTAAAGGTGCCATATGTAAGAATGTGGCCAAAAACGGTTTCTACATTCAAATTCAAAATACAAAGGTCTTTAAGGTTTCGTTTTTTGACGTAACTGGCAACCCGCGGTTGCTCTGCAGCTGAGACTCTACTGACTGCAATGATTTGGTAGACGGCGGTAGGTGGCGCCACATGCCTAAACATGATTTCAAAACATAAAAATGATTTGCAGTCTGCAAAATGTTTTTTTTAATGCAAATATTTAGGCTGTACTGTTGTTGTTGGTGAGTTCAGTTTGTTATATGAACATTATTCCTGAGTCTCTGTGACATATTAGGAGGATTTTATGGCCAGTTGCTTTAGATTTATTACATAATGCACCTTTAACCGAATCCTAATAATCCTATAACCATGCATTAACCCATAAACGCGTCGTATATATCGCAGACCCTGGTGTACTCGCGTGTCAGGGTCCTGTCGTATCCCACTTCACCATCCGGTGGCGGTACAAGTCTGGACGCAGGGAATAGGACGTATTCCTACCAAATAAGAAGAGAACGATGCTACAGCTCCCTCGGCCACGTCTGGTTCACAAATTAAAAGCCCGTCAGACAGGCGAGTCGGAGTGTCAGTCAGGTCGAGGCTCAGATGACTATATCCTCCACTTCCTCTGCTGTTGTTGAAATTGTTTTTTCTGCTTGGTGCTCTTTGTGCAAAATATGGGCTGCCTGCGCGTTGATGGCGCAAATATTGTCATGCATTGGTCAACGCACCGTGCGTACGTATGTTAAAGGACTCATATTATCTCCTATTTCGACAAGTTAACCTAGTTCCCCGGGGTGTCCTACTAAACACGTCTGTGATATGCTTTGGTCAAAATACCTGAAGGATGAATCACCACAGCAGTTCAATCACCCTGTGGACCTGTCAGAATGTCCTCACTTTAAAAAAAAAAAATGTCCTCACAAAGATTTGTACAAGTACACACACGCATGCACACACATGGTGACATGCAAAAAGAAAGGCATGGAGATTTATTGCAGACGCACAGGCAGTCTGGCATGCACGCCAGCCAGTAAAGACTGTTATCAGCTAATTAGGCCTGGTAGCTGCAGGGGCCAACCTTATTGACACCGCAATGACAGTTCTCCGGTTTGAGTGGCACCATCAGTCGTCCAGCCATATCATTCGGATTCAATTATAAAAGCACAGACGCAGGAATAAAAACCACAAGTACCCCCAAGGAGGAAATGCTGGGCTTTCATATGCTGCCATCACTTGGACAGACCATATGGCTTATTGTGTGCAAAACTGACCGACCGCTTCCAAACGACTGATGACGGACGAATTAAGTGAACAATTCTGCGTCGCGCGAGCGCTAAGCAGCATGCGAATACACACATAAAACTGGAACAATGGCTGTGTTGGCACTCGGGGAAAAAAAAACCAGCGTGGAAGGGATTACACAGACTATTGTTTTGCCATTCAGTGTTGGTCCTACTCCAGCCGGATTGTTTTCACTCACTGGATCCCGACATCCGTTAAAAGATCACACGGAACTGGGCTTCACGTGTAATCACTTCCATGATTGCTGAGCCTCGGGCATGGGCTCTACCCAAAGCCTTCTCCCAATAACTGGGAGGCTTGGCCAATGGGCAGGATTTCTTTTTTTTTTGGAGGTGTGGGGGGGTGGGGGGGTTTTTGCAATTTGTTGGGATAATGTATGGACAATTTCGTTCCACAAAAAGAAAGAGAGACTAAAATAACACTGACATACTGTGTTTGAATTCGCCTTTATTTAGTTTTGCCATCTGATGATCACTTGCAGCCCACAGATTGCTCACTTTTGTTTATCAGTGTGAACATCCTGTTATAGCAGCTCTATCTCAGGCTTTGGAGCTGAAGGAGATTATTTGGGGGGGGGGGGGGGAGTTGTGACGTAACCTCGAAGTGGGGGGGGGTCGTCGATTTGGTTTGAGGAACACACACACACACACATACACACAGAGTGAGGGAGAGAGATGTGCTGACATGCATCTCTCGGATCTTTGGTACATGATCGGAGACCAAAACAGGACAAAATAAAGGAACTGCAGCATCCATTCGTCATTGCTATGTTTGATTTGCCTTTAGAGAAAAGACGGGTGGATTTGTGGGACACAGAGAATCTATTCGCCCCCCCCCCCCCCCCCCGTCCCCCCCGCAATGTTTCCAAGATGTGCGAGGCGCATGGAGATGCATAGTTTATGAAACTGGCTGTTGACGTGCGTAAATGGCGAGAGTTGCTTTGGATTGATTTTAGAGAGACAGGGAGAGAAGGAAAGAGAGAGAGAGAGGGAGGGAGAGGGAGAGACGGTGTGTGTGTGTGTGTGTGTGTGCCACGGAGAGAGAGAGAGAGAGAGAGAGAGTAAGGGAGGGAAACGAGAACTGCGAGGAGTCCTGGCTGGCAGTGTTTGCCTCTGCCTCTCCAGCAATGGGAGAGATGTGCGTAACGTGCAGCGGGCAGCGGTGATCATCATCTGCGCGCCGCATCGCAGTGGACCCCCTGTGCGCACTTGCAGACGGGGAGCAGCGCCGACACTGAGGGAGGCTTCAGCGCAGCGCGTTGGATCCAACCGAGGCGACGACAGACTCTTGACAGAAGAGAAGAAGAAGAAGGAAAAAAAAAAAAAAACACAGGGGAAGAGAGGAGGGAGAAGTGTTGCGAGGGAAGGATGTCAACCCTTCAGTCTGTGATCGGGGGTTAATCGCCGCTGCGTTTGGAGTCACTCTGACGCACCGGCGGCGAAGAAAGCGCGCATATTTTCCCTGTTGTTCCACGGATCCTATTGCTCTTTATCACTCCTAAAGCGGACTATCAAGTGAGGATTTTTTTTGTTTGCATGGAGAGGATGATTAATTTAGTGTCTGAGAGCTGAGGTGGAGCGTCTCTCTCTCTCTCTCTCTCTCCACCCCGCTGCAAGGCTCCCACGGTCCGCCACGGTTAGACCCCCCTCTCCAACGCCAGGATGCAGCTGCTCAGAGTTGCGTGGGCACTGACCGGAGCAGCGATGTGCTGCTTTCTCCTTCTCCTCATTCACTCCCGCTTGTTCAAAGAAGGTAATCACTTACAAGTCCACGCGGTTCACGTTGTCGTTTCAATGCGCCACCACATTTTCCTTGACTCTAATGAAGTTTTTCTGCTGCAATAATCCCAATGCGGAGTGTGCCACAGTGGCTCAGTCGCATTTAAATATCGACCCTATCATTACATAAATCATCTAAAAAAAATGAAGATTTATTTGCGAGAAGCATGTCTTGTTCTGCTTTTCTTATACTGATCTGTGCGTTTTCTTTATTTCCATAATCAACAAGTCATCTTGCAGAGGATAATCGATTGATTATATATATATAATGGCATGCGTAAATCCAAGATGTGTGCCATGTGAGAACAAGACTCATCCAAACCGTCGGGGCTCACTGTTTGCATAGAACACTGATCTGTTGTAAACGTTCTCAATAGATGGCACTAGAGTCTAGCTTTAGGGTAACATTGAGGTCAAGCGGTTCTAATGTCTCCCCCCATTTACCTTCTATTGTGTTTCCTGCCCCCTTTTGTGTTCAAGCCGACTTCATCCCAATCCCCACTCATCATCACACGCCTCCCTGTGAGAGCCTCACTGATTTAATACTCTGTCCACAACTGTCAAGATTGTCATGCTGTATGATGGTGCACAGCCTGTGGACATGGCTGCTCTCTCTCTCTCTCTGTGTGTGTGTAAAGGTGTTCATTCATGGAGTTGCACTTGGAGCTAAGTATATGACGTGTGGCCTCATGATGATACAGTCTATCATCAACTGCTTAAACTTCCACATACAGTGCAACATCATAAACACCAAACCGTGCCGCTCTCTCCTCGTGTGGCAACTGAAGGATTTACTGTACTGAATGAACCTGGTACACACGCAACCAGCAGTTTAATATACAGTGTATGCCCTGCAGCAAACATACTTGTGGAATGGTTGTGGGTAATTTTTTTTTTTTTTTAAAGAAGTGTGGCTTGGAATGGCCTGCCACACTCCCTCCCTGCCTCTAGCCCTATGGGTAAATATTCAGGTCAAGTGGGAAACTCCTTCCGCACTGTGGTGCGCCCATGATCAGCCAAAATGGGAGACAAAGGAGAGTTCAGGTTTTTTTTTTTTTTGGTTTTTTTTTAAATGGCACATGTCCTGAAGCCTTCCTCAGATTTTTAATTTACCATGGCATGCTGGCCTCTTCCAGAGAGGTCAAAAAGAGGATTGTGTGTGTGTGTGTGTGTGTGTGTGTGTGTGTGTGTGTGTGTGTGTGTGTGTCCACCTAACGGTACACAACGAACGCTGCTCATGGCTATGTTAATGCGAGCTGCTCTCATTAGATTTAGTCTGTCAGCACAGTCCGGACTTGTTGACTGGCAAGGCAATATTTTTGACCTTCACAGCCGTGTTGATTGTCTGTATCGTGTTTTGCTTTTACACCGAGTGGGGTGGGTTTTTTTTTTCCCTAAGCCTGCATTTTCTGTGCTTTCGGACCTGACACCCTATAGCCTTCGACTTTCGGGGGAAAAACCTGCCACCGGGTCGCTCAGCGGCAATGATGGTTTATAAGGTGCCTATAAGGGAGCTGCGGGGAGGTGGGTGAGAATGTGTCCACGTTCGGGGCCGCGGGAATGACCAAGGTCATAGCCAGCTGTAGGGGGCTAATAGCACAAACTGATGAACTGAATTCAAAGGGCCGTGTTAGTGACTGTCTTTTGGGAGGGGGGGGGGGGGGGGGGGCGAGGATAATGAAAGGCAGACGCAAGGGGCCTAAAAAGAACAGACCTCCTTTAACCCATTTAATCTAACCTCGCAAATGCCTTAATAAGAACACCAGTGTTGTGCAAACGCAACTCACTCTGTTGTAATAGGGAAAAAAAGGACCTTTCCATGTATTTACCTCCATGTCTTAGCCTGTTAGCACAGATTCTTCAATTATTATCATATTGGCATTGGCTTGTTAGCCGTATACGCCCGGTCAGTATGCCACATCGCATCAGACTTCCTCTGCGTAATATGACACGAGATCGCAGGCGCGCCGAGAAACGAGGATGAGGCGCCCGTGGCATCGGTAATGGAAACATATTAAAACATAATGCATAAGGAATGTGGATGAATTTTGCACCATCAATTTCTCGCACTGTCCACTTCAATAATTCAGGCAACGGAGCAAAATCCCATTTTGCCTCTTCATTGGCCGAGAGATTTGTCACAGGGAGGCAATAGGGAGCTTGACGAGTTCATTGAATAGTTTTTTTTTTTTTAGTGTTTGAATCAACTGGGCAACGCCTGGGCAATCTGGGTAAGAAAATGAAGAGATAACCATTTTTTTCACCCCCCCCCCCACAGTTAGAAAATAATATGGAGCAAAAAAAAATTGAGACACCCCATGGATATGCAATTAAAATGATGACAAGCAGCGGCTTTAAAACCTCAATATCCTGTAGTTATTTATTTATACAGCAATGAAATTGAAGAGTTATGTGAAGATTACCTTCACTTTTATTTATTGCGAAAGTGTTGAAATATTCAGAATGTTTTCCTCTCGGTGAACAACACCGTTTTTGGATAGAAAGCGTTATTCTTAAGTGCTGTAAATTATAAGGAAACAGGCCCACAGCCACAGAAAAGATAAAGTCAATAATCCTGCATGATTGATTTCCGTCTGCTTGATTGTAAGTTGCATTTTCAGCCTCGTCTTTATTTTGGATCAAAAAAAGAATTCGGTGCTTTTACCAGTGAACAGTCACGTTTGAATGGATGATTTCCGTGCTTTTCAGTGCTTAGGGAAATAATTTAGAGCGAGCGCTGGCCTAAAAAGACAAATTCTGTATTTTGATCTAAAGTGGATTTAAAGTAAGGAGGCACTTTTCGACACGTGACGTTCTAAAGAGAATCCCCGGGTTTATCCTTCCGCTGAACTCATTTCGCTGGAAGACACCATTGCTATTTCTTGCTCGAGAGAGAGAGGCAGATTGCCTATAATGCCTCTCTAACAATTACAAGTTAATTTGGAATTCAGACTGGGTTTTCTCTTTTTTTTTGCTCATTCACAAAACTACTGCCTGCGCACCCTGGTTGCTCTCTTGTCATCCTTTACCAGCAGTTTGCTGAAAAAAGAGTGCAGTTATCGATCCTCAGGTAAAACCACGGAGTGAGTGAGCTGTAATAGGCCAAAATGACAGAGATGTGTGTATTCACACACTGCTCCTGACACCGGGAGCTTTTGGATTGGAACGATGTTACTGAAAGTGGATCAATGAGTTTAACTGATGCATCACGTGCTATTACTTAATCATGTCTTGAATAAACCTGACATTTATTTATTGTATTTTTTGACTTTTTGAATAATTGGGGCCAATTCCAATTCCGATCTTAACCCTCAAGCTCAACCCTTAATCTTAACTGGCCCTCACAACCAAGTGTTGAGGGTTATTTTGTCACTTAGAAATGGGACACCCCTTAAATGCAGATACGTCTTCAGACTGTGGGGGGCAGAATAACGCGAAAGCTGCGTCCAGTCTGTCAACTCCAAAAAAGAAGAAGAGGAAGAACCCATTCATGTCACGATTATTTATTACGATCCGTTTGTCAGTCAAGTTATTAGGTTGTCAGTTAGTTATAAGATGATACTCATACAAATACCACAACTATGGACATATTCAGCTGACAGTTATCGCACACCACGACTTATTGAAAAGTAAACCATAGCAAACGATCGCTTGTCCCGCACCGGCCGGCTATCGACAAAAGATCGTAAAATAAAAATAAATGTTACGCAAAACAATGACGTCAGTAATCCATAATATGGGCCAAAACTAAGATAATACAATGGTTTTCAATGATTTTTATATCTCTATTAACAAAGACAATACTTAATTTGTAGTGTGCTCGTTTCGCTGCTTTCGGCGCCATATTTGTTATGTGAAAACACGCAATGCATTCTGGGAAAGCCCTTGCTCCCAAGGGTGGTCTCAGAAAATCTCAATATTGAGGGCGATACAGCCCTTAAAACTTTCCCCTCAACTTAACTTTTCTGAGAATCGGGACAGCACTTGCACTAGAGGGAGCGCGCATTTTTGAGATTGAGGGTTAAGCAAGGAATTGACAAACACAGGGGTTTTTTTGCCAGTTTTGTGCTATTGGAGAACCGGTGGCCAATTACCAACTCTGGAGTCACAGTTTGAGTTCCTCCATAGGACAGCTTGTTTGTGAGCGGCAATGCAGGCTATACTTCGCTGCTTACCATTCACAGCAGAGGTCATCAGGTGCGGGGCTTATTTTAAGAGCTACCTTGTGGGAACGACGCCTAATCAGGTCACCTTTACGAAGCTCTCGACTCAAAGCCCAGGCCACAGCAAGACAAAGGCCACTGCACTCACACAATGTCTCCAAATTGACGTGGCCTTTGTTTGCAGCCTTCGAGACGTGACCCCATTGCCCACCAGTGACCATTAGCCGCGTTACAGTACTGCGACTGTGGGTTTATGGGATGCGCCGGAGTTGACAAATAATGGTCAGTTATGTAAGACATTCAGAGACAGCGGGCGATGTTTATGGCGACAGCTCTTTGTGTTTGTCCTCGCGGTGCTATATTGTTTGCTTTTTTTTCTCCCCCTCGTCGCAGACGTTTTCCCTCTCCCTTTTTTTTTTTGTCATCGTGCCCTCAGTGAATGTTGTTTCATTTTTTTCCGGCAGAGCATTAATTCAGTTTGTGCTAAAGAAGCAGAATGCCGAATGTACCCCAGGCACAGTTGTTAAAAGGCGTAGCTGTCTGTCTGTCAGCCGTCACCTGCGTCTAAAAGATGTAGTTTTGTTTAATTACAAAGAAGGTCCAGACTGACGCTGCAGCATGAGGTCTGACTTGAATATGACTCCGAGTAACAGCAGCAGAGGTGTAATCATTAAGCATTTCTTCCCTTCTTAAGCGTCTATTATTAACCTGAAGAAAGGAGGGATTTTAGGGGGAAGTCGCCCCCCGTAGCACAGCTTTAGGCTCGGGTGACATGAAAATAATATGCACGTGTTTAATGCCGCAGTAATACTCCTTTAGCATACACAAGCGATGTCACGATCGCTGTGTTTTACTCAGCAAATCCTCGGCGATGTCAAATCCCTCGCAGCGATAACGCACGCAGGTAAGCGGAGCGTACCTCTAGCGCGTGATCTGATTTAAATTTAGCACAGTTTATCTTTAATGGTCAGCTATATCCCAGAGGGGTAAAATGCTCATTAATCAATCGCTTTAACTGATTCATTAGTTAAGGGCTTCGTTAATTAATTCACTTCGATGAATCAATCACAGTTGCAGCCGGTAAAACCTGTGGTGTTTTTTTTTCGAGGTAATCCAAGTCGACCCACTTGTGTCCTGTGTCCAGAGGCCCTTTTAATCTGTGCGTGTGTGTTTGCGCGTGCACACGTGCACGTACGTGAAATCCTCAATGTTTTCTCATGCCACTGTTTTTCACAGTTCTTATTGATTGTGGGACAGTAAAAAAAAAAGTGTGCACTATTGCACCCAGTTTTCCTAAAGTCCTATTGATTGCGTTTTGGCAGCGCAGAGGGACAATAAAAAAAAAAGGCAGTGGTTGGACTCTGATGAAAACCTGGCTGTGAGGATCGTCTCTAGCCTCCAGTTTGTTTGTTGTTTTTTTCCGCGGAGAGAGTCACTGGCCTTTGGAAATAGTGATGTCAGAGAGACATCGACCTACCACACTTCATTCCCGCCCTTCCGCCCGTGAAGTGCTTTCTGAAACTCCCCGAGGCCCTACTAAACCAAGCCTGAAGACACAGGATTGAGCTACTCCGCAAAAACCTTGAATCAGCAAGGACATGCAATGCTACGTCTTCCATCGTCTGGACCCATTAACGCAGTACAGATGCTGGTGATAAAATGTGTAACGCATGCAGTAAAGACGTGGTACAGGTCAGCGAGGTAGCGTCGATCGCTAGATCTGGTTCCTCCTGAATGTGCGGCGTGAGGAATCAAGGCCTGCATGATTTCAATAACCGCAGCTCTATCTTTAATTAAAGCCTCAAGCGTCAGCTCGGGAATGTGTTCTGGTCACCGTATAAATAAGTCATGTACACACATACACAGGATTGAATGAAGGAGGAGGGTTTGGCAGAAGACGCACACGAGAAGTAGTACAAGAAGAAGGAGGGCCTGCAGTTTGAAAGGTTAGAGAGTAGCAGGGCCATTTGTCTATCGGCTTGTCAGCTGGTGGGAGGGAGATCCTCTCAGATCAGCGTTTTTTTCCCTCTGTGGAAGGGCAGATTCCTCTGGGACCATTCTTGCAACACCGGCAACATGTCCGTCAGGACCATCTCTCAAAGAGAAGACTGTGTTCCCTCCCCTCGCTTGGTCCAGCCCAAGCTTACAGAACATTCATCTTTTTTTATACAAGCAGGAAGAGTGCTGATTTAAGTCGGAACTGAATCTTATTCATAAACAACTCCTCCAGATTATTGATTCCATGACCACCGGGGTGCTTGGGTGTGATACATTCACGCGTTCTCGAGGAAATGACAAGCGCGAAGTGTGCTTACCCCGCTGTGGTTTCAATTTGTGCTTTTTTCCCGGCGGTGTCAAAGGTAGAGACGAGGTCATCGGCGCGTTCGATCAATCGCCGTTTCTCCCTCTGTTCATCTCGCTGATCAATAGCTACTTAAGAAGTTTGATCTTCCTCGTGCGTCGGGGATGGGATGGGGCCGCAGTCATCTGAATGGATTTAAAGAAGACAATTTTTTTTTTCCCCTTTTCCGTCTTCACAAAGAAATGGCCCAGAGGCCAGCTGTGACTCGGATGTGGTGTCTGTGAAAACAGGCTTGGTCATGCTTTATTCCGATCCGACAGAAATGTAGGGTTTAATCTGACATTAGGTTGGCCACAGTGCATTAGCTTCCTGTGTCAAAGGGGCAGAATATTACCGATGCTATGCTGCTCCGCACTGAAACAAATTGCATGTTACTCTTCAGAAAAGTAATGGAGGCTTTATCGATTTCAAACAAGGCAAGCCACTTGCTTTGTCTCGGCTGTCAGAATGTGTCCAAAGTAATTTCATAAGGATCATTATTTTATTTCTCAGGATGTCCTGCAGCCAAACAAGATCCCCCTTTCGCCCGCGCCCGCCTCATGCACCGCTGTTCTCATGGTCCAATTGAAAAGAAATTAGAATAGAATGACACATAATGAAAATCACTAAAAAACATTGGCATGTCACATCCCCTTAGCTCATTGCACCCTTGAATAGATTGCTTGTGGGGTTCCAGTTCCTGTTCCTCAATCCTGAGCTGGGAGAAAATAGGTTTAGCTCACTGTAAAAGGCCAAGCCATAACATTATGGGTCATAACAAGCGTCATTTATCTCATAATGCCATTACAGGGCGGGGAAGCGAAGGTGCTGACATGGATGTTAGTCACGCAACAAAGCGAGATAACTCGACGCATTTGTGGCGCACTTGCGGAGATCATCGTTGACATAATTGACATAGCTGTCACATCATCGTTTATGAATTGGGTTCCAACAGGCTGCTGGAATTACAATACCGTGCATGTTTTCATCGATTGCGAGGCCTCGTTATGGGACGAAGGGCCAATTCCAATTCCTGTCTTAACCCTCAAGCTCAACCCTTAATCTTAACTGGCCCTCAAAACCAAGTGTTGAGGGTTATTTTGTCACTTAGAAATGGGACACCCCTTAAATGCAGATACGTCTTCAGACTGTGGGGGGCAGAATAACGCGAAAGCTGCGTCCAGTCTGTCAACTCCAAAAAGGAAGAAGAAGAACACATTTACGTCATGATTATTTATCAGTCAAGTTATTAGATTGTCAGTTAGTTATAAGATGATACTCATACAAATACCACAACCACAGACATATTCAGCTGACAGTTACCACACACCACGACTTATTGAAAAGTAAACCATAGCAAACGATTGATTGTCCCGCACCGCTCGGCTATTGACAAAAGAAAAAAAAAATCTTACGCAACAATGACGTAAGTAATCCATAATATGGGCCTAAACTAAGATAATACAATGGTTTTCATCATTTTTATATCTCTATTAACAAAGAAAATACTTAATTTGTAGCGTACTCGTTTCGCTGCTTTCGGCGCCATCTCTGTTATGTCAAAACACGCAAAGCATTCTGGGTAGCCCTTGCTCCCAAGGATGATCTCGGAAAATCTCGCGCATTTTTGAGATTAAGGGTTAAGCAAGGAATTGGAATTGACCTGAAGATTAATGCAATCCAAGTTTTAAGATATGTGAAACAGGAATTGCTGACTTTTGCATACCCATTTGTTTTTTTTCTTTGTGTTTGCTGCAGTTCTCAAGTTGGACTTTCCTCTCGTACAACAGGCCGACCCTTTCTTTCTTTCTTTCTTTCTTTCTTTCTTTCTTTCTTTCTTTCTTTCTTTCTTTCTTTCTTTCTTTCTTTCTTTCTTTCTTTCTTTCTTTCTCTCTCTCTCTCTCTCTCTCTCTCTGCAGTTGTTAATTGCTTTTTGTTTTTTTTCTTCCCCACAGCTACATTGTTGCTACATATAGTTTTATGCTCATGTTTACAGCTCTGTCGATACCACAGCAGGGCAGAGGAGTTAAAAAAGAAAGGAAGGGGGGGGGGGGGGGGGGGAAACAGTGGGCAATTCTGCTTCATCATAATCATCACGGTCTATTCCGCACGGGGAAAGAAACTTCATTATTGCACCTGCAGGGAGTGTTAAAAACCAAACTCATGAATACAGAAAGCTTTCATCCATGGTGTGTTGTTTCTTAACAGTGTTGCTGTTTGGGGTTTTTAAAGTCCCATTCTTCACTTGCAAAATAATACATATGCACGGGGTTACGTACTGCATATGAATTCACAAGTCACGCTCTGTGTTTAATAAACACGGGTGCTTTGTTTAAAGCTAGAGAAAAGAAATTGAGAGACCGATAAAAGTCTGTGTATAAGGGGGCCAACGGGTCACTGCTTTTTACATTTGATGAGTCTGGCGTACGTCTTCCACCCTTTCATAACAGCGGCTTATCTGTCCTCTCCTCTTGACACACGCAGTGCTGCTTCCTGTACTGGGTTATCATCGCCAAGAAATGTACAGCAGAGCCCCCCCCCGAATCAGACGCATATACACACACACACACAGAATCATATTATTATATAATGATATGTATTCAGCAAATGAAATGTGCCAGCTTTGCACATTTGCCTTGCTGAACAGACAATAAATTATACCTTGCTCACCGGCTCGTAAGCCCGAGGATAACACCACATCTGACGAGTCGAAGGGGGAAATGGGACTTATGGGATGCAGGTAACAGTCGGGTCCCCTCGCTTAAATGGAAATTGCGGGGAGACGAGACGTTGACGCGTGGCTCTTATTTACCTTCCGTGCATGTGTGTGTGTGTTTTCCGGCACGTTCTTACGACAATGCTGGCATGTAAACACACGTAGCTTTCTCGCTTCTCTCTCCAGATGAAGCGTTGGCCGCAGACATCCGTAGCATGTGTAGCGACAAATACAAATGCCGGCGAAAAGCACACGCAGACGGAGCTTGACAGGCTGTATACGCGCTTGTATCTTGTGTTTGCTTTAGTGCACTGCAAAATTCCTGTAGCTCCTAGAATAATTTATCAAACAGATTGTGTGTGTGTGTGTGTTGTGTTGTGCTGCACACGAACACACTCTTCAAGAGAAATAAATGTTGCGAGTGCAGATGTGCACTCACACAGGCACAGGGGGGAGCCATGTATGCATACACACAGAGCAACAGAGGGTCACGCGCGCGCACGCAAACACACGGGGCGCGACAGGTTCTTGTGGGACTGTGCGAGGAGGGTGATATATTGCTGCAGAGGCCACACACGTGCACACGGTCCACAGTGAAACACACAAAAAACACACACACATGCAAAGGGGTCATTGAAGCAACCTTAATAGATACGTCTTCTACTATGTCAGCAGCTTGATGAAACTGACAGGCATAAACACCCACTCTCACACGACATCCGTAACACCAGCTGTCATTTGGTTGCCGCTCATCGACCGATACAACACACACACACTTACATAGACGCATATTACACGTACACATCAGACATGTAAAGCAGACAAGGACGCCATGACTATAGGAGGCAGACTGGACGTGAAACTTGTGACATCTCAGCCTTAATAGTGTCTGATAGGTAAACAGAGCATAGCCACCCACCTGCCTTTGGCCCAGGTGGAACCACTTGAGCAAATTGCCTTCTTAATTGATGGACTTGAACTGGTTGGTGTGTGTGCGAGCTTGAGAGTGTGTGTGTGTGTGTGCGTGTGTGTGTGTGTGTTACTGCTGGGGCCTCTGCCGGTGCCTGTGGCTAGGGGAGCAGTAATAGCGGAAAGAGAAATCTGTCAGCCGGTAATGAAATAATTGGCACAAATGGTTACACATGCAGGCCACCGTACACACACACACAAACACACACACTTACACACACACACACACAGAGAGAGAGAGAGATAGAGAGGACGATGCATGCATTTTTTTAAATCACATATTCACAGACACAGTCTCGCAGATTTGCACATTCTTCATTGTGCACTTAAAGCTATACTTACCTCTCTCTTGCGTGTCTCACAGCACTTGAAAAAAAAAATTGGAACGTGAACACCTCCGCCTCCCTCAAAGTCCCACCCTCCGGCGGGCGGTGCGCATGCGCGATTCATTTGCAGCCTGGACACAGAGTGCACAGGTTTTTCCGTCTCTACTCCGACTGTAGGCTGGGACTGCGGAGGTTTCCGTTTCTTTGGGAGGTGATCCGGGGGACAACACGCGCTGCTCGTTGAGCACAGTAGCTGCAGAGCGATACGTGCATTGACGCGAGAGTCTCCGAACGCCACAGAAAGTCAGCCGATTTAGCGACAGGTCAAGTCAGTCGCCACGTCAGGTGGCGCACTTCTCTGTCAGAGATTGCGCGCGACTCGCAAGCCGTGACAGCGATCGTCGAGGCACGCGACAGATGACAGACAGGCGGCTCTGCGAATTATTTTATTCCGTCCGAATTTTATAATTGGTCATACTTTTATCATTATAATATGAGAATTAAATAATGATGAGTTTCAAAACCTGGTGGGTTTATCTTATGTTTCAAAGTGCCGTACGCTTATTAGGAGCAATTTAAGATTACAAAAAGAAAAGTGTAAAAATGCAAGAAAGGTAACGCGTCCCTCAGTCTTCCCCTAACCCTGACCTCGACTGTACCAACTAAAGTCTTAATCCTTAAGCTCCTTTAAAGTTGTGAACAGCCAGACCCTTGTCCCCGCAAGGTCAAAATGTCCTCACAAGGTCAAAATGTCCCCACATGGATTTGCAAATCTAAATTTGTTCTCACGACCTTTGACAGACACACACACACGCACGCATGCACAGGTTCACCCAGGAGTACAGGTAACAGACTTAGCAAAGGAGCCCCGGTGCACCGTTCCCTCTGGTTGTAGCTACAAATGAACTAACCCAGTGGGCGACGATGGACAGATTGTGACAGTAAATGAGGCGGAAAGAAACAGACGGATAAAGTGAGGCGATAAAGGAAGAGTGGGGAATATAAGACAAGGACACCATCTATACACCTATATGTATATATACGTGCACATATATAAATAAATATATGTACATATGTATATATATATATAGACACACACAGGAGTAAAAAGTGCAAGAGCGACTTGAAAAACACAATGATGACTGAGCACGAACGAGACAGACAGACACACAGAGAGAGAGAGAGAGTCACAGGTTGTTGCCGATGGGTTGCTTCTTGAAATAAATTCTTTTTGGGGGAGGGTTACCATGGCAACTCAGGTAACGGCAGACAAGACATTGCTTGTGCTAGTAACCCGCAACAGTGCAAAGAGGGAAAGAGAGGGAAATCATCTTCGTTCTAAGTGCAGCTTGTTTCCCCCTTAAGATTCGGTGCAACTTCTTGACTTAATCGGCACAATTTGGACTAAGAGTTCTATTAATTTACACTCTGATCGAGGATATGCTGAGAGCTAATAACTTTGTCGCGATCATGCTTTTGAGAGTGACGTAGCGGAGGTCATGAGTTGCATCTATTTCCTGCATCACCTGAGAGAGTTGAACTCCGTTATCCAAGAATAATCTTCAGCTGGCTCCTTTGAGTATGAATGGGAAACATTGCCTGTGGGGCATCACTGTAATGCAAAGCTATTCCATTATAAAATAGAATTTTGGCATTTAATAAATCACCTGAGTGAAATTATGGACACCATTTTCTGATAAGTCCCCGTTTAAAGCCATATTGAATAGCTTTATAGATGGTTCAGAAATCAATGCTGCATAGGTCAGTTTTGAGTCATTAATCAGGAAAGCTTTTGGGCTGCCAGGTTCTGGAAAATCACCCTCCAGCAGGACACTTTCCTCGTCTTTGAAACCACCTCTTAAACTCATCAGGGAGGCCCCTCCAACAGACTGTTCGACTGCTTTGCTTTTTTGAATAACGCTGCAGGACAGTCGGACCCCTAAAAATCTATTTAAAACCTGCAGAATGTAATTTAAGACTGAAACGGCCAACTTGTGCTCAGAGTTTGACTGCTTATTGACATGTGTTTCAAACAGGAAAAGCAGAAATGTAAAGGAATCGATACAGAAGTTGCATCAACTACAGACTCTTAACTCTTTCTCACCTAGGCCTCAAAATATCCGTCTGCACTTCTTTTTAAGTTATTATTTTAATCTTAAAAAGTGCCAGAAATGTGCTTTTGCTAATTTTTACAGAATAACATTCAGTATTTGGCAGTTATTTACAATTTACTGCATGTTAAAATAGTGTATTAAAGGTGCCATATGTAAGAATGTGGCCAAAAAACGGTTACTACATTCAAATTCAAATTCATTTTAGGTTTCGTTTTCTGACGTAACTGGCAACCCGTGGTTGCTCGGCAGCTGAGACTCTACCGACTGCAATGATTGGTAGACGGCGGTAGGTGGCGCCACTTGCCAAAACATGATTTCAAAACATAAACATGATTTGCAGTCTGCAAATTATTTTTTTTAATGCAAATATTTTGGCTGTACTGTTGTTGTTGGTGAGTTCAGTTTGTTATATGAATTTTTCAGCGGCTACGAGTTGCATTCAGTGACCCTCGCGCATTTTGTTACTTTAGTTGCTGCTACCTTTTGTTAATATGCACCACTAATTAGTTATAGCCCGTTGGACAGAGGTGTAAATAGGTTTCACCTTTTTCATCACTGTAATAATTGTTAAATCTTTATTCAGGCTTGTGTCAATAATCAATAATGTCATTTTGGAGATAGCACAAACCGTCAGTAATGTAAAATGTGCTCGTGCGTGTCGTCTGTGATAGATTTTTCCCGTGTTAAAGGGTTAAAGCCGCATTGTCTGTTGAAATCAGAGCATTTGGTAGAAACACAGGTAATGATATAAAGATGGTAAGGGCTTTTGTGTGTGTGTGTGTGTGTGTGTGTGTGTGTGTGTGTGTGTGTGTGTGTGTGTGTGTGTGTGTGTGTGTGTGTGTGTGTGTGTGTGTGTGTGTGTGTGTGTGTGTGTGTGTGTGTGTGTGTGTGTGTGTGTGTGTGTGTGTGTGTGTGTGTGTAGGTGGGTTTTCTCCTTGTTCTCCGTTTTCCTCCCACAGTCCAAAAACACGCAGAGGTTAATTGGACGCTCTAAATTGCCCGTAGGTGTGAATGTGAGAATTAATGGTTGTTCGTCTCTGTATGTTGGCCCTGCGATGAACAGGCCATGCTTTTTGCCCTATTTTCCAGCTGGGATTGAATAAATATTAGTAAAGCATTAAAAAACGGACGTCATTTTGTCATTTACGTGCATTTAGGTCATCTTAACGCAATCTAGCAACCCAAATAATCTAAAAAAAAATACTGATCTATATAGTAAATTGTGTATAATATAATAATCATAACAAATTCACTAATACCTTTTAATCCGCATGTTCTTTCTTTTATTGTCCGTTTGTTGTGAGGAAAGTCATCGTATAGCTATTTTTTTTCCACTTATCTGTAGGTGCTTATGCTTAATTTTTCCAATTAAAGGTGCATTATGTGATAAATCTAAAGCAACTGGCCATAAAATCCTCCTTATATGTCACACAGACTCAGGAATAATGTTCATATAACAAACTGAACTCACCAACAACAGCAGTACAGCAAAAATATTTGCATTGAAAAAAATATTTTGCAGACTGCAAATCATTTTTATGTTTTGAAATCATGTTTTGGCATGTGGCGCCACCTACCGCCGTCTACCAATCATTGCAATCAGTAGAGTCTCAGCTGCCGAGCAACCACGGGTTGCCAGTTACGTCAAAAAACGAAACCTAAAAGACCTCGGTATTTTGAATTTGAATGTAGAAACAGTTTATGGCCACATTTTTAAGATATGGCACCTTTAACATCTGGAAAACTTGCAATATCCTGTCGTTGTGGAATATTATAAAGCCTTCTGTCAAAAACAAAAATGATCCAAACTTCAAAAACATAAAGCTCTAATCACATGTCATTAGTGGTATCTCTGGGTGATATTGCTGAGCAATAAATCTCAGTGTGACATCAATTGTTTCCCTTCATTAAAATGGCCCCAGCATCACAGTAATCGTCATAAAAACATGCCGTTAACCACATTAAAGATGCATTGCTCCCAGTGCCTGCCTGCGTTTCCAGGGTCTGCCTGGTTATCTGAAAACTTCATCGTAGAGAAAAGTTTGATTCGATTGGAACTACAACGTTAATTTGAAAGCCTTTGTGGCATCCTTGTGTTCGCATGATTAGTAGCACAGAACAAATGTGCGCTTCAAAGCTTTAATTAATCTGCTTACTGTTTTCCCGATCGCTGATAAGTCCTGTCCCTTATGGCGCTACTTGTTCGGCTTTAAAGGCAATATATAAATAGTTACCTTGATGAATTCTCCTCCAAGCCCTTGTCACATTGTAAATTGCGTGTAGCCGCAGCAGTTGTAGTCAAGAGCCAGTCGCGTTCACACGGCATCCTCAAAATAGCCCAGTAATGGAGCTACACGAGTGAATCTGTCTTGCAGTGTGGCCCTCTGCAAGTGAGAGGAGACAGAAGAGACGACTGTGTGTTTGTTACAAGTGTGCTGTGGATGCAGATGTGAGGAAGCCGCACCAGTGGAAGTCTCCGCAGGGGTTGTTGTGTGAGGATGTGTCACATGCGAGTGAGTGTTTGCGAGTGTGCAGGCAGGTGTTCTGCCATGCTTTGTGTACACCTGTCTCCGTACAGTTGTGTGTTAGTATAGACGAGAGGTCCGTGATTCATTGTTTTAGCCAATTATTTGGCCCTAATTGCCTTTAAAGGTACCATATGTAAGAATGTGGCCAAAAACGGTTACTACATTTAAATTCAAAATACCGAGGTTTTTTAGGTTTGGTTTTCTGACGTAACTGGCAACCCGTGGTTGCTCGGCAGCTGAGACTCTACCGGCTGCAATGATTGGTAGACGGGGGTAGGTGGCGCCACATGCCCAAACATGATTTCAAAACATAAACATGATTTGCAGTCTGCAAAATATTTTTTTTAATGCAAATATTTCTGGCTGCACTGTTGTTGTTGGTGAGTTCAGTTTGTTATATGAACATTATTCCTGAGTCTCTGTGACATATTTGGAGGATTTTATGGCCAGTTGCTTTAGATTTATTACATAATGCACATTTAAACATTAATGTTCTCTCAATAACCAAAACAAGTGTTTGGGAAAAGCTAGTGTTATTAATGCAGGGTCCACAGTAGGGCTGAACAATTTAATCTAAATTGCAATAGAGCCTACTGCAATTTTCATCTTACAATATTGCTTAAAGCCAAAATGTGTGTCCAATTACCATTTTAGATTAAATATTGTCCTGACCTATACACATGATATTCTACAGACTGAATATGAATTTTTTTTAACAATCTGCACAAATATCACACCGTAATCATTTTTAAATATGTTGATGAAAAGTGACAATATTTACGTAAAAACAACCCTTTCATGTCAGGAATCATATCGCAATCACAAGCTCAGTCAAAATAATAGCAATTGTTAACTTCAGAGGAGCTGCTACGAGTTGCATTCAGTGACCCTCGCACATTTCGTGACTTCTGCTTGCTGCTGTTGCTGCTACCTTTTGTAAATATGCGCCGCTAATTAGTTATAGTCCATTGAACAGAGGTGGAAATAGGTGTAATCTCTTTCATCACTGTAATAATTGTTAAATCTTTATTCAGTCTTGTGTCAATAATCAATAATGTCATTTTTATTACAAATGTTCTTACTGCTATTTTTTGTTCCTTTGGGAATCGGCAGTTGGAGCCCTTTTGGATAATGAATCAACTATTGGCTTTTTTTTTACGAGTCACACTATTGTTAATCCATCAGCCCTTAAAAATACACTAGTGGTCGACCTCTGATATACACTCCAGTCAATGTGCGCAGCCACCGAGTCCGTGTGCATGTGCACACTCAGTTCGTCGATAATTAGCACATGCAGCAGGGGGAACACGATGAGAGGAATGAAGGGGAAACAACACATGGAAAATGGAAAAATAATAAGAGCAGCAAGTGCAGCCGAGTCCCCCAACCGACCCACCCACTCTCTCTGGTTACCGTGGAAATCCAGATAAGGATGTTTCCCCTCTCTCATTCTGCTAACAGGGCTCTGCATTGGCTCCGACAGAGCTTGAATACCAATTACACTAGCCTGGCACCTCCTCCACTGAAGATAGAGACCGAAATAGGGGTTTGTGGGAGCGACGGTGGGGGGTGGCGAGGTGGCGGGACAGAGAGCGACATACAGAGAGGGAGACGGAGGGTGGAGATAAATGCAAGGACAGAGGGACGCAGTGAAGGTACAGCTGACTATATAAAATGACGATAAATGGGAGTGCGCGGAGAAGGGGGGGAGAGAGAGAGAGAGAGCACAGCATGTGTCTGGGAATGAGTGAGAGGAGAGGGATAAAAGGAGGAAAACAGGGGGGTATGTGAGAGTTTGGGGAGCTTTAAACAAGTGACACTTAACTCTATCAACCCTCCCCTTTGCCCGCAACTTTTCACCCTCGGAGGTGGTTGAGGTAGCATAACAAGGCGTCCCCCCTCGCCCTTTACTGTCAGTGACCGTTCCCTTTATTCCCCCCCCCCCCCCCCCGCTCTCTCCTTCCGCGTCTGGAAAAGTGACGGCTGCCTATCGGCTGGTAATAATAGCGGAGGCCCCGACGACGATAGCTCTGGTGTTGAAGCCGCTGAATAATTTATCATTTATGCCGCGCTGCAGTGAGCACATAGTCTCCATTAAAACACATTGACTCTCTGAGCTCCAGCTCTGGCCCCTGGCTTTATTACCAATGCACACACACACACACACACACACACACACACAACAGAGAGACGCATTTGAATGCTTTCATAAATGGAGAACTTCCTCTACATGCTTGACATGCTCCTGTTTTTTTTTTTTTTTACCCCCCTTTACTCCCTATTTCCTCTTCTTTTGTTATGCAAAACGCCCGCCGCTACAGGAGGCATCGCCGCTTCCTCTGCAGGAGCAGGAGGGCCCGTGTTGAGTGAGGGATGAGAATAAAAAAAAAAAGAGAAAGAAACCTGGACGCGAGCACGCTCGGCTCCTCTGAGACGATCGACAATGAAGGAGGCAGTGCGACTCTTTAACTCCCGGCGCGCTAACACTGTGTCACCGCGTAGCACTGTGTGATATACAGTGCATTTTTTTTCCTTTGCCGTCGAGCGCTTCCCTCCTTGTTCCTTGTTCCCCACTCTCCTACGCTTTACTTATTTATTTACTTGCTCGATTGCAGGAGTCAATTGCCACGGCGCTACCCTTTGTGACTGGCACAAAGACCGAGTTTGCTTTGAGATACAGCGACCGCGTTGCGCCATCGCCTCCTGCTCCATTCTGTTATTATAGAACACTGTGTTTGCCGTGGAAAGTCCTCCTCCTCCTCCTCCTATGTGTTTGACCACGAACACTGTGTTGTTTTGTTGAATGAAACGGTGTATTTTTACACTGCGGTGCCGCATAGACGCGGCGGGATTAGGGTTGGAACAGCGGTGCTCTGTGGAGCTGAATGATTTGTATTCAGACTTTTTAAGTGTCTCTGTGGAGTATTACTGTCTAACATCTCTGTGGCGGCGGAAAAACAAGTGCGATCGTTAATTGCCTGTAAAATATTTAGCGCAGTTGCTTAAGCCATTCGCAATACATAATAACTTTAACTGACAGTGACATTTAAAAAAATAAATAATAATACATTTAAAAAAAAATGATTTGTGATTGGGGAATAGCCAGGACAGATGCTACATGCAGATAGATAGATAGATAGATAGATAGATAGATAGATAGATAGATAGATAGATAGATAGATAGATAGATAGATAGATAGATAGATAGATAAGGAGAGTATTAAAGGCCCTGGTACACCCTGGTATACTGTACGCATTAGTATCACACTTCACCATCAGGTGGCGGTACATGTCTGGATGCATTCCTATATTTCTACCAAAGAAGAAGAGAACAATGCCACAGCTCCCTTGGACACATCTGGTTCACAGATGAAAGGACCCGTTGGGCAGGGGAGTTGGGGTGTCAGCCTGTTCGTGGGTTGCCAGGTCAGGGCTCAGATGACTATCCTTGGCGATAGAGCTGCTACTAACAATTATTTTGATAATCGATCAAGTTTCTCGATTATTTTTTGGTCTATAAAATGTCAGGACATGTTGGAAAATGATGATCGGTGTTTGTCAAACCTGGAAATGATGATATTATACATACCAAAATGATTCAATGATCGAGTGATCGTTTTAGCTCTACTTGGCGACTACTTCTTCTGTTGCCGAAATGTTTTTTTCTGCTCGCTGAGCGGGACTTAATACTCAACCCGGCTTTGGGCGGAAGTCTACCAGTTCCTTTAAGAGACTTAAAGGTCCCATATTATGCAAAATCAACTTTTTAATCAATTAAAATCCTTATATCTGGGACTCTGGAGGCCCTACCAGTCACCAAAGTGTGAAAAAAGATGACTTTTTGTGGTCCTCCTCAGTCTAAGTGCAGGAGCGGAAACACGCGATGTTGACTTCCGCGCTCACTGGGCGGTCACAAGATGATAAATTCCTGGAATTGTTGTCTCGCGGAGCTCCTCTTTGTCCGTAAAACACACGAGAGTGCCGGCGAGGGCATCGGCATCCGAAAAGACCGGAAGTCTGCGAAAAGTTCTATTCTTGGCTCCACAGTGCAGCACAGAGTCCTAGACAAACTTTCAGCCTCAGAGGATCTATCTGTCCAGTGGATACATGTCATATATGACGGCAATGTGCCTGCTAGAGCGTGCAAATTATCACTTTTCCAAATGCTAACTGCCTCCCTAGCCTCTGTGGCTGATGTCATTTCCTGTCCCTTAAGTTTCGTTTTACTTAACTTGGAGAAAATAGGGTATAATATGGGACCTTTAATGCAGCAGCTTCACATTGTTTGTAAAATTGCGAAAAAGAACCCTCAAATACTTTTAAATGAGCATTGAGTGCTTTACCCTAAACCCAGTCAATGTATTCAATGCACCTTAGCACTTTTGCAACACCAGAAAATTACAGCTGCACACAACAAGACCTTCCCCCTCAAACTGAAATTGTGTCTCGGAGGCTTCAACATGGCGTCAATGCCAATCTGCTCCTCCTTCCTGCAGGGGAAATTCCAAACCATTTCACAGTACCCCCCGCCACCCCCCCTCTATACATCTCTCTCGCCCCGCCTGTCCTGCACCTGAGGCAAAAGTTTTGCGAGTTATCTCTGCAACCACAGGGTTGGTGGCAGTGTGTGTTATCAGCGCGGCACACTTAAAGAGGCACCACACATGCTCAAATGACACATACACATACAGTGAGCACTGCATTGCACAGATATAAAAAAAACAAAAAAAACAGATTGTGACATTCTCCCTTTCGTGGTGGACCTCAGGAGCAGAGGGGAAACAAACCGCTGTCATGCAGCAGCAGGTAATCGCCCCCCCCAAAATATAGTATCTGGATCTTTTTTCAATCTGAAATGTATTTTTTAAAATGTCTAGTATTTCACATATTTGTTGGTCTTATGCAGAAGCAAATTTTGTAAATGATGTTGCCAGTAAGAGGGAAGTAGATGGTAAAATACAGTACATATTAGTGTTGTTGACAGGATTGATGGGTTGCATTTGAGGTCTGCACTCTTAGAAATAAAGGTGCTAAGTAGAACCATATAAGGTTCTTCGGCCTGTCCTCATAGGAGAACCCTTTTTGGCTCCTGGTAGAACCTTTTTATAAAGGTTGCACCTGGAATCCTTTTGGAGGGTTCTACCAAGAACCCTTTAAAAACCCTTTCTTCTGGAAAGGGTTTTTCAGAAGACAATGGTTCCAGGTAGCACCTCAGCCCTTGTAAAAGGACCCCTTTGGGAACCCTTATTTCTAAGAGTGCGGTTTCAAAAATAGGTCAAATCGCAAAATCTCGAGCCTTTAAAGCGACTACGTGCACATGTATGCGGTCTATGAGTGTGTGTGCGAGTGTCTTAGATCCCACTGCTCTCCACAGCGGTATATCCTTAAGCAGACGGAGCTCGAGAATCTCCGTCTCCTCTCGCCATCGCTCGCCATCACTTTTATCGCATCCTCCTTCAGCTGATCTTCGTGCATCAGTCGGCGGATAACCCGCTAATGTTTCTGAGATACAGATGAGCGAGGTCGCTGTTCCAACTTTCGAGTCGAAAAACACTCTCGCCTTTCTGCGTCACCTCCAGAGGTGGCGAGCGTTGTCTGATAAAGTCGAAAACGTCTTAAAATATTTGACTGTGCAGAATCAAACCACTTCTATCTACACTGCTGTGCTTTCTTTTTTTTGGCCCTACTTCTTCATCTACACCTCACGCTGTATTGTTGTGCAAGAGCACACGAAAAATGAAACGATGAAAGAGGCCCGCACAATTTATTTTGGCCAAAAGGCACAGTTGTGAATCATTATGCTCAGTGAATGTTAATGTTTTAGGGGAAATGTCATAAAAAAAAAAATCTCTACGATTTGTTTGATAATAGTCAAGTTTGTTCAGGGGATAAACATCTTGGCAGATATTTAATATTCCAACATTTACTTGCATTCATGCTTTTTTCTCAGGCACGTGTTCCCCTCCGTTTTGCTCTGGGCATTCTCTCCATCTTACCAGTAGCCAGGTTATCTCCTCCTTTATCATTATCTCCTACACTAGCTCATAAATCTATGCGCTGATAGCCCTGCTCCAGCGCTCTAATGCATATTCATAACGCCACCGTCTAAATATTCATGAGCAAACGTCTGGCCAAACAGCCTTTCCCCACCAGAACAGTGAAATATAAGACACAGTTTGCCTTTTATGTGCTTGTTTTCACTGCTGTTTGTGGCAATGGGAGGTGGCGTTTTGTGGGAAAGGTGATGTATTCGCACGTCTAAAGGAGAATTATGGGGGAGCGCAGAAATTTTCCCCTCCAACTATGCAGATGACTTCACCGTGGTAGTTCCCATTTGATTTTTTTTTTTTTTTTCTTTTCCCTCCCTCTGTTCAGAAATCGTCCACAGGCTGGTAGTTGGTGGTGAAAAATGAGCGGAGTAACAACTTTTGAAAGGTTTATTTTCCCAAGATGGTGCACATACATCACGGCTACAGCAATAAATGACATATTACAATGCAAATTAGAGATGCATCAGCACCACTTTTTTACTGTCAAAACAGTAAACCGTGAAACGCAGTTTTAGCAGGTAAAAAAAAAAAGTTTATTTCACCGGGTGGAAACAGTATGTCTTTGTAGATCAGTTGCAAACCATTCATATATATGTTTTTGCATATATACTGTTTCATTCAGAACCTCCTACCATGTATAGTCTTCTCTAAAGTGCTTGTAGGTGTGAGCGCGAATGGTCGTTGGTGTATTGGCTCTGTAATCAGCCGACGACCTGCTGCCTCTTACACAATGTCAGCTTTCCCGGAAAACCCTCGGGGGAAGCAGAATAGATTAAGGCTGGACAATTATCTGGTTTGAGTCAAAATCTTAATTTGAATGAATGCAGCTAGTGAATCACATAGGCTGCAATATATAGCACACACAGAAGCACATCCATCCCAGATTATACTGAATATACAAGTCCTCAACTATAAGTTAATGCATTTTCAAATTGTTCTATACTATTTTGGAAATCTATGAAGCAGTGCATATATTTCAATTCTCATACACTACCGGTCAAAAGTTTAGGGTCACTTAGAAATGTCCTTATTTTTGAAGGAAAATCACTTTTATATTCAAAGAATATAACAATCAATTGATCAGAAATACACTATTTACATTGTTAATGTGGTAAACGACTATTCTAGCTGCAACCATCTGGTTTTTAATGGAATATGTACATAGGTGTATAGAGGCCCATTTCCAGCGACCATCTCTCCAGTGTTCTAATGGTACATTGTGTTTTGCGTTAGAAGGCTATTGGATGATTAGGAAACCTTTGAAAACCCTTGTGCAATGATGTTAGCACAGCTGAAAACTGTTTGGCTGGTTCTTTGACGAAAGGGCAAAATTATTATTTTGAATAGAAATCATTATTTCTAATATTGTCGATGTCTTGACAATATTTTATATTCATTTTGCAACTCTTTTAATGAATAAAATAGTGACTTTTAATGGAAAACACAAACAAATGGTATAGGTGACCCCAAACTTTTGAATGGTAGGGTAAATGCATGAAAATATAGTTAACTTTTAATTTTAAGATGTTTCTGAAAGCTGAAAAGTTGCACGATTCATTTTAGATTGTTAATACACTATTATTATGCAGTAAATTGTAAATAACTGCCAGGAGTATATTGTCTAGCCCTTTTATGGTTAAAATCAGCAGCAACAAGAAAACAGATGGACATTTTCAAGGCTTAGGTTTCAAAGGGTTAAAATTTGGATGGTGTCTCATGTAGTGATGCTCCAGCAAGTTATAGAATATAAATAAATAAATAAAATACACAGTGAGATATTTTCCCCAAATTGCTCAGCTCATGTATAAATGATAAATGTACCTGGCCGTTGCTGCTATGACATTTCCCATGTAGACAGTAATCGTAGACAAATTTGATCCTCGTAAAAATCTGAGACAGGAGAAGTTTTTTTCTTTTTTTCTTTTTTTTTTGTTCATTTATTCACCCACACTGTAATAAATTTCAAGGTGGTTTAACTTAGAAACTTAAGTTCAATTGCTGCCTTAAAAACGTGAGTAAACTCAACTTCATGATAAGTTTTGTTTCAACTCACAAACCAAAGTATGGCAAGTTGTTCAATTAATGTTCATGTATTGTTTAAACGTGTTACTTTGAGTTAAAACAACTAATAATGTTGCATTATCCATTGAAGAAAACTTACTTTCTCTTGTCAAATAAACACACAACTCTACACCATGTCAACTCACAAAGGTAAGTTATTGTCATTGTTCAACTAACGTTGATTTAATGATTAAACTAGATACTTTGAGTTAAAACAACTAATTATGTTACATTATCCATTGAAGAAAACTTACTTTCTCTTGTCAAATAAACATACAATTCCACACCATGTCAACTCACATTTTCAAGTCCAGATAATTAACTACATTCATACCAGTTAACTTCGTAAGTGATGTTAACTCATGTTTTTAAGGCAGCAATTGAACTTGCGTTTATAAATTAAGTAGACTTATTGAATTTAGTTTTTCATTTTTAACCCTTACATCAACTAAAAATTACAAGTTCACCAGTTTCCTTAAAGATCACATTTAAAACAACTCCTCTGTTCAAAGAATATTTATTTGAACAATTGTCTCAACTTGCAGCTTCCATGTCCTTTGAGTACACGCAGATGACTGAGAGAAAACACATTTTAAACGGTTATTACCTGGAGAAAAGTTGACCCCATCAACTCTTACTACAAGTGGTCCATCAACAATAACCACTTTAAATCCTGAGACTGTTTGCACAAGTGTATTTAACAAACAAAAACATTTCAATGTATGTAAGAAAATCATCTGCCTGAGAACAGTCAAGACCAGCTCTAATGAACCCAAAATTAAGTGCATCAGTAACAGTGATTCAAATCCTGTGCTAAACATTTGCATAAAGGCATTTAACATTCCTTAAACGTGCAATGTGTTAAATAAAAATCTACATGAGCAGAGAACAGTAAGATCACCACCCCTCAAAGTACATTACAATGGACCGTTTTTCCATGCATTTTGTCCTATTTTATTATTTACTTTTGTAATACTCAATTCTTGATTGATTTTTTTTTTTATTATATATTTTTGTAGTTCCTTTGAATACTGCCAGTTTTGTGTGTGAAAATGCATTGTTCTTTGAAACTAAAAAAAAATAAAATAAATTACATTACAGCAATGACAGAATACCATAAAAGAACAGTAAGCAACATGCTTGACAGGGAACTCTTTCCATATGAGAAGCTAAGTTAGAAAATGTAGACATGTTACAGTTTGTACCTCAGGATGCGGTTTCTTAACCCGTGTACTCGGGCAGAGGCTTGGTCTGGTTTGATTTTCATCACCACTCTCTGAAGAAACTCAAACGAATATTTCATGGCCTCTGGATACTCAAGATTCACACAGTAGATGATTCCCATAAGCATGGCAAAGCTCAATGGCACATCTTTAATGTTGTGAAGCACAATGGTCTCCTCAATTACAACAGCCACATCAAAAACCTCACGTGGAAAGGCATCCCGTTCAGCACCTTCATAGCCGATCAGTAGGCCGATTTGCATCCCCTTCATGGCTTCATCAAGAGTCTCACCATGAGCCTTGAAAAGCAAAAATAAGATGGTGAGATGATTTTTGTTGACAAGTACAGTACTTGACAACTAAAATGAACCAATACATAGCAAAATATTAATTAATTCTCAAAATGTCAACCCTTAAAATATAAATTGCAAAATCTAATTGCATTACAAAGAAAGTGATGGTCTTACATCACACATCCTGATGATGTCTGATGGATCTTCGCCTGATATGTAGCATGGTAGACCAAGCAGAGCCGCAGTCCTTCTCCTCTCATTTGTGTCCTACAAGACAAAGCTGCAGTAAGATGGAAATATTTTAATAAACAGTGCCTAATTTTGTGGACATCAGCTTCTCCACTTATGTCTTTCTCAAGGCAGTCCAAAATGTCTTTGAGTGGCTGCTTCTTTCCAGACCTAGTTGCTGTTTTGTACAGCTCCAGCAGTCTCGGGACCAGACCATCGAGTCCATCGAAAAAAGAATCCAGAAGGTCTATAGTGACGATTCTCTTGAATTCTGAGCTAATCTGAGGAGACGTATATAAAAAACATTAGTCAAACATATTTGTTAATAAGAGTATAAATTATCTGGCACAACATGCTTTCTGCCTCTGTGGAATGTACAATTGTGACTCAGTACCTGTCTCTCATGGAACAGAGCTGGCCATCTAGATATGACTTCTGTGATGAGTGGTTGATCTCCAATAATCTCTTTTCTGCGCTGAGAAAACGTAGCGACCATCAAGTCTTCCACCAACTGGTGATCAGGGTCCTTTTTCAGCATTTCAACCTCCATCAACTTACGCTTTACCTCCATGTTTTCAGTACTCTGTCCTTCAGGCGGATCTGGGCAGTAGTTGACCTCACCCTTCTTTGATTTCTTAACACCTTTGCCCTTTGTATGTCCTCTTCTTTTGTTAATTACCACTTCAGGGCATCCTGCTGCACTTAACTTTTGCCGGTAGTTTCCGAGCTTAAATTTCAGGCTGTGAAACCAGCAGTACCATCCCTTTTCAGACCCTGGCTCCTTCAGACTGGGATGCTTCGCCACGAGTGCTTTGGCTACACTCTCATAGTGATGCCTCTCAGGATAAGCACTTAGTTTTGACATACGGTCTGCAAGTGTGTCAAGGATATCAGTCTTTAAACCTTTAGTAATCACCATAACAGATCCATCTTTAGCATACTGACAATTTGCTTCTGCCAGCTGGAGCTCAACATCATGTGAGAACTCTGGAATTGGGAAGGGGTCAGGCCATTCGACAGAATCCCCACTACTGACAGATGGCAAGCTGCATGTATCCAATGTATAATCTGAGCTGTTATCAGCTGTGAACAGGACTTTTAAAGTTGCTCGGTCCACAGGAAGGTCTTTGATGTTTGACAGGTTGCACAACTGATTGTTGAAATCAGGATCCTCAAATTGCAAAATGAATCCACCTCTCAGGCCAAGGTTTGACCGCAACACCTGGTACAGCTCCTCAACGCTTGTGGGGATGTCTTCAATTGAAAGACGTCGGATTTCATTTTCTGATATGATGACTCGTAGCAGCATTGTTGACCACGTTTACCTGAAAAGAGAGAAAAACAAATACCTTTAAGGATAATATTCAGTATATAAACTGTTCAGATCAGTCTCCCAATCACACACATCTGTCTTTACACATTTTTAATCACAAAATAGGATTTATCCAAACTTCTCCTAGGCCAGACAGGCCAATATCAATGCACACTTTTCAATTTCATTCAGCCTTTACATGAATAATTACTTACAGCTCTTTATTTCAGCAAGAATGTCCTGGGAGTGACTAAAAGGCAGCCCTGAATGGAGTATGACACCAGTGGCATGCCAATTAAAATTGTTTTGGTTTTCGGTAATAAGAGATTAAACACCCTCAAATCCTCCATTTCAGCGAAGCTGGCTAGCAATACAGCATGGGCCATGTGGCTAGTTGCCGACACAACGCCCCACACACGCACCAAACGGGCCATGGCTAGTTGCTGACACGACGCCACACACGCATTTAACGGGCCATGTTTAGTTGCTGACATGACGCCACACACACACGCATTAAACGGGCCATGGCTAGTTGCTGACACGACGCCACACACGCATTAAACGGGCCATGTTTAGTTGCTGACATGACGCCACACACACACGCATTAAACGGGCCATGGCTAGTTGCTGAGACGACGCCACACACACGCATTAAACGGGCCACGGTTCATTGCTGACACGATGCCACACATGCGCATAGAACGGGCTACGGCTAATAACTTATACTCTTTCATATCGCTAACGCGGCTACAAATAGCACAGTAACTTCTCACACAAAACTTTTTCAAACCGCCATCAATGTGCTTTAGGAGAGGTTAATGAGTTATACTGCTAGTATTTTATTCTTAATGAAAGCAAAAATACTTAAAACACTGTAACTTTAGCTTAGCATCCACCACTTGCATTAACATGCATAGTTTACAGACCTTATAGTAATAGCTACTTATAATTTACAAAGTAAGTTTGCTTAAAAGTTCAATAAATGCAATAACTCACCTTGTTTCACCTGTGTCCTAACTGAAGTACACCGCAGTTGTCCCCGCCAATTGAAGTAAGTGAACAGATTTCAAATGGTCTCGCTGACAAAAGTAGTCATCCGCCACCTGCCTTTTCTGTTGATATCAACCTGCTCCGTCAACGTTTCTCCTCTCCTGTTAATGGGGAATAGCAGCGGAGGGGAGCGGCTGCTTTAATATTATAAAATTCTCATATCACTTTTCTCAATTCCTTATCAGATCCAGACCAAATTTCAGGACTATTTGCACCCACCGCGCATTGATATTGCCGCCACGCCAGAGAGATAGAGAGCGAGATCCGGTTCTCGTATTATAACTCAATATGTTAAGTTGAGTTGACACTCTGAAATTTATATTAAACTGAACTGACTTGCAAACCTGCATTTTAATACTTACAACTCACAAAATTCAGTTGAAAAGGCATAACCTATTATATTAAGTGGAAGTAAATTATTGCAATAAGTCATTATGGCTTATTGAGCCAATCCCTTTTTACAGTGCAGGTATGTTCAGCATAAATGGTTTGATAGTGGAATGATGGCAGGCGTCGAGAAAAGGAGGGAGATGAGGAATTATAAGTTGCCATGTACAGAGAGAGAGAGAGAGGCTGTCACAATCCCATCATTTCCCAACAAAAGAAAAGGGAAAATCATACCACAGTCAGTCACAGCACACTGACAGACCACATTTCAAACCTTACTTTATACTTAATACTCCACTTTTTCAACTTTGTGACTTTAACTTTCAGAGTAATGATCGGGGAAACGGTGTAGTTTGTCAGCACGCCGCATGTTGCCGAGGGAGCCGTCTCTTCTCCGAGTGTTGCCCTCCCGCTGACATCAAACGCAAAGTGATAACTCACTGGTCTGCTCCCTTTGTTTAACACTTAACTGCCTCCTTCGGCTCTCCCTCTTTGATTAGAGCACTTGAGACAATTACATCCTGGATATTGATAAATGAGCATCTTCTATATAAAAAAAAAACCTGATGATTCAAGCTTGGCTGAATGAAATGGCGCTGGTCTTATAAGATTGGGGAAACCGCTAAGAAGCGCGACCCAATTAACGATGCTCCGACAAGGGGGAGAAAAAAAGTCCTTAGGGGAATTCTTCTATTAATGAACAATTCTCGATTGATGTTTAATGTGCCCCGAGCTTTGTAACATCGAAAATTTATATCACATACTTGTGGTCATTCTATATGTTTATGATACATTAAAGGTGCCATATGTAAGAATGTGTTACTACATTCAAATTCAAAATACCGAGGTATTTTAGGTTTCTTTTTCTGACGTAACTGGCAACCCGTGGTGGCTCGGCAGCTGAGACTCTACCGACTGCAATGATTGGTAGACTGCGGTAGGTGGCGCCACATGCCAAAACATGATTTCAAAACATAAACATGATTTGCACATATGAACTATTTATATGAACATTATTCCTGGAGGATTTTATGACCAGTTGCTTTAGATTTATTACATAATGCACCTTTAAGTATAATTAAATTAGCAGTACATATTTTCCAAGGAGAAGAACAAGAGGACAAATGAGAATCCAACCCCCGCCAAATGTTCCAACAAATCCCAATACGTCACCAAAATGAATAATAAAACATATGATTTTTCAATTTACATTTTATATTCAGATTCAGAGTGTATTTAATAGCTCGCAGTCCTTAAGTCTGCCCATTTGTGACGTTTTCCTAATGCCTATTCAAAGCTGTCTGGAACCAGGACTGGGAGACCATGTTCCCGCTTGAGCGACTACATCACAGGTAGCAGCTTCGTCGTCTTGTCAGACGTGCGTTCTCATTTCTCAAGGGACTGTCCTGCAGGGAATGCAATGTTTGAACACTCCCGACTTTCTCCTCTTACTCTCCCGTCAGCTTCCTCGCCCAATCTCAGGGTAGCGTCGGCGTAATCTCGTGTGAGATCGCAGCAGGAGAAACGCTGAATAATCCAATAGCAAGTCAACCCCCCCACCACCACCTCCATCACCACCTCGCCTGGATAATATCTTTCTGTGTCATTTACAATAGCAAACTTCAGAGAACGTCTGGACCCTATTCTCCAATCAATTAAATCTTAGATTGTGCGCGTGTTTCATGTTACGTGTGTCTATTTAAGAATACTGTATACTGTATGTCCGGCATTAAATATGCATGGCTGGAATTCTGAATTATTAAAGGCCACATGGGGCGCCAAAAATACTTTCTAACGTAAACTCTGCCTGACCCTAACCTTAACCTAACCATAACCTCAGAATCAACTCGAAGGTCCCATATTATGCATATAAACTTTTTAAACATTTTAATACTTATTATTTAGGACTCTGGAGGCCCTACCAGAAGCCAAAGTGTGAAAAAAGATGACTCACTCATGTTTTTGTGGTCCTCCTCAGTCTAAGTACAGGAGAGAAAACACGCGATGTTGACGTCCGCGCTCATTGGGACGAAACAACGCGCTAAATTCCCTGGAATTGTTGTCTCGCGGAGCTCCGCTTTGTACGTTAAAACACGGGAGAGTGCTAGCGAGGGCAACGGCATCCGAAAATACCGGAAGTCCCCGAATTCTGCGAAAAAGTTCTGTTCTTGCAGCACAGAGTTCTACACAAACTTCCAGCCTCAGAGGATGTATCTGTCCAGTGGATACATGTTATATATGACAGCAATGTGCCTGCTAGGATAAGATATAATATGGGCGCCTTTAAACTTAAAATGTACCGTATTGTGTAATGTAATTTGACTGTGCATTCAGATTTAGGTTGCCACAACATAAGGAATACCAGGTACACACAAAAAGCGTTGTTTCTCCTTGCTTCACATGGACCTTGTGTCTGCAGAGTTCATCACAACAGGTTTTTTTTTTTTTTTAAATCTGCAGCAGCTTCATTTAAATTCAAGACGTATATTTCGAAGTGAGTTTGGAAGCCACTCAGGTCTAGTTTTTGTGCCCAGCAGTTAAACAACTGAAATTAACAATATTTGCATATTCACAGATATTCCATAGAGGTGGGGAAAGGAGCATATTTAATTTTGAGAGACTCTTCTCATGGAAAACAGAAACAAATTATCATTCAAAGCAGCATATTTTTTTTGGATGTCTTAAGACGTGCCTGTAGGGGAAATTCAAAAAGCCAACTTTCTGTATGGAAATAACACATGTAAAAATAGCAAATCAACATCTGTAAAGTGCAATGGAGATTTGCACGGTTGAATTGTGTCCTCTGTGCTCTCATTTCTTGAGGGTACGGCGGGTAAGAGTGTGAAGGTGATTCAACTATTTATTGTTCTTGAGAAGTTATAAATGCGGTAATTATTTAAGTTCATTATTTTTAAACAGAAATAGTTCAGCTCAATTTAACATCTCTAATAGAAAGATGCACGCCCTCTTTTTTTTTTTTAATATTAAGCTTTCCAGTACAGCACATCCTATTATTCTTCATGCCAAATACGAAAGCACTGACTAAGCAACACAGTTGTTGGTTATGGATTATTACGTCCCAACAGTTTAAACAACATTTTTCTTGTTTTTCTTATTTATCTATTATTAACTTAGTGTGGCTCAAATTATGACATTTCTGTTGATTAGATTAGCACAGACTGTTCAGTCTTGCTGCCTGGATCAGCCAGAGTATGTATTACAGCGTCATAAACTGTATACATAGATTGATTTTATGGTGTGTATTGACT
This sequence comes from Microchirus variegatus, assembly GCF_963457635.1. Lineage (NCBI taxonomy): Eukaryota > Metazoa > Chordata > Actinopteri > Pleuronectiformes > Soleidae > Microchirus > Microchirus variegatus. The sequence goes on from NC_139821.1 coordinate 10,749,348, forward strand.
TTCATTTACATAGCATGAAGTGTTCTAGCTAGGGGTGGGGGGAAAAAATCGATTCACATAGGAATCGCAATTCTAATCATCCACGATTCTGAATCAATTCATACATTTCAAAAATTGATTTAAAAATATATATATATATATATATATTTATTTATTTTTTTCAAGTTTCTACTTGAAAAACCACACAAAACACTCGTTTGTGTTATTTGTGTACAGTTTATTTTTGTAATTTCTGGTAAAAAAAAAAAAAGGCAGCTAGCCTAAGCTTTTATTCATGCAAGTTATTTTTTTGTTATTTGTTTTAAATTAATAAATGTTAACTTTTGTCTTAAGTTTTGATGTCATAATTTGCCTTAACACACTATGCATTGAATACATTTTTTAATCGAGAATCGTTTGAATCGAGATATTGTATGAATCGAATCGGTTGAATCGGTTTTGAATCGAATCGCGAGCCTGAGAATCGAATTGAATCGTGAGCCACCCAAAGATTCACATCCCTAGTTCTAGCTAGCGCATGGTAGCGCAGCGCCCCGTTACGCTAGGATTAGCGGCCAACCGTGCAAAATTGAGGACGCTATGCTAATTTTCAATCAGCATGCACATTAGCAGCACGTCAAATCTCCCACCCACCCTAAGTTTTCCCTACGAGCTATCGGAAACCTAGTTAATGTATGCTAACTTCATGATTAGCTGCACCCCCGCTCTTTGAAAGATGTCAAATTCACCAGCGCAGTTCTGCCGCGTCCTTTGTGAAGGTTACGCATCAAGAATATACGGTGTAAAAAGAACAATGTTCCCCATTGGGTACCCTTAGAATGGCCAATTTTCACCTTAAATTTTCAAAGGCTCCGCTTCTTTCTCCTTTCCCCTTTTTCATCTAACAAGCCCAAACTAGTCGACGGTGTGACGCGCAGCTCTGGCGGAGCGTGATATGTGTTGCGAGCGTATACACGGTATACATGAATGTGTACATGAATGAAAGCCACCGTTAACAATGGTGTGACATGAGATGAGCCGGGAGCTTTCGCGCTCTGGCGTCTCAGTCGTCTCATTGTCAGTCAGCTGTCGGCGGCATTATTGCGATGATTAGGAAAAAAAGGCCTTTTCGTTCAGACCGGAGAATCATGTCGTCTTAGCTCATTTGGAGGAGAGGAGAGGATGATAAATCCTGCTGAATAACTTAGGTCACTGCACAAGACCACTCAGTTATTTTTACTGGATTTCTCCCAATCTCTCTTTTGTCTTTTTGCCAACACCCCCCCCCCCCTCTAATTTCCCTCTGCCACATTTCTCACTTCCTTTCTCCCTGTCTTTGTCCATCATCTCTCTTTCTCTCCTCTTACCCCCAGACACTGTGACATCCACACGCAATAAAATAAATTGCAAAACTTTGAAGTCTCAATGAAGTGTCAGCTGCACGCTTCCTCGCTGTCTGCTTTGGCTTTTATTGGTGCCCTAACGTTGCACGATGGTAATTGAGTGAGCTGCTAATCAGGCACAGAATAGAATTTTTCTTCTTTTTTTTTTTTGGTACTATGACAGTTCTTCAGCATGAAAACAGAAGAAGACATATGGTAAATCACAGTGTCACTCCCACTCCCATATAGCTTCTGTTTCTGTGCTTGTTAAGATTTCAGTTTTTATGCAAAACAAATGCAGTTTTCAAGGATAACAGCGCTGGAGGTGTTTTCTGAGACTTTGTATATTGTGAAACGGCAGGACCTTGATTTTAGACGGGGATGCACTAAAGCACGTTGGTCTATTCTGGCCATCGACTATCAGTTTTGACAGCTGGAGTGATGATGACGCTTGACAGGTTGGCTTCGTTGAGTTGATAATGCTGAACTCACGAGGTTGACTGCATGAGCTCTGGCTGATCCTTTACAGTTTCAAGAGTTGTTTATATGAACATAGACTGACATAGACATCGACTTCCACATCTTTATCAGCTGATACCGACACTGAATTGTGAGCGGCCTGTATTTCACTTTTAATAGGCTACGTGCACAATGGAACTTCCGCCTAGCAACCGTGGCCTCCGGTGAGCTGGGCTGCTTCCGGGTACGTCGCGTTGTCGTTGTGATTTCCCCGGAGAGGCTAGTGAAGTGCTAAGTCGTAGAGTCAATTTTATTCGTAATAATTAGCAGATTTATAGATATTTGTGCAAATATGTCTTGGTACAATAGTACGATAAGCTTTAATAGGTGTGAGCCGAATGGATGGTGAGGGTACGGATACGTCCTCGTCCTCAAACTAAATGTTTCTGCTTTTTTAAAAGTCGTACCGCTATACAAGTAATTAATAAGCGCAAGTCACAAGCCTGAGCGCAGAATTTGTTGTTCGCTGTCTGGATCTCCGCTCCCACACGCTCGCCCTCGGTGTTGGGAATTATTCCAAGTATAAAGAGCAGACATGTATTGTATGAAAATGATGGCAAACATAGCTCATGCTACCCCAGGATAGTCGCAACTATGCAGTCCATTTTGCCGTTTTGATGATCTTATTCCTATACTAAAAAAAGTACCAGGTACCAGGTACTGTTGCTAATGGAAATGCAAAATAACTGCATCATGCTATGGCGAGGTGATTCAGGCTAATGGAAAAGGGGCTTTAGGTATGCTATAATGTTTGGTATGTTCGTAATCGCTTTAAAGTCAAATTTGTTTGTGTTTTGTAGCTTTAGAAAAGGCCTTTTATGTGTATTTTTAGGCCGGCATCTTTGTGCATGCCGTGTTTCTGGAGCGGACTGAGCCAACAAAACAGCTGGAGTCCACATTTCATGTTCTGAAGCATAAGCCTGATTCGCAAATGAAAAAGGAGCAGTTCTGCCCACACAAACCTGATGCATAAACTAAGAAAGAAGACGTGTCAGAGTGGAAGAGTGTTGAGACACTTTTCTAGTACGCAAAGACGACTGTCGTTCACTGAAGTGGGCGGGAAAATGAAGGGGCTGGCGCACGATTCTGCAGTCCTACCATTAGATGTCATCAGTTCTTACACACAGGACCTTTAAACTTCTGCAACAGTTCTATGAGATGCAACAGAGAGATTGGGGACTATCTACAGAACACAAAGGTATTCACATCCCTCGTCGTGAAAGCTTCCAATTTCCCGTGTCCCATTGTCCAGCCTCCATCATGGGGACTACTTTAGATCAGCATCTCCTGGCTTGTGGCAGTATTAACCAAAGTTGCACGTGTGTGATACACCGAACCTTTTGGAATCATTTAGTCTCCTCCTCTGACAACACAGACACACTTTTTCCATGTATCACAATGTTGAACTCTACTGCAGCTCATGCTGAGACTGCAGTTATGCAAAGGTCCTTGCATTCCCATTGCCTACTGCGTTGTTTTGTGCTTCTACTGCACCTAACACATAAGGACCATTATCCTTTCCTTTTGTGTGCTTTTGGGTTCCCGTGTTCATTCAAATGCATTTTCACAAACATCCTCTGGCTAACACCTGTTGAGTCCGCTTTTCTTTACTTTGAAAGATCAAATCATTTTAGTGATGCACAATATTATTGTCAAATAATGGCTTTAGCCCTTTAACACCTGAAAATGACCGCCTGGATACGCTCCATGTGTATTATCGGATATTGCCAAACACACCAAGATCTGCTGATATGACTAATGACTACAACCTTTATTCATTTTGCTCAATGCGACATAAATATGAAAAATATTATGTTTATTTTAGAGACTAAATGACCTTTGCAATTGGGTGCTGGGAAACAAACTTGTAAATATCGGCATCTGTATTGGTTATAGGCCCAAGCATATATCGGTATATCCGAGTCCAATATCCCAAGATCCCATTTCGTGCTAATCCTGAAAAATGTGGCCATCTTGTACTCGAGGAGATTTCTGTGAAAGCTTGCCGTGTCTATGTTGTTCAAGTTCCACTTTGTTAGCTTTATCATCGCAGGCAGTAATATACGCACACAATTGAGCAGCGCTCCAGGGTTTTTTCCCCCACTGCTTATCTCACTGCAATGAATTGGGTTCAAATGCTAATGGGATTTGCTAACTTCTGTGTAAAAATACAGCAAAAAAAATAAAGGGTTACCAACGCATCAGCAGAATTGAAATGGTGAAGGGAGAAGCTGTGGAGGCTGAAGAAAAGATGACATCTTATTTTCTCAAAGGCCTCAAACATACAAGGACGGGGGGGGCAATAAAAACAGACTAAAAAAGCCTTTTTGCTGCAGGTGTTTTCGTTTGATTTTAATTCCTTTCTGGAATCCTCATTTTGAGGATAAAGCTCTTAGAGCATAACTCCAACATTTAAAGAGAAACTGATGCGTACGATCGTCTTTCTAATTTTGCAAAAAAAAGTCTCCAACGGAATCTGGCAGTTCCACGATGAATGGTGGTTTTGAAGGTGTCAAAGAAATTACCAGATTTCAGGAGCGAGGATGCAGCAATAAGATGATCACATAACATGCTATAAAAGAATGTTTTATTGCTAAAGATAACTGCGACTACAACCCAACCCCCAGACCCACAACTGATCTTATTATATGCAGCCAGCAATGCTCCCCTTTGGCTAATAAAATAAAATGAATCACACGCTCAAATTGGAATTGACATGCACTAAAGTGACATATCATGAGGGGGGGGGAACCCAATCATTGCACTAAGGACACCTGTCTGTGTCATTGTAGATAATTAGGCGTCCCGTTTTTGTTTTTTTTCCCCGAATAGATTTTAAATTGGGTTTATTTAACCTTCTAAAACACACACAGACGATGGAGGACAAACTCCAAAAAGCAAATGAGAAGGAAAAAACAGCCAATCACGGACGGACAGAACGATGGGATGGGGGGGGAGGGTGGGCACGCACCAAACAGAAGGATGGACAGATCAGAGGACAGATAGGACCGGGAGACGCTGGCAGGCGAAGCAATGTGTATGTGTGTGTGTCTTTATGCCCCAGCTGAGCCTCAGCCTAGAGCAGCAGCACAGAGGCCAAGTTAAATGGGAAAGGGAGATTAAAGGCAGTGCCGGGGCCTGCAGCCTCAGTATTCAATCACCGCTCTCCCTCCCCCCCCTCCCCTCCACACCTCAGCCTGCATGCTGATCAAGCTGCAGTGAAAGGAGCCATGCACCCTGCCACTCCCATACACAAGTGCAAAGACTATACACTTATGATTACCAAAAACAAAAGAAAAGATAACCTTTAGTAATCTCAGCAGCCAGTGGCCACCTTGAGAAGCTGATCTCTTTGGTTTGATTTAGGGCTGTCAAAAGATTCAAATAAATTAACTATGTCATATTTAGAATTTAATCTAGATTAATCACCATTAAAAGTTTTTTTCTAATGACTAAATTAGTGGAGCCTGGTGACCCTCAAACCGGCTGACACCCAGACTCCCCTGCCCGACAGGCCTTTCAGCTGAACCAGACGCGTCCGAAGGAGCTGTAGCATCATTCTCGTCGTCTTTTGGTAGGAATGTGTCCTATTCCAGACTTGTACCACCACCCGACAGTGAAGTCAGATACTACCGGACCCTGACGCGCGAGGATACCGGGGTAGAACTTAGATTCTCTGCCCGAGCCCGACCCGAGATTTGGTGATATTTCCCGCTCTATCCTGGGGCCCTTGATCAAGCATTTGGGTTTTTTCTCCCTCGTCGTGTTTGCGTGGTATGGTATAGCACGTTGCATTGTGTGAATGTGTAAAAACATGCGGCCATGATCGCATCATTTAAAAACCAGGAAGTGTATCGTCATTAGCAACATATGGCTTCATGGAAGCGGATCTCAGCGGCTCTGTTGTTGTTGTAAATTTGACTGTGGCAGCAAGTGCAACAAGCTCCCACTGTGGGGAGGACGTGGACGTACGTGTACATTTACGGCTCACGTATTAAAAAATTGTCGAGTTTAAATCGGGCTCGTAATCACAGTTAATGTGTCGGGCCGGGCCAGGCTCAGACACAACGTGCACGAGTGTGGGTAGGGTCGGGCTTGATCTTTTTTGGGGCCCAAACTAAGCCCAAGACCAGGGTCCACGATACCTGAGATGTAATGCGACGTCCACTCCGGCATGAGTGGGGAAGTATACCTTTAGAAAAAGCCTTTTGTGTGTATTTTAGGCGAGGCATTGCTTCGTGGAGACCAGCGTCTTGTGCTTGACAGGTGTAGAAAACATGGCACATTTCATGTTTAGAAGCGTAAGCCTGATTCGCGAATGAAAAAGGAACTGTTCTGCCCACACAAACCTGATGCATAAACTACAGTAAGAAAGAAGACAGAAAAGGTGGCAGAGAGAGAGAGAGAGAGAGAGAGCTAGTGGAAGTGTTTAGACATTGTCTAGTATGCAAAGACGACCGTAGTTCCCTGAAGTGCGCGGTAATTGCATTCTAAATTAATGAGTGATCAGACGGTGTTCATTTCACACACCATTGTGAAATTGTATCTTTCTTTTAAAACAAAGAACTACACATACAACTATATGATTTCAAAGAGACTCAGGCCAAGTGTCAACCAGGTCGCCATAAAATAAAGGCTCAACATGAATGACTGCTGTCCTGTATGCAAGAACACTAGTGCAGTGCCCGTAGGAAGTATGTATTCCTATAGTGGGAGCTGAAGAAGATTTTTCAGTTATGGTAATGCATGATAAGGAACGTAAAGGCTAACATTTGTGTTGTGCCTCATGAGGTTGCACAGTGTTTGTATTATGTTAGCCCTACGCTAATGCTAACCGCAAGCTTACCTTTGGCAACAGTATCGCCAAGTTAGCCGCAAAGTAGTAGCATGCTAATGCAAAATAAATATGTGCCCCGCATATTGGTCCATGTTCTGTTGCGAATCGTGTGAAAATGTCTCACCCGCCATGAGGACAGCCTCTTCACTCCCACCTCCCCGCCCCAGACAGCGCAGCTGCTGCTGATGAGCCGCTGCCTGCCTGGTGTAGTGTGATCAGCGAAAATTAAAAGTGTGAAAATCAAGGATGCACACCATTGACACCAACGGTCACAGAAGGACAGACGGTCAGACGCAACTTAATTTATAGAAAGATGCGTTTACATCACAAAAAAGGGGGCACTACTATATAACTATTTTTTCCCAGCAGAATAGTCCTTTTCTTTTCTTTCATTCTTTTTTTTCATGGTTTGTGGGCAAGTCTGATCATAAGTGTAGTCCTGGTTTAAACGAACGTCCTTTGCATGCATTCTGAGTACTTTGTTGTACTTACCACATTAATTGCATTACCGTAATTGCGCGACGGTTTGTGCAATTCCAACGGCTTCTGAAAGCTGGGAAGTTGCAAGTCAAAGCCAACGTGTGGTTATTACACTAATTTCACTCACGCTGTTTCAGGAAGCCGGTGAATCGGAGTCTTAGTCACCAGAGAGGAGAGAGTTGGAAAAAAAACCACCTGTACATTGGGACAAAAACTCAAACAAATGTTATTTTAAAATATGTTTTATACTGTGCAAATTTCAATCTGGTCAACTAACATGCAGTAAATTGTAAATAACTGCCAGGTATTGAAAGTTAGTCTGGAAAATAGGCAAAAGCACTTTACAGGACATTTTCTGGCCTGTTTGTGGTTAAAAATGAGCAAAGAAGTCCAGATGGCTTAGGTGTTAAAGGTTTAGTTACAAGTTACATTTTGCCATTTATTCAAATGTCAATTGATTGATTTCTTCCACAGCTGAATTGCAATTGCTTTAGAATGTAAAGAAACACTGTAGGTCAAAAGTTTCCTCTCGTATTGATGCGTTAATGATGGTTTTGTCGCGTAGAATAGAGCGTCGATTCCCAACCTGATCCCAACGGGATGCATTGGTTTGCATTCGATCACCTTTCCTGTGGTAATCCAACACATATGTCATTGAGTACATTTGGCTCAGGTAAGGTTCAATATCATACACTCTTAGAAATAAGGGTTCCAAAAGGGTCCTTCCACAAGGGCTGGGGTTCTACCTGGAATCATTTATCTCTGAAAAACCCTTTCCCGAAGAGAGGGCTTTTCAAGGGTTCCAGTACGAACCATTTTGATCCAGAGAAGGCCTTTAAAAGCCCTTTCCTGAATAAAGGGTTTTAAAAGGGTTCTTTGTAGAACCTTTCTACCTGGAGCCAAAAAGGGTTTTCCTGTGAGGACAAGCCGAAGAACCTTATATGGTCCTATTTAGCACTTTTATTTCTCAGATCATATATCATATATTGCTTGTTGTGCTCAGGCCGGGCTCAGTTTCGACTCTCTCGGGTGGATTGGAACAGAATAATGTAGCCAAGTTCATGCTCTTTATTTTTAGTGCATACCATATTTTCAGTATATGTATGCAGGGGGACAACATACATCTTGAATTCCGTCTTAAAGCTTTGGTGGCAATTATTACCACGCATTTCTTCCAAGTTCCTCCTTTTTTGCCATCACTGCCGACTCCAGTCTCCGTGGCACCTGTGGCCCCAAAACTGCAGTTACATATCTGAAGAGCTGACTTCAGAGCTGACAGCACCGTCAGCTGAGCTGCAAAGCTTCTGCGACGCCCCGGCGTAGAAAACATCAATCCATTACTCTTTCCATGTTGGCGAGCATGACTTTGACTTGGAGGTTAGCTTCGTTTTTCCTCCCGGCTCTCCTCTCTCCACCAGCTCCACATTTTTCTTCCTGTCACGTTCGAAAAACGTGTCTTTACAGAATCCAAAGGATCCGCACAACAACAACGGGGGAGAATCTTCTTTTTGAGTTGGCGTTTCCTTTTAAAAGAAGAAGCTTTGTGCAGCTGATATTTTTTTGTCCGAGCGCCGGTTGTAAATTGTGAATTTTCCACCACCTGCTGAGTGGCCTGTGTGTCAGCTAGAGAATAAACGGAGGGGGGGGGGGGGGGGGGGGGAGATGGGAGGAGGAATACAAAGAAGTTCGAACACGTGCTTGATATTCAGGTAGCTATCGTATACACATGCATGAAGGAATATTTGCAGATGATCAGGAGCCTAAGACTTTCTGACATCCCTTGCTGCTCTCCCTTAGGAGTGCAGGCAGAGAGAAATGATTGGACTTTTGCACGTTCACCCAAGGGTCTTTAGTTTGCGAAATCATAGCAACATTTAAGGGACTTTACCTTATCATCATTGCCCTGCAGTGATGTATCCTCCAGGGGTGGAAAATGTGCTTAATTGCTGTAGTGTAGTGGCGCTGCTGTGCATGTGTATGCGTGTGTGTGTCTATTCACAGAAGCTTTTTTTTCCCCGTGTAACCAAGGGTTACCGGGGTCATTTGTTTTCCCTTTCCTCCCACCGTTTTAATTGATGATCATTCATTGCTTCATGCAAAGAACCCTGTTATTAAGCCGAGTTCATTATTCTAAAACACTAACGCCGGGGAGAAGAAGCTCCCTCAAGGGAAAACACCATTCTTTACATGCTTTACACAAGGTCACGGTAGAAAAAAAAAAAGAAAAAAAAGACGAGGCCCTTGCTTCATTATTGAGCTACACAGGGTCCTCGATTGAATGTATTCAATCACAAGTCAATGCATAAGAAAATAAAAAAAAAAACATGCTTTACAATGGTAATTATGTGTCGTAAAGACATCTCCTAATCTGTATTCATACATAAAAGCGAACCTGGATCCTGAGTGAGGTTTCTTTATACTCAGCTCTTTGATATTCACGATCGGTCGCGTAGTCTGCAAAATGGCGGGAAATGTTTTTATTTATGAGTTGCTAGCATCACGTGGCAGACAAATTGCTCGCTCTGTCCGAATTAAAGTAAAATTTCGATTCTAAAACTGAAATTCGAACAATCGTCGTTAGGAGTGCATCTAACAAGAACTCAGTAATTGGTAATTTTCTTAATTTTTGACCTATAAAATTAGATTTTTTTTATAAAAAATACCACTGCATGCTGCTTTTGTCATGATTGTCCTGACAGAAGAATATTATGTCACTTTTTTTTTTTTTTTTGCTTATGAAGGCCAATCTTTCCTCACAGTGCCCTCTACTGGACCACATGTTAATTACTTCAGGCAGTCCCATGTCCCTTTTTGAAGGTTTGACGTTTCCTCAACAGGTTGGAACAGAAAAATTCGATAACCGAAATTTCGGATTTAAAAAGTAACACCGTGACTGTAGAATAGTCAATGCACCTGAAAAATCCAAGCTTAAAAGTGTTGTCGGCTCTGTGTTGTCGTTTTAAAATCCGAGAACATGCAGGGGAAGAGAGAGCGTTTTAATGAAACGTGTAGGAAGCAGCGTTCCCTGTATTTAGCCGTTGCTGTGGCTGCATGACAACGTTCTGTTAAGACGCTGAGGAGGCTGGCTTCTGTGTCGTGGTTATATTTATGTATGCTTTTTTTTTTTTTTTTTGCTTCCATTCTTCATAAGTGCATGCGTTTATGCTTCAGTGTATATCAGGGCTACTGTGTTCCTGATGCTTGCCCAAGCATTTTAGAGAAAAAAGCAGCAAAAAAAAAAAAAAAAAAAACTCAAATCACTTTTCCGAGTGGCTCCACGAAGCAAACAAAGCTTCTAGAAGCTCGTTTCCCCCCCCAAAAATAGATCAGCCAGACCAGCCAGTTCTCTCTCTTGCCTCTACCCGGTCATTATGAGGAAAGTGCGCCCAATGAGAATTGTCTCCAGAACTTTCTCTGACTCATGGAAACAAAGGCAGGGTATTAATAATTTCAAGCCAAGCTTCATAAAGAGTTTTCGGTTACTCTATCAGTGCAAAGGCAGTGGGGGGGGGGGGAAATGATGTGTACGTGAGTCCTGACAGACTGAGGGTTCTTTATTTCTCTCAGCTATACTTGTTACAACATGGTGGAACTTTGCCATGGAGGGGTTTTCTCCCTTTTAATTTCTTTTGTAAGTACTTGGCTCTTTATAGGCACGAGTCAATTATATTCCTGCAGCTGCCGAGAAGCGAGAAGGACTTTGTCGCTCTCTGATCTCTACCTTTATTTCCAAAATGAGAAGACATCGCTCCTCTTATTAAAAAGCTTAACGCAGCTAAAAGGCTAGAAACACCCCGGTTCTGTTGGAAGTGAACAAAATCCACGTTCCACAAAACCTTCCGAGTCCCTGGAGACTGTAGCGCTGATGACCTACTTTTAGAGCACCTCTATTTCAGGAAGTAAATTTCCCCCATTTATTTCCTCAGTTTACTCTCATTTTTTTGACACAAGAGGTATTGGGGAGAGAAGAAAAGACAAATGTACAACACAGTGTGGAAAAATGATAACGAGTAAAGGAACTGCGCGTACCATGAACCATTGTAAATGATCCCTTTCAATGTGCCTCTTCTGCAGGGTTGTGATATGATAAATGGTTGCTATATGTTATAATCATAATGTAGTACTGAATTATCAGTTTATTTAGTAAGCGATGTTATTTTTGCGGCTGGTCTCTGCAAAACATTAATTATTAATAATTTTTTTTTTTTTTTTTTTAAACAGAATGGGAGAAAATGTATCATCCAATTACCTGCTATAAAGATACAAATTGATGTTGCAATGTCATCCAAAATGCATTATCTAACCCTTAAACGCTGATGACACGTTGGCTCAAGCGCACTCTGCATTCCCCTGTAGTTGTGCGACAGTTTGTGCTGTCGGGGAACAATTCCAACGTGTGTTGATTACTGTGACGGTCACTAGCTGTTGTTGCGGGAAGCCCACGAATCAGAGAGGAGAACACCTGTAGTTTCCATTTTGTGTCCTGTTTTTGCATGTGGAGAGACAAAGGCCCCGTCCCATATCTCCCCCCCTTAAAATTTCCACTTGGTTTGGAGTGCCCTCGACCGTAAATTCCCCTCGTTGAAGGAATTGGCTTCCCGATGCAATTGGGACACCGCTATATGCTAATTAGCGCAGTGAACATAACAAACGTGCTAACCTACGTCACATGTTGACAATTATACCGGTGGAGCGAGCTACTACGCTCTCGAAGCTCTCGGCAAATAGCCGCAATCTAGCTAGCTTGTTAGCTAGTTAGCGAGCTGCTTTCATAAATCGTCCGTTATTTTCTGACATTAGTGTTCAAAGCTCAACGGTCCTGTGGATGTATATCAAACCAACATATTCCAACACATGTCAACATTGTAACATGCTTATTTGCGAACAATATACTTACAAGGAACTTGTTCCTCTGCAGATGTGGCCGCCAAAAATCAGCCGGCTCGCTGAATTCGCAAAGCATTATGGGTCATTTCATCTTCCACTTCGTTTTAAGCCCGCAAAATCGCACTCCCTCATGCTCCCCCCTACACGAGAATGCACAAAATTTTGGGTTAGGGGAGGTATTGGGACGGGGCCAAAGACTCAAAACATGTTAGTGTAAATACATTTCATACTGTTCCAATTTTTTTCCTTTATTTTAAATTGTTAAAACAGTATTTTAACATGCAGTAAATTGTGAATAACTGCCAGATATTGGAAGTTATTCTGGAAAAATGGACAAAAGCACTTGGTTACAGGACATTCTCTGGTCCAGACGGACATTTTGAGGGTTAGGCGGTAAAGGGTTAAACTGCACACCTGTAAAAAAAATGAGGGACACCCTATATTTTCCCTCACTGTCAAACTCAAAATAAGAATATAAATAAATGCATACTCATTGGTTCTGTACCTCCCTCCCCTCTTGCACGTCATCGTGGGTCCCTGTCGACTCTTTTCCCTAAAGCAGTACATTTGTCTGCTGTGCTCTCCTTCCTGTTCCACCATGCGATGTTCAGTTGGCTTGAGCAGCCTCTGATTAGGCTTGTTAAAAGGATTCATTTAAAAACTAGCCCACTGGGCCTCAGGGTAGAGCAATGACATCAAGGTTCTACTAATGCAATGTTTGGATCCAAAATGAGATTTCAGACTTGCCGTCTTGGCGCCAGACTCTCTCTTCTCTCTCCTTTTTTCGAACAGCTGTGGCATGCTGGAGGAGTGATATAACATTTTTAGTTGGGGCAAAATGTCTAACTTGCACCTTCACTGTGCTTTCCAGCAGAACAGATGTGATGATAGTTTGCGGCTACGTCAAGCTGCCTTCTATAGCGTTAAGTAGAAAAAATGGTAAAGGGATTTTTTTGGTTTCAGGGCTGTTTTGATGATTAGAAAAGAGACGTTGTGCATTACAACTCACACAAAAAGACTTTTACGACTTTTGAAGACAAAAACCCCCATCATCTGACTACATTTAGGTCCCCACAAAACTAGGCCAAAAACATCCAGCACCCTCAGAGACACCATGACAACAGTGTTGGTTAATGCACACATCGATACGTTATATTTCAGGACTTATAAGTTCCTCACCTTACACAGCGTATTTTAAGCCACTGACGACTGAGGACGTCAAAGTCAGTTCCTTATCGTGCAAGGCGTAGAATAGCTCCTGCAGGTTTCTAATCAGCTATTTTACCATTAGATTGTCCACTATCAGTGCAGCAGAGTGAGTCCATTAAAAAAAAAAAGCAAACCTCCATCTGTAGATCTTCATCGATACTTTGACATAAGCAGTGTAAACAAATAGATTATGTACTATGTTGTTGACTCTTATCACACACAGACTGCCAGGTACTGCATTTCACTGTTGTCAGATATATATGGATGACTGCATGACTTTTTCTTCAATGGCGTTGGTAAATATTTCTATCCACAAAAAGCAATACCTTGTATCCGAGGCTTTCAGATATTTATATGGAGCCGTAAATCATAAATCACTCAAATGTATATGTGCATATACTCGTATTCACATTATTTTCAACCAAGTGTGACTTTCACTTTCTTGGGATACCATTGTCGGCACTGTTCGTTGGAAATAATTGCTCAGAAAACTGAATCATCGATATGATATTGCCCCTACGAGTCGTTGCAGAAAGATGTGGCATTGTACACGTACATAACTGGTAAATAAGAAACACCTGCCTATAGCAACATTTTTAAAATGCATTTCATTTTCTACAATTCATGAATTAAAGACCAGAGGACCACATTTGATCTCTCCGTGATTTACATTACAACTTACAGATCACGGTGGATCTATAAAGGCACAAAACATTATGATTACATTCTGTAAACTGTCTGTATAATGTACATTCTACATTCTATTTTAACTCATTTTTTGGTAATGCATGTTTATTTTTTTATTATCTTTACTCTCTTTGCTGCTGTAACAATGTAAATTTCACCACTGGGGGACAAATAAAGGACTATCTTATCTTAATAATTATGTTAAATTTTCACAAATTTATCCTGCGGACCAGATTGGAACCTCTGGTGGGCCGGTTCTGGCCCACGGGCTGTATGTTTGACACCCCTGATATAGACTATAGGCCACATTATACTTCTCCGACTGCGTAACCGCGGGTACCCCTCGAGCCTTCATAGTTCTCCGTCGTGGTGCCGGATACGCACTGCAATTTCCCACCCTATCAGTAGGGGTCGCTACTCAAGGTTGTTGTGCTTTTGGCACTGTTGAAGACTGTTGTTGTTGTTGCAGCGGAATAACATTGAATCACTGGTCGTTTCTCACCTGTAATAAATATTTTTCTGTCCCGAAACGCAGTTTTAAGATCATTTGAGGCGAGAAATTGGCCATTTAGAGTCTAAACATGGTGGTTTGTGTATGACGATAATGACGTATTTATAGTTTGGCAGCGACGTTGTCGGCGGTGATCAGCTCCGTCTCTGTGGACGCTTGGTGCGCACTGTGACCCGGCACACAGCAGCGTTAGCTCGGCCTGTCCTAAGGACCAATCGCAGCCCTTGCTGTCTCCGTTGTCCCTTCACAGAGTGACGGACACTTGAATACACACACAAAAATATTTTGTCAACTTGAAACCTACAACTTCACTGACTGACACAGCAAAAAAAAACTCCATGAATTCCATGAAGTCCGTCTAAAAAGTTGCTGTTTACAATCTTGTTTTTGATCATAGAAAGATTTTTGAATTTTTCTTCATTATCTTGACAGTCAAGCTGTCGGTGTCTACATGGTGAGCCAAAGAGCCAGTTGGATCACACCGTGGTCCTTCATCAAGTAGAGTGTGCACTAATTGGCAGAAAACAGAGGGTGCGTTCACATGTAAGGTGGATTCTTCTCAGACTTTCCTCAGTCTGAATCCTCACGCCACATACAGCCCGATGTAAAAGCGTCCAACCACCACTGACAGCGATGCATTCCACTCACTCAGAGCGAGATTAATGTCATTTTAATTTCTTGAGATCTCTCCGATATGGTGTAGATTTACCATCAGCAAACATTTATTTGCAATGTTTTTTGGACCGAAGCCCGAAATCCTTCACGCTGGCACGAGTTTGACTGTAAAATCACAACTAATTTAAATGCCATTGACCGTTGGAGTATTTTCAGTTTCTGTTTTTGTGGCAGATTTAGAGAGACACTGTTGGACAAAAAAAAAAAAAGCTGGTGCTAGTGCGGCACAGTATGCAATCCCAGTGTGTCTCTAGCACACTGCAGCTTTTCAAAGGACAGAAAAAAAAAAAAGAACTATACCTACCCCCCTCCTACTGAGCCGAAACCACACATTTCAAAAGTGTCTAAGCATTTGAATCAGCACATTTAGGCTCTAAAAAGCAGCTCCTAGTTGTGTTTTGATATTTTGAACAGCAACAGCAAGACCCAGTTTTTTTTTTTTTCTAAAGATAATATCATATTAATATAATCTCATGACATCTGGGGAAAAGATGGAAGCAGAAGAAGAATGAGGAAGAACGTCTTCCACCCCTTCATTGCCGTGTATGGCCGAGCACTTGTAATGTACTGAGGAGCGAGAGGAGAAATAATAAAGCAAAGGAGCATGTCAATAACATTTCATTGTATTAAGCCATACGGTCAGCCACATAAATCCATCTTCTGCCACAGTCGGAGCTTTCATTTCACTCTAGGGTGCCCGCACATACATTTTAATCAGCCATTTGGCTGGCCATGCTGACAACTGCTCGACAACAGTGGCTGATAAGGGCGATGATAAATCATTGCACGACTGCTACGAGTGTTGGGATAGTTTCTGAGAATACCTGGTAGAACAGTTTTTTTTTTTTTTTTTTTTTTTTTTGCACTATTTGTGAAAGAATTCCAGAATAAAAGGATCAGTATTTCCTCTCTTTAGGATGAGCTTTGCATGGAAATTGTATGTTAAAAAAAGAATATTGGTTGTTTTCTGGACAAAAATCTAGAGTTGCCATTTCTGGACAGCGGAGTAATCCTGTGATATTCTCTAACCTTTGCTGCAGATCCCTCCAAGCCAATAGAAAGAGAAAGAATACATTCTTTATTTATTTTTTAGGAAAATACATTTCATAGAAGAATAAAGTCAACTCTTACTTTACCAGAAGACCAAAACCAAGGTCTCTCTCAGAGTATTTTAGACTGCTTGGTATCTTAGAATGATTGTTTCTGAAGCAAAACCTGAATGTTTTTTTTTTTTGCAGTTCTCTAAAGACTAATGTCTGTATAATCTCAGGTAATCTATATTCACCACTCAAATTCAGTAGGCTGTGCAGCGTAGACTGGAAAAAAAACAGATCAACATTGCATTTGATGCTAGTTTTATTATCCCAGCTTAGTGATGCTCATGTCAGGCCGTCACTTTGGTCCAGATTAAAACAGATTAAAAGTTGTTGGATGCATCATGCAGACGCACATTGAATGTTAATGACTTTGTTAATCAACTATGGGTTGAGCTTAACAATTAATAGCATTCATTTTAGTTTAATTGATCTGTTTTTCATTGTTCAGTGATGCATGCCAGTTAAAAAAAACCCCCAAAAAAACAATACCTAATGGAAACAATTCACATCTTGAATCTCATTGTTGCATTGGAGTGCAATACTTTTTATTGTGATATTGCTGTGCTATGTTTATCTGCATCTTTTACAGTCAATTGAAGCTTAACTTTAAAACTTAACATTTGCAAAAGCTGTTTGAATAACTTAATAAGGAATTACGTACAATGTATTGTATGTTAAAATAGTGTATTTACAATTTAAAATCAAGAAAAACACAACGTTTTAGTTAGAACAAAAGAAAGAAAACTATTCCCTCCACACATTTCCCTTGTTTCTATGGCCTTTGTTTGTTGTTGTTGTTGTATGCGAACGTCCAGTAGGTGGTGCGCTAGGCACAGGCATCAGTCGTTTGACGCGGGGCACGCAGCGTGCGTCATAGAACGCAGCGTGCGCGTTCATGGGCGTTTACGTGATGCCGGTGACCATGGTACTGACAGCGAGAGTACACCTTGTTTTTGCAGGTGAGTGAACGATATGTACAGAAGTGCGAATGTGGAAGGGAAGTGGGATGCAAATGCGAATGGCCGTAGTGCCTGTGTGTGTATATACGAATGTTTGGTTCTGTGAATGTACGAGCGTATGAATGGGGATGAGGAGGTTAGCTTTATGTGCTATGCTAACGGTCAACTCGGGGCTCGGCTCGTTTGTGACCGCAACCGCAAGTGTGTTGTTTAGTTTACCGGTGATGTGACGTCTCGTGTTTAATTATAATTGGCGTTCAGTTAACAACAGCTCATTATTGTGTGCGCATGCAGCGCGGAGCGATATAGAACGAACGCACGTGCGTGCGTGTGTGTATATAACATTGTTTGGTTATGCGAGTGTGTGAATGTATGAGCGTAGAATGGGTCTAGGAGGCTAGCGTTAGCTGCTATGCTAACGGTCAACTCGGGGCTCGTGAGCGTGAACGGGAAATTTGAACAGTATAAAACATATTTCATATAACGTGTTTGAGTCTCTCCCTCAATGTCCAAAAATAGGCAAACAATGTAAACTATATGACTTCCTGCAATAGCGCGAACGAAATTACCGTAATAACCACATATTGTCTTTGACGTGCAACTTCTCAGCTTTCTGAAACCATTGTTTTTTTTTTTCTAATAGCACAAACTGTCGCGTATTTACGGTAAATTGCACTTTTGGGTTAGCCCTGCAACATTCCAGATATCCTGAGGATTTCGAATTTTCCCACGATTCTGTCCTTAACTCATTGTTGACTGATACACACAATGCCAGCAATACACTCTTATTGAAATCCTTTTATAGGACAGTGCGCAACTGTCATATTTTTGTAAGAGGTTTAAAATTAGAAGATTCTTTATCACCCCCATGAAATCAGTACAGCTCTGTAGAAGACAAACATTGCAGAACAACAACATTCGGTTTCCCAGCAGCTACAGCTGTGACTGTAAAAACAAGGCCACCGTTTGATGAAATGCAGGCATTTAATGAGCTCCTTCCACTAAGAATTGCAGCATCAAATCAGCCTTCAGTCTCTGTGCCTGTCAATTACACACACAAAAACACACACGCGCACACACACACACCCTTAAGTGCTACAGCCGTGTGAGTACCTGAGCTATCCGAATGGTCTTTTTGAGCTTCTTAGGAATATAAGAAAGTTCTAAAGGACGTGGAACTCACAAAGAGAGGAAGCTGGGAGCAGGGAAGGGGAGAAGAACATCTGCTGAGATGGTGGTTGGGGCTGAATGCATGAAGCAAACATGCACACATGAACAGATTCACACACACGCACACATAGGGCTTACATGACAAGTCATTATCCAGCATCAGCCAAAGATGACAGAAGAGTTGCAGGAGGGAGTTGAGTGATAATTTTATTTTGGGGGGAAGATAAATTTCTCTCACACACACACACACACACACACACACATGCTCTCTGACAGTGACAGAATATACGCATATAATTAATTAGTACATTTTTTATGTCTGATACCGATTTCGCAAACTCATCATTTTTAGACCCTTTATGAACTGTGAAGCTGTTAACAACACATTTGTGCCGAGTCATTCCAAAGACATAATTCTCCATACTGTATAAACAGAGACTGTTTTTACCGAAAAGAAGAACTAGACAGCCTCAAACATGACTCAGCTAAAATGCTCTTGTACATAGTGAAACATGCGACATGTAGGATTTTTGTATTGTGTTAGATTTCACATCTGTCCGATACCCGTACCAGTGGTTTTTCAAGTGCTGGACCGATATTGACAGATACCGATTCCCATTCCACTTTGATCAAATGATTACCAAAATAATGAGTTTCATTAACCAGCTAACTAATTGATTAATCTGGAAAATATTCGACATAATAAGTGTAAATAACCATTAGGTGCATTCCTAATATTTATGGGGGGAGAGGGGGTGCAATTTTGAACAAAAGCATCCAGTGTCGAAGGACCAGTGTGCGTGGATTTGGTGAGATGTGTTGGAAAGAGATTGCATGTAAACATTCACAATCATGTTTTCCTTCGTGTATAATCACTGGAAAACTAAGCTTCATTCTGCTTGTATTACCTCACAATGAGCCATCATCACGAGGGAGCGTGTTCACTTCAGTTGGCCTCGGATGATAAACACAAACACAACTTCCATGCAAAGTCCTTTCCTCTTTTTTAAATAGGATTCCTCGTAAACATTGTAAGTTTATAGATAAATCAACAGGCCACACATAAGACACAGAATAAGTGTCACATTTTGAAGTTTATGATACGTTTGCTTTTTCATAAATTAAATATGTGGTCCTTTATGGACTGACAATAATTCTACTTTATCTAGACCACTGCTTAATAGACCATTTAAAAACAATTAGACCATCACAAAAAAATTTAATGAGCGTATTTTCTTAGCTCATTAACAGTTGACATTTTGTAGATGCATGGTTTTCATTGTCCAGCTATTGTTGGTGTTAATGGTATCACTACATTTTTCTTCATGTATATCAGTGTGTCTGTAATCAAATCAGTTCTTACGTTGTCAAATTAATTGTTATTCCAACTTATATGCAACAAAAGGAGCCAGTCTTGGTATAACAACATGACATTTGGTCATTTTCGTTGGTCTTATTCTACCTCAGTTAAGGTATTGTGAAGAAAAACATTTGTATGCTGTAAAACTATCAGACCTGACTGAAAGAACGTTTGTTTATACAGCTTCACTTCATTGTTTTGTGTTTGTGTCATATTCCAACCTGTTTCCTGCTGTGTGGCTGGACTTGCTTGAGATGAGTTGAAGACGTTTCCATCTCATCGAAAAGGCTTTTTCAGTTCTGGCGAACTAATGGAAAGAAGCAGGTATTGAACCCCTGGGACCTTCAGACGTAGGTGGACAGCTGAGTCTTGTGTCCTTATGCACTGGCACTTCTGTGCGTTTATGCAGTACCTGTTTGGTTTCTGGTTTATGATGCTGGTCACCGATCGTGGCAGTGCTGTTACTAAATACGCCAGACTCCTCCGTTAAAGGTCGAGATTTTAGACTTTTCCCTGGTTAATGTTGCAGATTACAAGATAATGATAAGTGCTGGGACAGAAGATGCTCTTGGAAGAGCTGGGTTTTCAAGAGCTTCGTGAAGATAGACAGGGATGCCCCCTTTTTGGTAGCACTCACTAGGTCATTCCAATCTTTGGATGAACAGAGTAGTCGAGGGGTAGCATAAGCCTTTATGAGAGCATTTGAGTAGGTGGCAGCAGACCCATGAGGCTTACATCAGTGATTTGAATTTAGTGGAAAAACACCATTAGACACATTCTTATAGAGCTGATAGGCTTAATCAGCAATGTGCAAACCTATTTGACAATGGTTTGAATGTAATGGATATTTATTCATATTCAAAAAGTTATGCACTGCAGTTTTAAGTGCAACTTTGCACTGATGTTATTTGCCATTGGTTAATTTTTAAAGCATACTGTATTGTCTCCCCATATGGCCACAGCCACTACAGGTACCAATGTGTGGATGAATCCTGATAGATCCCCATTACCCCAGGTGTGACCCCTCGCAGCTCAGTTCATTAAGCCAGCCACCCAAGTGTTCTGGACTCAAGTCCAGATTTAATCACAACTTCCATCCTCTTGCCAATCACAATTAGCTCCTGATAAGCCTCTCAAGGATGGCACCCGAGGGCCTCAGCACAGAGACAAAGGTTAATTTGCAAGCAGCAAGGGCCTGGCTACTGGAGCAAAGGTCACTCGATTGAATACAAGGAGGATGTGTGTGTAAGACAGGGAGGCGAGGCAGCAATTACAAAGTTCATCAGTATTCATGCCTTTCATTTGTGTCTAATGGGTACATTACCTTGAAAGAGGTGGGCTGATAGGATGTGGCTCTTGATGAGAATTAGCTTGTGGGTCGTCTTTAGATTTGGCGGAAATTTAAAAGTAATTTCTTCACCATTGTCTCTTAAAGAAACCTGAGGCACATTTGTGAACCACTGCAGTGTTTCCATGCGGGACACTGAGGGATCACTGAAGCTGTCCGGGGTTTTTGAGAGTTTTGTATTTATGACACTACATATGGAATATTTGGTGGGTTTTTCAGATATGGCGTTGTACAGTAATGCTCTAAATAAAGTTGTATGATCTCCTCATGACTTCAACGTCACTCGTCAATAACTCGGCAATAAATCACACTTAGTAAATTCACTCTTTTAAATAAACAAAAGGGATTTGAACATTTCAAAACATTATGCATTGATAATTATTGTCCAACCCGTATTTGAGATGGGGTTGGTCAATATGGATGAAAACAAATCATCTCCCTGTATATTTTGGCTTGTTAATTGCATCTTTGATCACCAACTGAAGCATGTGATAATAAAGTAGGTGTTGCTTATGTGTGTTAGCGAGTTGGAAGGGACATAATTGAACCAAAGCTTTATTAGTCATGTTGCTTTAGGACTAAATAAAATGAGTAAAAAAAAAAAATGTCCTGTGTCTCTTGGTACAAAAAAACATAAGTGTTGTTCTTTACTTTAAGACCATGATACACATGATGCACTGATACAGTATGCACTCGTGTGAGGTGCTGCAGTCCGACCTCAAAAGAACTGTCCTCAGTTCGGCTCCACAAAACAAATCTAACATGAGAGACGGGCTAGTTTTGTTTTGCCCTGTTTATGATTTCGTGCCTCTGACCTCCCATCTTGTGGTGTAATTTCGTTTCCAGGCCAGCTGGCAGCGGGGACATGTGAGATTGTGACGCTGGACAGGGACAGCAGCCAACCACGGCGGACCATCGCCAGGCAGACAGCCCGCTGCGCCTGTAAGAAGGGCCAGATCGCTGGAACTACAAGAGCCCGGCCTGCCTGTGTGGACGGTAAGGGGGTTGTCCTGGCTTAAATCTCGCATTTACTCTGATAATGAGAATGTTTTGTAATTTTTGAAGGCATGTTTGACATTTACAGTGAATCGTGTAAAATTCTACCAAATCTCAATGTTAAATCCAATCACAAGGCTCAGGGCAGTTAGGGTTTGGCCTTTTTTTTTTTTTTTTTAAAGTCTGGGATTAAGGTGGATAAACCTATGATGTGAGGCAAAGGGGGTCACGTAACTGTCTTTGACAATGACTTTTCAAGCCAAAAATACCACTGTGCCAATCTCAATATCTCAGCCCTCTATGTCACTATGTTTAGATTTTTATTTAAAAAACGCAGTTTAAAGATCTGCAAATTAATATTCCTTTCTTACAATTCTCCAGTACTTCAAATGGCAAACGATTAACTTTCATAAAATTGATCTTTAGAAAATAATCTTGTCTGCTACCGCTGCTGCTGCACACCGTAATTAAAATGCAATTCGAGAACATAGGTAGGAGGCAATTACAGAACCGTAGCTGTTAAGTAAATTCAGACTGCTTTTTTTTATTATTGTTACTATCATGTTACCGTATGTGTCATGTGTGCAGATTTAGATAGAGAGATTAAATTTATTTGTATAAAATGTAAATACTGAAAAGGTATAGGAATAAAGGACAATGCAGTAATCAAATATGGAAATACACTGAACAATAACAAATTGGTTGGTTCTATAAGAATTTGGGGTACATTTTAGGGTCAAAGTTTATTTTCGGGTCAAAGTTTGAGCGGCTATCGATATTCCTGCTAAAAAAGTAACAGCCTAGATGGTATGACTCTTCTTTTAATTGACATAGCAGCCCTGATTTGCTAATTGCATTGATTAAATTGCGATTCCACTTTTTAAAATGAACAACTCTACCTGTGTGGCGATAATTTAAAGTCATCAGATGGGGCCACTGTTCACCCAACCTGGAAATGATGATGTTCTCGAATGCCTTTGTTTTGATTTAGTTTTTAAGGATTTCTTTGTTACACGGAGCAAAGTAACCAGAAAATATTCACATTTAAGGAGCTGCAAAATCTGAAAAGTTGTTCAAATCGATTATCAACGTAGTTGACCATAATCTTTGAAGTCCTAGTGACTCTGAGATTCCCCTTCTTCTTTTTCTGAGGCTGCAGCCTCTCACGGTGCTGTCAACGTGTCTGCCTCACTTGACGTTGCCCCCAACCTGTGAAGGGAGTGGAGGCCAAATGCACAGGTCAAGGCAGAATCAACAGCTCTGTTTGTTCGAACGATGTTGAGGTCTTGTTTTACCTTTTTTCGTGAAGGCACAGATGTATCTGTGATTGAACGCTCAGCGCCCTGTGCGGCTGGTTTCGCCGGGCCGATCTTAGGAGGCAACGGATTTTTGCGCAACATGCGAGAAAGAAGGACAGAAGGTTATGCCGGTTTGTGTGACAGGTGGAGCCCGAACACGATTTAAGAGGTTTTGACCTTTTTCAACTGATTTATTTCCCTCCTTTTAACCAAACGGCTACACACTGAGATTTGTGTTCTTCCCTCTAAGTCCTTCAAAGGAGAATCGGGATCTCTTAGAAAGGATCAGTCAGTCTTCTGTCCCCACTCTTATGCCGGTGAATAAGTCGCATAGATATAGCATAAAACCACAGTACCCAGATTTTATCACGAGGTATTTGTCGCAGCGGGCGCTTTGTGGAGCACCGTAGCAGTTTGTTCCCGCTAGATACTCCTCATCTTTTTTTTTTTCTTTTTGAAGAGCTTCGGCTTATCAGCTGGCTTTTTAGAGACCCGTGCAGGTGGATAGCAGCTGTAGAGGTTCACACAAGTCCACTGGGAAACACAAATAAAAAAAACCCTGAAAATGATATTCATTCTCATATTGTTGATATGTCTTAGGGGACGCGATAATACAGCAAAATCAAAACTGTAAAACGCCCCGGTGCTGTCACAGCGGAGGCGAGGAAAAGGACTCTTCCTGTGCGGAGCCTATTTCATATACATAAGCAATTTAAAGCGCTTGACAAATCACATTAAGGTTATAAGTGTAAGGTGAATGGACAACATAAAAGCCATTACACTACATTTAAATTGGATTTTAAATCATGGATGGTGGTCCTATAGGGTGTTATGTAGATCCGCCGGCGAACAATGCTAATTAAAAATGTGTTTTATGACACTCTGAAGGCCAATGTTTGTTAGAATAACTTTTAGTCATCAAAGATATTGTGATTTCTTGCGACGCCATTTTTGAAAATTTGAGACAAATCAATGTTTTATTACGGAGAGTTACGGTAACTCTCCCGTACGACAGAGTATTAGCTATAAACCTGTGTCAGGATGAGAAACGTAAATTATCTATTTTAATTTTAATTAACTTAATTTTGTTTGGCACATCAGCTCTGCGTTATCTTGAGCATCAGGGCTTTTTAAAAAAGTGGGCAAGAAACTGAGTCTGTTTGGATGAAATAATCACACACACTTGGAGGAGCTATTTAATAATAAAACATTAGATAATGATTAAAAAAAAAAGAATCTCATAATATTACAACCTTATTCTCACAATGTTACTTTATTCTCGTAAAATTATGACTTTTTAATATTACAACTTTATTCTCATAATATTATGACTTTATTCTCGAAATATAAATTTTTTTATTTTTGTTTTCCTCTTCAGTTTGGTCCTAGTACTTAGTTGTACGTGTAATTTTTCTTGTTTTATAATAGCTTTTGCATAGCTGTCTTCAGATACTCTTTTTGTCCTACCCGTGTTGAGTTTGAAAGCATTTACATTAAATTAAAAAACGGGAACCACACACACTTGGATTTTACACCATGTAGGACAACGGGTGGGGGATGTTTTTGTTTTGCGAGTTTAATATATGCACATGCTACACTTGTATGTACAAAGAGGTGCATCTGTTTGTGCATACTAACTATGTCAGGGTGTAAATTTACAGTTTCCTTCCATATTGCTTCCATAACACACACACACACACACACCCTTTATTGCAGTTTATATTACAAAATCTCACAGCTTGATATTATTGCCATGCAAATCTGAGATGCGCGTCTTCACAAATGCAGTGTTATTTGTTTACTCTGCTGTTCATTTTGAGGACGTGCAGAGTGAGAGAGAGAGACAGAGTGAGAGAGGTAGATAGATGGAGAGAGAGAGCTGACATAAAAGACCCCAAATGCCACAAATGGGGTTTCAATCAATTTTAATCTACTTGAGTCCTTGAGGTCTGCTCTCTGTTGTAATATGCCTTTGCCTCGGCTGACACGATCTGTGTCCTTCATGCCTCAGTCTCTGTTCGCGTTGGTCCGTCCCGTGCATGCAGGATAATCCATAGCTCCATCAGCGGTCTCACCCAGCTTCCGGGGCAGTATGAGGTAATAAAAACAGAGTGCGCAGGGGGGGTTGTGTAGTCGATGTTGTGTCTCCGTGATGCGTTTGTTGCTTTGCGGAGACGACAAAATGGGAATGAATCCTGCGACACGTTAAAGTTTCTCTCTGTAGAAACACCTCTCTCTCTCTCTGACCTTTCCCTTTTTCCTCCCTGACTTATTTTTTCCTGTCTGTATCCACTCTTTGCCTCACTCTCTCTCACTCCCCGCTCTTTGTCTGTCTTTGATGGCTCTAACCATCTGAGGCCCATATCACAGCCTCGTATCGCATAAGTGCAACCTCTCCCATCTCGCTATTTCATGCTCTTCAGCCTTTTTACCGCTGTGCTTGATGACTTCTAAGGGAGCTGATATTGATTCTTATTAGAAGAGTGAGAGACTGAGAGATTAGAGGGAAGGAGAGAGACTTTCCCTCAGTTTGCCCGGCAGCTGCAGGAAAGAGGGACGGGGGCTGGACTGCAGAGATTTAGAGGAGCTCGTTGAGGATGACTGTGGCGGCGGCGCTGACAGCTCTGCGGGGTGTCGCTGTCTGAGGTAAACGTGTTTGTGTTTGGCCGCTTCTTTTTGCTCTTATGCTGATTCTGATGAAAGCCTCACAGGTGACCAGTTTGCGGAGGCTTTTAGCCTGCAGGTAATACTTTGATGGTGACAAAATCGCTGTGAGCAATTTCGTTTGCGAGAGAGAAGAAGTGTGACTCAAACACTGGCTACGCCTGAATAAAATACACATTTTGACATATTTATCAGCCATTACCTTGCATTTTATATACATAGACTATTTGAATGGCCAATATTATACTTATCTGTATGATGTTCATACTCACAATGTAATTATTTAACCAGGTATCGTGATTGTGATATGATTCATATTGGTACAAATACAAAAAATAATACAAAATTGGCATCTGTTAACAAACATCACATTTATTTTGAGGGTGCGTAAATTCCTGCAGCACTTCAGAAAGCAATTAATATGAATGGTTCATTTTACTTTCATCAAATTAGTGTTTTCTATTTAGACCTTGCACTTTGTCAAATGATCTCCAACATGACAACCATTCATACGATCACTTCCTATATGACCAACAAAGTAAAAGCACAAGATTGCGAGCTTTTAATCTGAAATGTCTGTATGTTGTGTTGCTGCATGGGTGTGCAAGAATAAGTCTACAATATATACACTTTTATCAGTAGCAGAAACACTGTATTACTCGCAATGTAAGGACAGCTTCATGTTAATAAAAACAATATATATACATTAAAATAAAAAAACTACAGAGCTTGAAATGCAAATCATACTCACATTAGGCCTACATTAAACCATGTGAATTAATTTCAAATATTAGGCTAAAAAATGGCACATTCTGCACACTGACCGAAACCAGCTTTTGACCCACCTGTTGCTCGGTTGCCAGGTTTGTACGGATGCCCACAAAAGCAGACAACCAAATGTTTTCTGTGTTTCCAAAACAAATTGTAACTTTAACATCTCAATATTTGAGAAAATTAATATCCCATAAGTCATAGTAATTGACTTGACTCACTGATCACGAGTTTCAAGTCCACGTCAAGTCGAGTCTTTTACCAACGTCAGTCGAGCAAGTCTCAAATTTGCGAATGAAGTCATACTCGAGTCGAGGCACGTGACTCGAGTCCCCCACCTCTGCTTTACAGTTAAATTTTTCTTTTCATAAAAGTCATAAAATGTGCCTCTAAACTATAAAACAAAAATAATGCTCCGTGCAAAAGCCCTTATAAAAATAATAAGGTGCTGTGAAAGTTGAGGGGAAAAAAACAAATCTGTTATATTATGTGCTGTTAAAAACACTATAGCTGAAAAATGCTAAACCTGAGGTGAACTGCAGGTAACAATTCTCAGTAGTTTCATTACCGCAAGCCCAACCTGTCACATTACCATATTTCATACATTTTTATTACAGAAATATCAGTTTCTGTCTCTTTTCATTCTCTTTTGTTTTTGCAAAGCAATCGCCTCATCTGTTCCTTTCGCTCGAAACCGCAAGACAAATATCTACAAAACTGTTTTTGCAAACCATAAAAATTCACTCTCATCTCCTCGGATGCACATTTCTGCGTATGGATATCATGGCACAGGAGGTTTTGAGTGAACGAGGCAGTGATGGAGGCAACAGTATGCATCATATTCAGACTCTGGGCTATTAAACAGCACCGGCGCTGCAGTCGTACTGCATCAGCCCTCTGGTTTGATTTGATCCATGGAGGAAAAAGATGGAGGGAGGTGGGGGGGGGGGGGGGCTATAGTCTGTTGGGCAAACATGTCATGTTGGCTCCAGCAGCCAGTTAGCACGTTAGCTGCTACCACAGAAGTGTCCAGAGGGAGCGGGACTGGAAGAGACGGTCCAGTGGTGAATCTGTAATGTGGCTCCTACCGTCTTTCAATTTTCCCTGCCCTTTTTTCTATCTTTCTGTTTCACACACACACACACACACACACACACACACAAAGACTGATGACCATGAGCTGTGGCCTTATCAAAGAGAGAGAGAGAGGAGGAGGAGGAGAAGGCGGGCAGATTGGGACAGCAGCCTGAGGTTGGGTGCTTCTCCTTGGGTGTGCTGGTTGTAGCCTCAAAAGTGGAGCAGAGACACAAATCAAATAGCGGCTTTTTATATATAGGCTACCGATTACACCCAGGATATTTTTCTGTTTGCATCCATCTTCTCTTATTTATATACCGCGCCCGTATTCCATTCCAGAAATCTCCACTTTCTATTTCAGTATCGTTGAAATATCCAGACTGGAATAATAGTTTTTTTTTTTTTTCCTGTCTTTGCGTACAATTTGCTGTGAAGTCGTTGTTCTGTTTTTGTTTTTCCCCCTCACATCACAGACAATTCTGAGAAAGTACATCTGAGTCCGATATAGTGGATTATTATTATTGTTATTTTTTTTGTTGTTGTTGCTGGCATCGTGTTTCTCTGAGCATACTGTCACCTGTGATTTCAGAAAATGCTTCTCGGCAAATAACAGCCATTACGATAACAGCATTGAGTCAAAAAAGAGGGAGAAAAAAAGGTAAAATATAACATCATTAAGGTTGTTATAGACAAAAGGGACTTATTTCTGCTCTGCAATGGAGCTCTTTCAAACCGGATCTTATTGTAAATGTGTTACTAAAAACCTCAAAAATGAGGATACAAACTATGTAAAAGTGCCAGGATCAAACCATTTGCTACACAAACATGTAAAGAAGTGATATTTTCACCATTTTGGTAAAAAAAAAATCCTTATCCATATACAGGAGAGAAACTGTTTTCAGTCTTTACTCTAAAGTCGTAACCAACGGCTGTTTTTCGAAAAATATCTGTGTGAAGAGGAGAAGTTCTGCATTTGCTTTGCATGCCCTTAAAAAAAAAAAAAAAAAAAAAAAACTTCTAAAAGAAATAAGTCTACTTTATATTCCCTTTGTAAATTACATCTGATATTAAAGTGCTACAATAAGATATAGTGAGGTACGATTCAGTATCTGAACTATCCAGACTGGAATAATAATAGATATTTCTGGCGCTGTTCAAAAGCTATAAAATATGCTGTGAGGTTTGTTTTCCCCCCTCACTTCAGAAACAATTTTGAACAAGTACAACTTTGTTGATGTAATGGATTTTTTTTTTTTGTTTAATCTCCCATTTTGGCTTTGTGTCTCTCTGAACATCACGTCGCCTGTGATTTCTCCCCCCCCCCCCCCCCAAAAAAAAGCTTTTGTCAAATAACAGCCAATGAAATAACTACCATTATAGAGTCAATAAAAAAAGTAGAAAATAACAGAAGAAGACTAGGAGACGTGATTCAAATAAAATATAGCAGCATTAAGGTTATAAGTTACTTATTTCTGCTCTGCATAGATGATGGAGCACTCTGAACCCAGAAGTCTCTTTTACATTCCCTTTGTAAATTAGGTCCAATATGAAAATGCTACAATAAGATATAGAAAGGTTTTGCCCAGTTTCAAAGCATGGATGAAAATTTAATTTTTACTTACTTTACTTTTGAAACACTAAGGACTTTGTGTTGCATAATTTAAATCCATGAATTTGTTTAATTTGTATGGCTATCAGCTACTTTTAAAAAGTTTGATATTGGCTACTGACTATTTGGCTATTTGAACAAATTAAAATGGTACCATAATGTGGAGTTTTTTATGGGTGCTTTAGGATCCTGGTTCCAAAATGAGTTGTAAATTTGACCTTGTAAAAGGTCTATGGACACAACATTATACACCAAAGTAATACAGTATATTATTTTATAGCCTCATGAATTTTTATTTTTAATTGATTGTATAAAATATTCTGTATCCTATATGTAATATGCCAAAACTTGAAAATGGACTGTACATTTGACCTTGTAAAAGGTCTATGGACACAGCTTTATACACACAAGTAATATATTATTTTATAGTATTTTATTTAAAGTTAATTTATTCAGGCTTTTATAACATATTCTGTATCATATATGTAATTTGCCAAAGCTTGAAAATGGACTGTAAATTTTACCTTGTAAAAGGTCTATGGACAGAACATTATACACAGAGGTAATACAGTATATTATTTTATAGCCTCATGTGAGTTTTTTACTTATTCAGGCTTTTGTATAATTTTCTCTATTGTATATGTAATTTGTCAAAGCTGAAAATGGACTGTACATTTGACCTTGTAAAGGGTCAATGGACACAGCTTTGTACACACAAGTAATATATTATTTATAGCCTCATGTGATTTTATTTAATTTTTAAAAAAAAAATGTATTCAGGCTTTTATAAAATATTCTGCATCCTATATGTTATTTGCCAAAGGACCGTAAATTTGACCTTGTAACATGTCTATGCACACAGCATTGTACACATACGTAATATTTTATTTTATCGCCTCATCTGAGTTTTTTTAATTTGATCTAGCTTTTATATAATATTCTGTATTGTATATATAATTTGCTAAAGCTTGAAAATGGACTGTACATTTGACCTTGTAGAAGGTCTATGCACACAGCATTATATAAGTAATATGTTATTTTATAGCCTTGTGTGAGTTTTCCTTATTTTTTATGTATTCAGGCTTTTGTGCTTTACAAGTTAACACTGGATTTGATTGGATATTAATTTTATTGGGGGGGAGTGGGGGACAGGAGTTATACAACTCCATTTGATTCAAAGTCACAATGTCGAGAGAGAGTTAGGAAAAGCAACTTTTTTCACTCTTGTCAGCTCCTCTCTCTCCTTCCCCGCACACCTCCTTAACATTATCGCGGCAGCTTGCTCCAACTGTCAAGTCATTGCTGTCAAAGGCTATGATAAAGTGTGAGAAGCAAAGTCCCAAATGAGAAGTGTCTCTATCTTTCTCATTCCCCCTTTTTTGTGTGTGTGTGTGTGTGTGTGTGTGGGGGGGGGCGGGTTATTGCATTGTGAATTTTGGGAAATAATAATACCAGGCACAACCTCCTGAGTGACTGGTATCAAAACAGTTTCTTTTGTGGCTTCACACACGCGCATGTGTTTTTGCTGTGTGACAGAAATACAATAGAAGGAATGCTTGTATTTTCCCTGCAGGGTGGGAAAATAAGCTGACGAGTGGCTCACATTAACATAAAAATAATGCAAAGTGTCATGCTCTGGCTTTCATTTGGTGGCAGCGTTACAGTAAGTTTTTCCATCCATTACCCTTGCATTATGTTGCTTCTTTTTTTTTCTTTTGCCTCCTCCCTGTTGGATTCCACAATAAGGAAACTCTATTGCAAACGGACACAGAGGTTCGCATTTAATTTGAAAGTCCCTTTTCACATAATACAACATTAACAATCACTATTAAAATGAAAGTTGTCTAATCTTTAAAAATTAGGTTCTTTAAATGGGTAATAATTAAGCTAAAGCATTTGATTTTTTTTTTTTTTTCTCCAAAAACACTGTGTGCCGCCTCTCCCTTTTCTCTAATGCAGCCAAAGATGAGTAAGTGGTCCACTTTCTGTGTGTGTGTGTGTGTGTGTGTGTGTCTGCATGTGCATGTGCAGTAATTCCATATGCATACATTGACTGTAAATATTTAATATCCCAGATGATATAGCTCATACAGATGCCATAATGCATTCAGGCAAGTCGTTCTGCTCCCTCTTAATGAAGCTGCATTATCCACATATCCCCTCTGCCCAGAACCCACTGCACACTACGTTCATAAATCTGCAGGCACGAGGTGATGAAGTGGACCCAGGTGTTCCAAGGTTCTGAGATGTTGATAACGTCAGAGGTTATTGATGCCCCATTGTTGTGCATCTTGCTCTCTGTGTTTTATCATAATTAATTCAGGTTGAATGAGAAAGAGGCCACTAAAGTTCTCTTGAGAAGTGCTCGATAAGCACATATGGATACAATGAAAAGCAGTGGCATAAACGTGTTGTGCGTTTTCACTTTGATGCAGAGTATCCGCAGATGGAGTTTATCCTAAAGGGAATTTTAAAATGTTTATTTTTGTTAAATTCTGAAGTTGGTGAAGCCCTTTAGCTGAACATCAGCGGCGCCCAAGTGTTCAGTGTTCACGAAGAGGGATGTTTGCTCGGGAGAATAACTAAATCCACCGCATCTGGCTTTCAAATAAGCCGCCAGACCCTTGTGTTGAAGTATAATCTCGCTCTATAAAGAGCTGGCACACCAATCACTTGGCTCGCCACAGTCGTCCGAAACATCTCACCCTTATAAATCTTCAAGAGCTCGTGCTGCACGTCCTTAGCTCAGCTGTCTCTCACTCTTGCCTTGTCTTTTAGACAGAGTCTCACATGGGGGGGATAGATATAAATGTGTGCTTTAACAGTGCACACAGCTGCACTGGACAACACATCAGTCTTTGAGTTTGAATATTGTCCTCTTGCGACAAGAAATGAGCGGCATTTGTTGTGTTTGAAATTCCCCCTACTGTCGCTGCCATGGATGCCGGTCCTTTTTCCCCCTCACCCTCCTCAGTTCACTAATCTTACTGTAAGAGAAAATGTCCTCCTGCTGTGAACGTTTGTCTAAAGGGGCTGTGTGTGTTTGCAAGGCCATGAACAATTAATTAATAATTACTGCCTCTAAGGAGCCCCTCAGGGCCCATGTTGGGATTTACAGCAGAAGGAGGATGTCACTTCAGCGTGGGTGTAGACTCCACTGCTGCTGCTGCTGCTGCTGCTGCTGCTGCTGAAATGGTGTTGTTGTCTGGGGTCTACGTACTGTTTGCTGCCTTGATTTTCTCATCAATAGACTTTCACAAGCCGTGACTCATTTCTACGGGATGTTGTGTAAGTTGCAGTGTTCACATTTTGTGTGTGTTTGCACAGCAATAGATGAATGATAAATCTAAAATAAACCTGAACAGCAGCAAAGCAAAAATGTCAAACAAATATTTGAATTACTGCTAGAAATAAGGATTTACATTGCCTATATATAAAGCACAATAAAAGTTACATTCATATGAAGAAAATGTAAACATAAACCTATTTTACTGTCTATAGCTATGCTGTAAGAAGTCGGGAATAACTGAATAACTTCCACAGTCAGATCTAAAAGTTTCTACTGTGTACGATATAATTTAGCCACTCCCAAATTTAATAGTTCCACGGCCCATTTTAAATTTGCAAACATCATTTACAGCGCTCCAAAACCTTTAATGACAATCCTTAATCCCACATCAATTACAAAAGATTAAAGTTCCAGTATGAATATGAGGGGTCAACTCCGGTGTCACCTTTTATGCACTATTTAAAATCCCACTTTTATTACTTCTGATCACTTCTTAAAAATGTATGGAGACTAATTTATGGTTAAAAAAAAATGACCTTACATTCACCAGGTGGCCGTGGCCCACACTTTAGGTATCACTGATATAGAGAAATCTGAGAAGGCATTTAAAGTGGATTTTTCAGGAGCCAGCAGAAGAAATTAAAGGTCTAAATCTGCTGCCTCAGATCTGTATGAAGCTCTTTCACAGCAGTGTCTTTATGTAGTGTGTTGTTGTTTTTCCCTTCGCACACTGTACAGTTTGAGTCACGCTTGTGTCATCTCCTCTGACAGTCGCAGCTTTAGAAATCAAATCATTACAAAGAAACTCATTAGTGCAATGTAGCAGTGATTTTGTGTTGTCACACACACGCACACACACACAGCACAAATATCATGGCACTGGTAACCTGATGTTAAAGATCAATTGATTCCATTTAACCTGGGAATAATACGTCTCTAAATCAGTCAATCGTCAATTCTAAATAAATAAAATAAATAGCAGCATTTACAGCTTTATGATGCACTCGTAAAGCTGTAAATGCTTTCATTCTCAAAAGTTTCAAAAGCCCCCCCACCTTCTGTAAGCAGCAGTTTTGTTTTGTCCATGAAATCACCTCAGGGACATGCATGAAAAACAACCGTTGAAGTAACCGTTAGTTGTTTGTTGCTGCTGTGATACCGCCGTGTTTGTCCAAATGTCAGTCTGCAACGAGCTTGATGGAAACATGTCAGCTCATGCTATATATATACTATATATATATATATATATGTATACATATATACATACGTATCTATATATATGTATAATTTCTTGCCGCAAAGATGGAGGAAAGCTGCTGAGGAAAAAGTATTCACTCACTCACTCACTCGCTCACAGACTGCCCCAATCCAGCGCACTCAAGCCCATCTGGCACTGGGAGAGAAAGCGCTTTCCCTTTTTAACCTCCATTACTCACAAGGTGCTGATTTCATATGATGGGTGTCAGAGCCCTGCAGTGTACATCTCTACTCCCCCAGCACCCACTTATCTTCCTTTCATCTCTTCCTTGTGATTACAGTTTCTTTCTTTTTTTTTGTTGAGCCTAAGGGAATCAGATAGTCCCCCCTCCCCCCCCCTATATTTTTAGCTGAGATGGATGGATGGATGGAAACATTATATTATTTTAATGTTCTCCCCCAATTGTTAGTTTGATGCAGCTAACAGCTAAAACTTATTTGAAAGTTATATTTATAAGTGTGATCTGCAATCATTGCATCAGCAGATGCAGATAAAATGTACATGTTATGTATCTAGTCCAGAGGGAATTTTTTTTGTGATAATATATATAGGAATGATGACATTACATAGAATTTCAAAACAAAAGAAATTATAATAAGAATAGTGACTTTATGACATGCACTGTTTTTGGAAATTTGACTTTCTCAAGAGATGTACTCTTCAGAAAGCAAACAAAACTTTTTTTCAAGCAAATGAAATATCGATGTAATCATTCAGAAATATAGAATTTCATTGTTTGAAAACAAAACTGCGCTTTGGAGCAGTATTTAACGTTAGTTCAAGTTAGATAATTACAATTATTTTGTCGGATGTCGTCATACGAAACTTGGGGGGAGTGAATTCCAGGCGGACAGCGACAGCGATTCCGGTCCATTGAGCTGTCGTTACAAAACTCAGTAGCCAATCAGCAGGCAGCTTCCTAAGGCCCGCCCATGGTTAGAATCACACAAATTCTATATTGTATTGACACAAATCTAATTCCATAAACAAGAAAATTCTGTAATTATCGATAAAATTGAATCACAATAGTTGTAGAATTGCAATCAATATGAGTAACAATACACATGGAAGAGCAATTAGCAAATGACAAAGGCTCAGTGTTTACTTTATGGTCAGTAAAAGACCCTAAAAAATGGAAGCAAGTTATATCTTTAATTTCTCATCCTTGCATGAGAATATACAGTTGTTAATAATTTATTATTTATCAAAAGAGTTGCAAAATGAATAGAAAATAATAGTAAAGACAATGACAAGATTAGAAATAATGATTTTTATTCCAAATAATCATTTTGCCCTTTCGTCAAAGAACCAGCAAAACTGTTTTCAGCTGTGCTAGCATGATTGCACAAGGGTTTTCAAAGGTTTTCTAATCATCCAATAGCCTTCTAACACGATTAGCAACCTACCTATGTACATATTCCGTTAAAAAACACATAGCTAAAATAGTTGTTTACCACATTAACAATGTATAGAGTGTATTTCTGATTCATTTAATGTTATAGTCATTGAAAAAAGTGCTTTTCCTTAAAAACTAAGGACATTTCTAAGTGACCCCAAACTTTTGACCGGTAGTGTATGTTCAGAGCTCGAGATGGTGGTGGGGATATTAAACAGAGGGAGTTAAAGGAGCAGGTGATCTGCTCTCGTCTTTAGTTCCACAGGGTCACAACAGAGTGAAAGCGATCGCACGTTGCCTTTTAACAAGCTCGTTTCCAGCTTGTGTTTGCACGTAAATAATGGACAAAAGTGTGCGTCATTTTTTTTTAATATATATATATATTTTTTTTAATGTGTATAGTTGTTTAAAAATGAGGGGACTGTGACAGTGTGGCCCGCACATGACTGGGATGTGGTGTCTGTCTGTGTGTGTGTGTGTGTGATGCTGCAGTGGGAAGTAATTTGGTGGTGACTGGATGTAAATATAATGCGGCTGTGATGATCCTCCTCATTAAAGCAGCGGAGGAACAGCTGCACGAGTACACAGGGCAACTAAAGAAGGGAGGCACTCTATTGTGACTGAAATGATAAAAAGCATAATTAGGTAGTCAATGTTGTGTTCCATCTCTCTCTCTCTCTCTTCCTCTCTCTTCCCCTCCCTAGCCCTCGCTCTGTCTTGCGCTGATAGGTGCAACTCCGTGTTTCCTCTCCATTTTCAGAAATGATGTTGTTCATTAATGCAATGCAATTTCAGGCCGCGCCGTCGCTCTTCTCCGCCGATGCGTTTTGTCTTTGGTAATTTACCTTTATTGGCTGGCTTAGCAATTTCGTCTGAACACGGGTTCATTTAATAATGTATGCGTCTGTGTTGTCGCGCACTGTTTCAAGCCCCACCTGTAATTGCCACGCAGCTGGCTCCGATGGATGTACCAACTGAATGTCTGTGTGAACAAAAAGAACAAGAAAAAAGACAAAATAGTCATTATAGTAATAATAAATCCAATGGTTCTGTGCTCTTTTAAAAACAAACAAACAAAAAAATCAGCTTTGTTGGTTGATCTATAGCTGTTTTAATGTTGAATTTTAATGTTTGTTTACCCTGCAGTGTGAAGTGTCTTTTTCGTTACCATCGAAATGAGTAGATGATTGCTTAATATGCTGTGAATGTATAGATAATGTTCTGTGGAGACTAAGTAGCTCACTTAGTGGTACTCTCATATGGAAAATAGCATTTGCATTTATGAAAGAGGGGAGGGAGTGGGGGGAAAAAAACTGTGCATTCATCTGAGCTCCCGTTTGTGTTTGTTCGTGAGGCATTTGTCTGCAACTCACAATTATCTTCATAACCGATTCATCTGTGTATGATTATTTACTGAAGCATCTTGATCGGTGCAATTTTGTTGTTGTACGGAGCA
Source organism: Microchirus variegatus (assembly GCF_963457635.1). Lineage (NCBI taxonomy): Eukaryota > Metazoa > Chordata > Actinopteri > Pleuronectiformes > Soleidae > Microchirus > Microchirus variegatus. The sequence goes on from NC_139821.1 coordinate 10,786,262, forward strand.
AAAATCTTGAAATATTCACCTTTGAGATGCTGAAAATGCAGAAAACTCATCAAACGGATGATCAAAATAGTTGATTAATTTAGTAATTGATTTAAAATCTCAATACCAATACCACTCTGTGTCCAATACAGTCTTTCTACAAACGTACACTAATCTGTTTTGCTGTTCTTTCCTCTTATATTTTAAAATATGTCCATAATTATCAACATGAACACTGTATTACTGTGGCAGATGTTTATTTCCCACTCACATTCTGGTCACGTGACATAAATGACGCACATTCCTCTCTTACAGTCTGTGCTTAGTGAAGCGTTGGGTCATATTAAGTTGTGTTTTTTGGATATCCGATCCAGATATGACACTAAAAGTGTTTACTCATCCCAAGTAGTGAAGTGAAAGATGCTAAATTAGCATAGAATACAAGGATTGGACACAAAGATCAGAGGGAATTATAAAATATCTCTTAAATAGGCTCAAATAGGCTTAAATAAATACTTTTACATCTATATTTTCCCCCGATTCAACACCTCCCATGTCCTTATTGTGCCGTGTTTGCATGTGCATTTATGAGTGCGTGCGTGTGTTCTGTGTGTCCTGAAATACAACGGCAGTCGCCCTCCGCTCTCATCTAATTGTTCTGCAAAGCCCCGTGAGGAAGATTGTGGTCACAGTTGTTTTTGTCCTTGGGTTTGGAGCACCACTGGCTCACCTTGCCGGTAATAAAAAAAAAACAAAAAAAAAACAGAGCCGTGCCTTCTGTTAAGTGCTCGCTGACATTAAAAAAAAAAAAAGAAAAAACGAGAAGTGTGTTTGTAAATGTTAGAGTGTCCCTTAGAAGGAGGACAGACATCATTATCCTCACCCTTCAGTCCACGGGAACCTTTTAATCTCCCTGTGAACAAAATGACAAGAATTAAGTAAAATTGAACCCCCCTCTTTCTTCCCCCCCCTGCGGCCACCACATGGGGGCAATTTTTATAAGAGCCAGTTAGGGGGATCACATGATCAAAATATTATTAGTGTGGCTGCGACAGGCATGTGAAGCCAAGATGAATCTAGGATAAAAATAAAGGCAAATTAATACAAATAGTGTCTCCTTCACCGAGAGGGGGAATAAATCATATGTGGACTAATGTGGTGTGTTCCCTCTCCTTCTCTCACCATCACACAAGCACCCACCCCTTCTCTCCCTCTCTCTCATTGCTTTTCATTCCGCGACTCACTTCATCTGATTAAGTTACCTACGGTGTCCTTCTGTGTTCATAATCCGCTCTGAGAGGTGAGGTTGAAACTGGTGGCATTTGCTCTCTGCATGTGTCAGAATGTCACTGGGGGAGGGGAGAAATGCAGCTAACATTCTTTTTTTTTTTTTATATGAAATGAGGGTTCGTTTTCTGTGTGGACATACCTCAGTGTTTGCTTCTGTGGTGTGTTGGTAACAAAGCAAGAAGCACACAGATAAAAGCTCTCTTATTACCGGAGGCTGCAGCACCGCTCTGAAGCTACAGTAAAATATATGGCCCTATAATAATCGGTACATGGTGCCATAGTGCTTTTAAATATAATGAAAACAACAGAGGCAGAGCCATCTTGAACTGACCACATTGTGTTCCTTTTGAGGTTGAGGGGGATAAATCAATTGGAGTTCTCCCCTTAATTACTGTTCCCTGTCTCGGTAGAAGAGTATTTACTAAGCAACTTTGCTCCGCAGGTTAACATGCTGGCATATGGAAGCTGGCTTGACAGTCCCTCCTTTTTGGCATGACTAATCCAATCCACATGATTCCCCGTGTCCATCTGTGTGTGTGTGTTAATTCCATTAATTCCATTTTGGTGTTGGTGTGGATTAAAAAAAAAAACACATCTTCTGACACCTCTTTGAATGCACAAACATGGAGCTAAGCCCAGCACAGACTACAGAGTAGGCCACTGACAGGTAGTTGAAGGACCTGAAACAGTCATTGTGACATTTTTATATATTAATGATTCATGTAAGGCATAATTGATAAATGTGGGTCATGGCAATCTGTTGAATTATTTACTTTAGCTTTACTTTTTTTTTTTTTCTACTGTAGCCTTGTATAAAAGCATTTAGGATACTGTGCATATGAAAAAAACTCATGATAAAAAGGGCAGTTTATAATTTAAAAAATGGTTAAAATATGTGCTGAAAAATATATATAATATGTACAATTTCAATTTCACTCTAATGAGTTTGAGAGTCCATGATTTTGGAAAAAATCAATTCATTGGCCGTGTAAGTCTGACTCTGCCTCCGTAGGTGGCACTGATTCTCTCTTGAATCAGTTTCCTGTTGACTTTTACGTCACTGAAAAATAAACAAAGCAAGCACATAAGCAAATGGTGAGATGGATCGTGCCGTAGTTCTGTATGTTGAATATCTGCTGTACTGCAGTTTACATACAAGTTTGACTCCAGTCCGACTAAGCTATACATGAAGGAGTAATCAGACTATGAATCGCATTATCCAGGTATGTTAGTCAGACTAAGACTAGGACTTTAGTTGGAAAAGAAACTTAAGTTAAAAAGCATTTGTGGATAATGGTTTTTGCTCGATTTTAGTCAAGCTAGTCTTTTAACACTTGTTTTTACATGCACGTAAATGCACTGAACGTACGAGACATTTAACATTCTGTCCAATAAGAGTGCTTGTTTCTGCCTGTTTTATTAGAGGAATCATTATTAAAGAACTACTCACACCACAGACTGTATATAAAAGGGTAGATATTCTCCCATTTGTAAATCAAACTCCTGCTCGGAAGCCTTGACATTTGCAGTTTGATTGGCGCCTACATTATCCCTCTTCGGTCAGTTCACTTCCTTTCACATTAGCCTCACTCCTTTTATAAACCATGAGTTTTCATGAAGTGTCGTTCATGAGTGTCGGTGACACTGCTGAGTCAAATTGGCAGGGAGATTTTCTAAGACATATTTTTAAATCAATATATATACATATATATATATATTTGGCAACAGCATATAGATGATCATATCTCATTAGTCAGGATGTTAGTATAATGTTGCAGACAAACCATATGTCTCATGAAGAGAAGGTGACAGTGATTGATACTCCATAACTCTAACTGCCACTCGGGCTGGTTGGCAAATACGATCAAATTTGAATGATTTGGAAGAGTATTTATTGTATCCAGGGTTACTGGTCGTGGGGGAAAGTTTTCTTCTCTGAACTCTTCTCTGAAAAAAAACTGCTACCTTGGGACTGTAATGGGACTGGGCTAGACTGATTTGATGGTGCAGAGGGCACGTCCCGATTGACGGATGGAAGGGGAAGGGTAAAGTCTGGCCTCAGGTGATTGTGTGTTGCGCGCACACCTGCGGGCAAGCAAACCTTGCTCCCCGACAAATCTCCGTCAGTCTAAACTGAGGCCAGAGGTTCTGTCCCTAGGGGAACAGCACTTTGTATGAGTACTTACTGTGGATATAGCACTTATAAAAGGCCACGACTTGTTGAAATGTGTTGTGCACCAAAAAACAATTTTTTTGTGTGTGAAATTCATACATTTGATGGATCGCTGTTGAGAAAATAATTGTAGTTTTAATACAAAAAAGTTTTGCACATTTGAAGTGCAAAAATGTCATTATATTTTCTATGGATTTGTTAGAGACCATCATTTCTGGTAATCCGTGCATTGATTCGTTGTCCTCTGTCCCTCCATGGCAATGCGCTATATATATAATTTACCCAAGAGAACCAACAAATTAAAAATAAAGCTTTTATATTTGACTGCAGCCATTATGGAAACTTTTTAAAAGCCTTGGTAGGTGCCGGATGAAAACAAGTCAATCCGCAAAAGAGCATTCATCCTAAATTGCAGGCCCCAGGACAGAGAGTCCTGCTGCTTTTAATTCTAGCCATTCTGTCAGACATTGTTTTACACCTGGGATGTCAGGTGAATGCAATTAGCCATTATACGCTCGAAAATCAGCAGCACTCGGAGTCCTTAAGGCCAAGACAGAAAGCCATAATTGCCACAAAGTGATAAGATTCCCCTTGAAATTCATTGTACCACTAAAAACAGTGAAAAGAGAAGCTTTTCTTGGCAATCGCCTTTGTAATTATACTATTTGGCATAAATGTATCAGGATTTATTGATGTCAGACAATAAAGTGAGGGTTAACAGAATAAATCATCATGGAAAGAAATTCCGAGACCCATTATGGACCAGGCCAAAAGTGCTTTGTTCCTGCTATGCATTGAGCAAATATTATGCCAAGATGACATTTTACATTCTCGTAAGTGAAGGTGTCCTCTGCTTTTCTTGCATTACAAGAGTCCACAGTTCTAGTGGACTCTTGAAACAGGAGTGCGTCTTAATGGGTCTGTAAACAGTTTGGAAAAATGAATCACTCACGGAAAATCAGCCTCCGACATCAACAGCTTCAAAACAACATGGACACAATTGTTCACCGAGGCTTGTGCGGTTACAGGATGGGTCAATAACTCCTCTTATTCATTCAAAATGGCCTCATATTCCACAGCTATTTAGGCAAATGGACGGACAACATATAACACACAGTGGGCTTTGTTTTCATTGACGTAAATGACAAAATAACATCAAGGGGCAAAAGAATCTTTAGTTTTAAGATCCACAACTGAGAGGATTCACTCTCTGGCTATACATTGTGCATCAATAAACATGTTTTTATGTACATGCTATTATTCAGCATGTAGTCCATTTAGGGTGGAACTAATGAGTGTGCCAGTGGCCCCACCCCACAGTTATTGGCAGTAATTACATGATTTAATATTAACAAGCTCATTTGCATGACTACAACGAGAGGAGAGGAGAGCAGAGGAGACGAGATCCACCTCTCATTATAACATTATGAAAGTCTTAATGTTGTGATTTTATTAATTGTAATGAAAACATATTATTGCATGTAGTGTAATGAAAGATTGAGGGGAGTCTGTAAAAAAGAACAAACTGAGAAAATAGTTTGTTCTAATTCAATCGTGGAATATAGATGCAAAGAAAAAATTGACTGTATGTAGAATATCACGTCATTATCATCCATTTATCATACAGACGTTTTTATTAAATATAACATATATATATATATATATATAGGCAACAACAGCACGTAATTTATATGCATATGATAACCCACCTCGATTTTTCATAACTAAACATCGTATGTCATATTATCAATAATAAATAAATAACATTGTAGGTGTTTAAGCAAGGGAGGCAGCAGAATATACAAACTCATAGACTGGGAGCTGGTGGGTTCTGGGCGCGCGCACACACACACACACACACACACACACACACACACACACACACACACACACACACACACACACACACACACACACACACACACACACACACACACACACACACACACACACACACGCACACACACACACACAGGCACATAGAAATGTGGGTTACTTGGAGACAAGAGGATCCTCCTGAGACAGTGAAAAAGTCAACATGGTGAGTTACAGAGTCCATAGGGAGCAGGCCACCAGAGACCAAAACTATACTGATGGATAAAGACAGTGAGGGAAAGACAAGATATTTTATTGTGTGTGTGTGTGTGTGTGTGTGTGAGGGAGTGAGAGAGATTTTCATCATAAAAAGTGGTTATAGTCTTCATGTTGTCATGAGAACATCTACTGAATAACCAGCAGGGGGAGACTCTGTTGGTTGCAAAAATAACTTCATGGGGAAAACAAGCCTCTCACTTCTCACTGTATTTATAATGTCAGTAAATATTTTCCTGAAGAGTTAAAGGTCACTCACTACTTTCAGAGCTTCTCCCAAAGAACATTTAGTAAATTATGTTCCTGTTCCTGTAGGGAACAACTGTTGACACCACCCACATTTTTATCATGGTAGCCCCTTAAGGAGATACATAAAATGTACTGCCTTGCCTCGCCTCTACACGGTTTGGTTGTGTTTCCATTAGCACGGCTGCATGAATCTGCCGTGACTTTGTTTTATACGCGACACACACAAGTTGGTGACTTGTAAAGCAGTTGATTTTGGTGTACTGAATCATAGTTTAGTACTTCCTCCATGACCGGAGCACAGAGTCTGACAGACTGAACACAGCGGCAGGGTTTGTGATGTGGCTCAGCGCTTGCGATTACAGGCTTTTAGCAGTTGCTGTCACTTAACACACCCGAGTGAGATTTTTCCGTGCTAAATGTTGGAGATTAACCCATGTTTTCAGGATTGTTAAACTTCCCATATTATACCATATTTCTCCAAGTTAACCTGTGTCTGTGACATGCTTTGGTCAAAATACCATAAGGATGAAGCAACACAGCAGTTCATTCACCCTGCCAAAACAGCCCTGTTCAGAACGCTCTGTTAAGTAGTATCTCTTGAAAAAAAAAGTAAAACGTTACAGGAAATTACATCAGCCATAGAGGCTACTGGGAGCTAACAGCAGTTAGCATTTGGAAAAGTGATCATTTGCAGGCTCTAGCAGGCACATTGCTGTCATATATAAAATGTATCCTCTGAGGCTGGAAGTTTGTGTAGGACTCTGTGCTGCACTGTGGAGCCAAGAATAGAACTTTTTGTGGGCTTCCGGTTTTCGGATACCGTTGCCCTCGTCCGCACTCTTGTGTTTTTTAGGGACAAAGCGGAGCTCCGCGAGACAACAATTCCAGGAATTTAACGCATTGGCCATTCGCTAATGGAAAAGCAAAATAACGAGTCGAGTTGTGCTAGTGGTAACACGCAAATAGAGGCAGCGCTACTATTGCCAAATCCTTTTAGAGTCACTGTTCTACCTTACAGCAGCAGCAGCAGCATCCCTCCTCACCGTGTTTATGTCTATATGTTAAGCTGCGTCAGAGCACTCTGTTGTAATCCCATTGGTCAGCACAGACAAGGCTATAGCATTCTAACATGCAAGACTTCCCGTCTCGGTGTCATGGAGCGTCCGAGGCGTTGCTACGCAGCATTGCCAATACGTCATTCCCAACATTCATAATCGGGTCCCACACTGGAAATGTGTCATGCTTGAAAATCGGCCTGAATTTGTGTAGGGTGATCCATGGCAATTTGAATATGTGCTTAAATTGCAGTAAATCTGTCAGTCATCTTTGTTAAAAAAAAATGCATAGTCTGACAACATTAAATACAGGGTAATGAAAATATCGTCAATTTCAACTTTATTTTCTGATGCGTGTGCACCACTCTAAGGTTAATTTAATTTGGCCCTGTCATTCCACCAGCGCTCCTGCCCAGCTCACTGTGTGTTGTTTGGATGTTTGGTGCTCTTATTTTTGAGGCATTTTTTAAATTTTCTCTTTATATCCACACAGTGCTTTGCTAAACGCAAGTCTCTCCTTTTTGCTGATTTACTCTGAGTGGCTATTTCATCGACAGTACATAGCTATAATAAACTTAATTTGCTCTCCTCTGTGTACATGTATCCATGCCCTCTTGTATATGTGGGTTTTTAAATGAATATTTCTGTAACAGATTATCAAACACACTGCAGGGAGTGAAGTTTTCAAAAGTGTAATGTGGTTGTTTATAACGGCATTTTTTGAATTAACATTTACACTTAAATTGACAAAGTTGTAGGTGGACAAAAATGGGATTCTTTATGCTATTATGTGCATCTACTTGTAATAAAACAATGGTGTCTATGCGTCACAGCTGCAGCTAATGTTTAAGAGCTTACCGGCTTGAGATTGAGCCACAGCGATGCCTTCCAGCAGCTCGTCTGACTCACCAGATGTACTCTCTGGGCATCAATCTCAGGTGGCATTCACTTTGTCATTATGCTTCCGGCCTGCGTTTTTTACATTTACAAAATGACATTTACTACTCGAATCAACACCAAACCGGCGCATGAGATGAGGCCTACTGAAAATGTCAACTTGTCAATTTATTTGCGTTAACAATTTCTCTCCCACCAGGACACTATTTTGCACGGCCATTACTGTTGCAGCCTTGGCGTGGTTGCCGCTCAGGAAAATTGTGATTGGTTTAAACAAACGAACCAGACATTTTTTATACCCCCATATGGCAGAATGATAATGGGTGCAGCCAGACCATTATCTAGTGCTGATACAGCAAATTAACTTATTGAGTGACAGATGTGAGCTTCCAGATCTGACTTTGGCCTTCTCTAAGTGGTTAGGAAGGTGAAGCATTTTCTAAAACTTTACAAGTGAATATTTCTGCATTAACCCTTTAACACCTAAGCCTTAAAATTTCCATCTGGACATTTGAACCATGAAAGGGCCAGAAAATTTCCTTTGAGTAAGTGCTTTTGTGCCTTTTTCCAGAATAACTTTAAACAATTTGAAAAGTTTTTATTTAAAAAAAAGTAGTAATACACAAACTTTTTGCGTGTTAAATTAGAACATTGAACAGTAAAAAAAAAACATATTTAATATAACATTTGTTTAAGTCTTAGTGTCTCAATGTCCAAAAACAGGCAAAAAAAATGGAAACTATGTACAGGTGTTTTTCCAACCCTCTCCTCTCTTGATTTGCTGGCTTCTTGCAACAGTGGGAACAAAATTACCGTAATAACCAAGTCAGCCTTGACATGCAACTTCTCAGCTTTCAGAAACCACTGGAATTTTTCCGATAGCACAAACCATTGCATAATTACGGTAATACAAAGTGAGTTTGTGCAAACGTTGTATGCGATATGCTCGGTGTTAAAGAGTTAATGCCAGGCAGTAGCTTTGAGATCAGGCGTGTTGTATTTGTTTGTATTTTGACAAGGACAAATCAATGGTGTGTAATTAAATACCAGGGTTTAACATAGAGGTAACACAAGGTTACATTTCGACCTGATCTGATCTAATTCAGCAGTCAACACGCTAGAAGATCTTGGTGTATCTGTTGACAGAGTCACTGTTGTTTTAATAAAAAAAAATAATCAATAATAATTGCAGTAACAGTAAATAGTGAGGCCATTATTGTCAAATTAAATCCCAGGTGGGAGTCTTACACATCAACACTAATTGCTGGGGATAATTACAGACCGTAAACACACTATGTTACAATTGCAGAGAAAAAAATGTCAGCCATTAAACGCCAGAAAAGTTTCCTGGTTGTGTGAGAAATATAACACTAATTGTTTCATCTCTGTAAAGCAGCTTGAGTCTCTAAATAACTTTGATTCATGTTCAACATTCAATGCATCTCGTCATTGTTTATGAGTCTGAAGAGCCCTAACCGCGTTCCAGCTTGTCTTTGTTCGCCGCTATCATGTTCACTCGTCGCTACTTGATCTCAACCCCCGCAAGCTCTTATGTAGACGGCGAAGCCAAAGCTCAGGAGAGGTAAATGTTTTGTACCAACAATTTGGAACGTTGCTGCGAAGAGAGTTGTTTGTGTGTGTGTGGGCGCCGTTAAAGAGAGACGGAAAGAAAGAAAGCAAGAACGAATGAGAGAGAAATGATATTCGCCACAGACCCTGTGGTAAAACCTGCAGGGCTTTGGAGCAAGAGTTGCTTAAGGGATGGTGTTAAGGATGGGATGTCCACCATTTTTGGGTGCACTTTGTCAAAAAACATCAGCAACAGCGACAGAGCATGACTTGATTGGCGAGCACGAGCTTGGAAAGTTTAACAATTCTCAACTTTTGCGGCAACTAAGTATTTCAGGAGATGCCTCTTCTACTGCATAGGTGTAAATCAGCTGTTGGGAAAATAGGGGAAATGGTTAAAGAAGAATTGAAGAGAAAGATGGACCAAACCTTCTTGTTTCCCCCATGGTGCCTAGATGTTTGATGTGGCTGCCTTTAAATTTGTCCTGGGACAAAGCGGCACAAGGTATAATCCACCTGCCAGTCCCGTTCAGCATCAGCAGCACTCTGGCAGGAACATTGTGCTCCCCCACTTAAACACAAAATACCATCAGTGCGAAACTGTAGCACCTATTCTTCTCTTCCTCCGTCTCCCCCTTCTCTGGATTACATTGCACCACCAGATAGTGACGTCAGTGTTGTTGTAGAAAAACTAGAGAAAGAGACAAAGTCAGAGAAGAGAAAAAAAAGCAATCAAGAGGGTGTTTTAGAGGCAGAGCAGGTATTAGCTAGAATGGAAAAGAGATGAGCAAATAAAGAAGATAAGACACAGGGGAAGAAATGAGTGAAACAAGGGGACGGAGTGCTTTTTCCGCTCCTTCCCAGCCCTGCTCACAGGCGAGGAGACCCCACGAGAGAGTCGAGATTGATCGGTTCATTTGGATTGGAAAAGTGGATCTCTCCCACCAAAAAACGTGTTTCCTTCTAAACCAAATGACAAATGAGCTATCGATTTGTTGTTTACAATCTGGGGTTGCACAATGCCCCCACAGCGTGCATGATGGACCTCATAATGGTCAGAGTCTCGAAGGTTTACCCCCGCCGCTAACTGGCAGCTCTCCAGTTCACACACACAGTGCCAACCACAGCACCGTGTGTGTGCAGCCCCTGTTATTATATCTAAATGGCGTGTGTTCTGCTCGGCTACACGCAAAATGACAAAGGCTGTGCTGAAAGAAAGTCTCTGCGGTCAGGAAAGAGGAGGTAGACAAATACAAGAAGTGGTGAAACACTTATTGTGGCTTAAATGAAGTGAAAATAAGACTCTTCGTTTTGGTGGTAAGATTACAACCCTGCACCTATTTCACTATTCTGTGTGTGTGTAAGGAAGAGGTTAGAATGAAACAAATCCTGGATGGACACAGATTATACTGAGAAGGTGGACAGACTTTGTGTTCCGGGCATCACAATAAGCTGGCGGTTACCATTTCCCTGACCTTTGCTATTGATCGTTGCCGATCCTTGGGAAATGTCAAGTTTAAAACTTCCTCACACCTCTGTACCACAACAGTATCCACTCGCAGTCATGCACCAGGCGCACTCGTCCTGCTGGAGCAACAGTGTAAAACATCATTTTATAGGGTTTTGTAAGGGGAGTACATCAATGGACACAATGCAGTTAAATTAATCTTTTGTGTTCCTCAAACATTCCAACATTGTTTAATTTGCATATCGCACCCAACCAGGGTTTCCGTTAGCCGTTAGCAACGTTTAGTCGTTGTCACATGAATTTGGCTGGCAAAAATGTGTCAAAGACAACTGATGACAGCTCTGCGTTGGGGTATGGTCCCTTGTCCTGTGGCCGAATGTGGATTCTCGCTCCAAAACCGAATCAAAACAGCCCAATGAAGCCGTCGCAGAACGCAAACGGAGACATAAACGGGGAATTGTGACATTTCGACCGAGCCGTGTGCACTAATTTTCCTTACTTTCATAATTTATTATGAAGTTGTCGCAAGAGATAAGCGTGTAAAGTCATCTTGAAGTTGCATTATGTAATAAGTCTAAAGAAACTGGGCATAAAATCCTCCTAATATGTCACAGAGACTCAGGAATAATATTCATATAACAAACTGAACTCACCAACAACAACAGTACAGCCAAAATATTTGCATTAAAAATATTATTTTACAGACCGCAAATCATGTTTATGTTTATCTAACGCCGTCTACCAATCATTGCAGTCAGTAGAGTCTCAGCTGCCGAGCAACCACGAGTTGCCAGTCACGTCTGAGCTACAATGGCGGAGAAAATGAAACCTAAAAGACCTCAGTGTTTTGAATTTGAGTGTCGTTTTTTGACCGCCACATTCTTACATATGTCGCTTTTAAATGTATTTCTGATGAATTCAGCAGCATATGTATTGTTTATATCTCATTTTAGTTTATAATAATTAGATTTTGCCTGCTCACTTTACAGGTTGTGGAATGTTTGTTTTCCAGAATTCAATGAAAACTTGTTCAATCTTAGATTGTGTCTGTCCGGCATTAAATATATACGGCCGGAATTTTTAAGCATTAATGGCCATATGGGCCGTCAAAAATATTTTTTAGCGCAAACTCTACTCCCAACATGGCAGTGAAAAGTCCCTGTGTCGACAGCAAAGGCTAATATTCGGTTTACATTGACATTGTGGTGTCAAGTTTCAAACTTATATCCAGAAAATCTGCAAAACAGATGTTGTTTCTCCATCTCTCTTGGAGGTTGCCATTAAACCCTCACAGCATGTTGAAGTTTTCATTAGTTTTCATTTTCATTATTTTTTCTTCAGCGGAATAGAAATTAGTGGAGATTAATGTTGCAGTTGCTAATTTTATTTTTAAGTTTGTGCAGTTATTTGCCATTTCATAAAAATAAAAGTGAAATTTGGATAAAAGTGGGGATGCTCTGTCGGAAACAGCTTTTCATGAGCTAATTAGCTTAACAGTTTTCTCATAAAAAAATGTCTTAATTTGAAAAGTAGACAGAAACTGTAACAGTCACATAACATTAGTGAAAATGTGTTTTTATGCTTTGAAATTAACTATTATTTAGTATAAAGTATCAGAAAAATACAAATGACAATTAATGCGTAGTTAATGCTTTCCCATCACTGTTATTATGCCCCGTTTAAATTCATTCAATATTTGACTGAGAAATGTATGGAATTTATCTTATCTGGACAGTTTGATACAGAGAATAAAAGAAAATAAAAGGGGGAAAAAGATAGAATCAAGACCAGAGGCAGATTGGCCAGATTTTGATCTGTAACTCAGCACTTTTCTGGCAAGAGGCTGAGTGTTGGAGGGGGAGGTGAAGGAATTGTCTAGTAGTGAGAATTAGATTGCTTCCTGATTCAGCTGCTATGCCAGGTCGGGAGGAAATGACATCAGGCGTCAGCGGAGAGGGAAAGTGAGAGACGGAGGAGGGGAGCAAGAGGGGGCAACAGAAGAGGTGGAGAGGTGGAGGATGGATCCAGAGCTCAGCCAAGCACTTCTCTAAATACATAACTAATGTTCCTTGCAGTGCAACTAGAGTCCTGGCTCATTTATTGTCTCAATAAAGCTTGTCTGACAGCCTCTGCGTTGGTTATCAGTCACAGAACCGTCTTAACTGGGTCAAGACCGCTGGGGTGGAGGAGGGGAGGGGGATCAGTTCAGCCCCCTCCCTCTCTCTCTCTCTGTTTCTCTCTGTCTTTGGAGCTGTTGTGGTGGTGGTGGTGGTGGTGGTGGTGGCAGAAAGCACAGCTGGGGCCCTGTTATCACTCACACTTAATGGAAAGAGGTCTCGGAAATTCAGAGTACCAGGACAGATATATTTGGGGCCGTTTATCCTTTGAAATGCACACATGCAGCTGAGTGAAGGACACCTGGTGCATGCCGGATGTGCGAAAGTCAATATTTTTAGGAGTATAAACTCCCCAAAATTGCTGCTGTGCTTTATTTTCTTTCTTCAGAGGGGCATAAAATGATGCTTCCAAACTGCTGCTGTTACTCAAAGTCCCCCATTTTACATAAACTTTTTGTGTGCGCTTCAAAAACAAACTCTTTTTTTTATTTTTCCATGCTATTGTCTGTGCAATACAATGGTTATATTCTCTATTAAAAAAAAAAAAAGCAGAGAGAAGCTTGCAAAAAGAACAAAAAATGATGTGCAAATTGTGTACAATAATGTAGTGTGATTAGTGTTTGTTATTACAAGGGAGAAATGGGTCTTTAAAAAAAAATGAAATCAACATTTAGGAAAAAAGGAAATAATTCCCCCTAAAGTACACTTAAGGGCAGCATTCAGTACAATGAACAACAATAACAACAATTAGAGTGCTGAGAAAAAGGGTAGTTTTTCATAATATATACACAGGGAGATTGGGAATATGAAAGGTAATTTGTTGTCCTATTGAAAATACAAATTGCATAACAGTGGCGTGTCATCGGGACAAACAGAGATCGCTTTGCTTTGCCAAAGTGAAACCCAACACTGCTTTAACGCACCTAATATTTGTTTTCTTACTCAGATTGCACGATAGTACACATGCACAGAATGTGAATCGGAAAAATGTTGTCTGCCGTGACTTAAAAAAAAAAAAAATGTTAGACAGAGCATACAGTGCACAATTAAATGTTTGTACCGTTAAAACAAGTAAAAAAAGTTTGGTATGATGTTTGAAGAAGCATAGTTCCCTGGTGTCCCAATGAACATGTCTGTGACATGCTTTGGTCAAAATACCTCAAGGATGAAGCACCACAGCAGTTCAATCACCCTGCCAAAACAGCCCTGTTCAGGACACTCTATTTAGTAGCATCTCTTTAGGTCCACCTTAAAAAAATAATAAAGTCAAACGAAACTTAAGGGACAGGAAATGACATCAGACACAGAGGCTTCTGGGAGCTAACAGCAGTTCAATGAGTGCGGAAGTCAACATCGCGTGTTTTATCTCCGGTACTTAGACTGAGGAGGACCACAAAAGTCAAACAGTCATCTGAAATATATCGCCATATGTGATATAAAGTAGCAATAATTGTTCAGAAGTTGCACAATTATACTGTTTTTATTCTATTTTTCTTTATAAAAAACACTTCATCAAATTGTCTATAGGTTGTACTGAAAAAAGGATATTAGACGCTCTATATTGCAGATTCTCAAGCCTCTGTGTATACTGTACGGTTTTCACATAATAATGGCAAAAAGCAGCTGAAATGCTGTGTTCTAAGGGTTAATGTTAGCAGTCGCACGTAAACAAGCAAATTACAATGGGATTTAACATCTCAAATTGATGGAGATGGAGATGGAGAAACTGATATTGGTACAGCAACAGATTACCTTTGTGCCCAAACTCTCTGTATCACCTGTTTCATGATGAGCTTCTGTTCAGCAATTTAGATTTTCTTTTATTGTTGTTGTTGTTGTTATTTCCCTAAATCAAAGCTATAAGATTAAATATGTGCCCGACATAAGCCACCTTTTTTTTTTCTTTGTTCCTTTGAAGGCAATTATCTCAAGTTATTGTTTTTGGTTCAAGACATCACATATTCCATTTCGATTTCATTTTGTTTCCGTGCACTAATTATTAAATTATCATACAATGTCGCGTCTGAATAGTCGACGAGTTCGCGGCTGATGGTAGAAAAAAAGATATTTACAAAGCCACGTAGCACCTCATTTCGTCGCCCACCACAGATCCTGTGCAGCTTGAATGAAATGACTACAAGCTCCAGGTGAAAGTGGAACCAGGTCTCTAAATGTTTTATGTGCCATTTTAGCTGAAACCTTTAATATAAAAAAAACACATTTCCTTGGCTGATTTTCTGCAGATTTATTTAGCGGTAGAAGTTTCAGGGAGGAGATCAGAAGAAGTCGTATTTTATCTTTTTTTTTGCTGAAGGGAGTGTACTCCTTTCAGAGAGCACAGATGCTTCCCTTTTATCCCAGAGCCTCCCTGAGCATGATTGATTAATAAAACAACTGAATATTTAACAGTTCGATACAAAACAAAGTGTTGGATCGTTTTGTTTCATGTGATGTTTCTTTGTCCTGTTATTCCCAGAATTAATGACTCAACTTCTAATGTGTGCATAGGTGACTATTATTACATTATTTAATGTAATATGTGAGGGTTTTATTAGATTACACCATTTTCAATTCATTACGCATTGCCTCTCTTGTTCATTAACGATGGAATGAGTTGTAAAAACTCATTATATTGTTGTGAGATATGAGGGAGAGAATGTGTGAGTATGTGAGTAAGCCCTGCGTCCAACCCCATTCATTTTTGTTCCCATTCAAACTTTTATGGAATCACATCGCATTTTTAACCCTTTAACAACAGAGCATAGTGAGACGACATGTTACGTTGTTACACGACGGTTTTGTTCTATCTATTTTAAGGTCGGGACTGCAGATGTAAATTAGCCTAAGGCTAACTCTGGTGCAATACATCAAATGGCGACATTTATGTTTTAATTGCACATGGTCCCTTATAAAATGAAATCAATCAATATCGGAAAAAAATTCCATCGGTCAAAAACCCATGTGTGGTTATTGCGGTAAATTCACTGGAGAATCAGCGTCACCAGAGAGGAGAGTGTTGGAAAAATGCCTGTACATGCGGTAGTTTCCATTTTTGGGCGTGTTTTTGTACATTGAGACAAAAACATTTACAAATGTGCTTCTCCGTATCTGAGCGGGCTCTCTGTATCCAACGCAGACTGGATCATTTCATTTGATCTCTCTACGCGCTGCTTTATCCCCACATCAAAATAATGATCTTTATGTCAAGGATCAAGTACAGTTGGGATGAAGTGCAGTGAACGTGGTGAGGGACTCTTAAGAGCAGAGCGCACTTTTCATTGTTTTCACTCCATGGTCTCAACCTTTGTGTAGAAAACACTTCAGTGCTTCAATTAAGGGATGAATCAGATGAGCTGATCTCCCTAGAGTTCATAATCTGCGGCCAAGTTTCGCATTCGCGCAAATAGACTTTCCAGCATTTAATAGGTGCTGTTCCACAGTGTACTCACATATTGTTGGAACCATTTTATTGGTGGTGAAATTTCGGCCGAATTTTTGGTACATCCCTAAATATAACATCTTTATCGACAATAACAATATAGCCGTATTAATGATGTATTTGTGACTTGGGTTTCAATCAGCATCCTGGACGTTACATGGGTGTGCAGCGCCCTTGTTCCCCGGTTTAGAAAAATCTGTGGTGTATAAAAAAAAATATCTTTAAAATAAATAAACAAGTAACACTTAGCCTGGCGGGGGGGCAAGTAAAGCCTGGCAGCCCACCAGGCTTATAATGCACTGGGGGAAGCCCTGCAGTAAATTGTAATTAACTGACAGAAGTTATTCTGGGAAAATGGGCAAAAGCACTTAGTTACAGGATCATTTTCTGGCCCTTTTATAGTTAAATTAAGCACACATTTTGACAATAACGTTTATAAAAACATTTTGATAATATTGATTTTAGACTAATAAGTGCAATCACAGGAATAAAAGAATATTAGAGAGCATTAAACAATCAAAGAGCATACAATGCAATGAAAACATAACGATGTACATGTGTAAAATGAAATATAGTGTTGTATTTTATGTATATGCACTGTAAAACAACAAAGTAAGTTGTAACTGTAGCAGTGAAAATAATTAGTGTGTGTGTACAAACGCAAAGAAAACATTCATACCTACGTGCACATGGACGATGCACAAACACAGTGAGAACACACACACGTGCACTACGTACTCGTAAAGACTAAATGACCTGAAAATAATAAGCACTAACCAGATTCGAGGGAAACCAAACAGTCTCCCATAAGCTGCCTTATACATAACAGCGATGAGCGCACTCTTATCTGCTTTGGGGACTGTACAGAGTTGAATTATCATTCATGCTGTATTGCTGTTTTGCTTAATTGGAATTTGTTTAGCGGGCTTTGTAAGAGAGCAAACAGGGAATAAACAGATTTATGGGGAGCTCTGCCAAGTAAAAGGTTATGCATAATTTAAGGCGGATTAGTTTGGATGTAGAGGTCAATAAGGCTAAAAAGACAAGTATCATCAACGTAAAGGAAGGCCTGCACCGGCTCTCAGACGCTTTATTAGCAGACACTATATAGCGTGCTCACATGCCCACATTAGCACACGCCTCGCACACACCTTTGTCATACATCAGCGCACATATGAGCAGCCAACGGAAGGAAATGCTATACGTGTGCAGACTAATTATATGTGTTTATTTCTGTTTGCAGCCGCAGGGTATTGTTCTACTTTAGTCCGATGTCGTTTATCATCAGCTTCAACATAATAGTCACCTTCATTGTGATCGTCCACATCACGATCACAGCTGTCGTCGTGACCCATCAGTCCGGCGCTATACGTCCCTGCCGCTGTCCCCTACCGCATGTTCATTTGTCACATAGCCTTGCTCTTTGCGTTGCTTACACTGCATTCACTCAGCTGCTGATAATGCCAGTGTAAGCAAACAGCCTTTTTATCCCCCCTCTTATTATTAGTTGCCTCCGTCAAACAGTAGTTGAGTCTGGGCAACGTGAGGACAGCGTCTTCAGCCTTATCCAGGCATAAATAGTAGAAAAATTAAAACCCACCATTTCTAATCTCGTTACCATGCTTAGAATTGGTCACTTTTAATTTTGCATCTCATTTTAAACAAAACTAACGCCCAGAGGAGCTTGTTACACAGTCATTCAAACACATATCATAAAGAGCAGACATAGTATTGTGGGTGCAAAAGAAACTCCCTTTGGAAGGAACCGGAAGTTCACAGATGTTAACTGCAAACCAGGTGCCTATTGGAAGATACCAGCTGTCAATCACATTTTCCTTTAAATAGGAACATAATTCACAAAATTAACATCAAGTTTCAGGGCCACGTTTGGCGTAGTGGCAAGTGTTCTTGCCTTTGCAGCAAGAAGATGCTGGTTCGAGCCCCTGTTGGAACAAGGGCTTTTCTGCATGGAGTTTGCATGTTCTCCCCATGTGTGCCTGGGTTTTCTCTGGGTTCTCCAGCTTCCTCCCACAGTCCAAAAACATGCAGATCCGGGGGATGAGACAAATTGGACGCTCTAATTTGACCATAGGCGTGATTGTGAGAGCGGGTGGGTGTTTGTCTCTATGTGTCCCTGGGATGGACTGGTGGTCTGCAATTGTGGCAAAACTTGCCCGCCAGCTTATCTTCACAAAAAAATTACATTTCGTATCGAGTTCAGAGCTTTTATTCTAAAAAATCATGAACAGTTAACCTAAAGTAAATGTTTGGTTTGAAAAATACAAAGGTACAAAGTTGTTTAATAAAAACACTGCTGTTGTCATGAACAGCCAGGTTTGGGGAGTAAACCTAGTCTGTAAAATAACTACTTGCATATGGTTAGGCTCAAAGAAAAAGCAGTAATACTTAAAATTGAAATGATGCACAATAAATATTAACAGTACGAGTACGTAACTCACATGCATTTGTCTTGGTAACAAGCTGCTGGTTAAAGACAACATCCACATTACTGTTAGTTTAAGGCGGCAAACATGGGTTTTTGTTCCTAACTGAAGACACTTTGCCTGATGAAGATACAATGTTTTGGCCCAAATATTCAATTGCTTACAAAGACATTGGCGCTCGGCCACATTTACTTGATCCCTGCAGTAGAGGATGGATGGACATCATGTTTTATTGAAGAAGACCTTGCTATTGAAGCTATTATCTCCTCAGGAAAATGAACTCAAGTTTGTCATAGACATCTATTCAAACTGATTTATTTCACGTCCCGGTGGCTACTTCGGTCATACTTGCTGTTCTTTACTTTTCAAACCAGAAAACTACACTGATTTTTTTTTTTTACATACACTCTATGGTTTTTGAGCATCACCCAATAGCTTTGCAGTAGAAGTATCACAGTAACACAGTCCACTGAGCCTGTGGTTTGATCCTTTAGACCTTTTTGAATTGTTGGCAAGACCTCAGCTGCTGCAGCACAGGTAATGGAAACAGTGCACTGCTCATCCATTTCAACAATATTACATTTTTTACCACACATGGGATGGGAAGAGAGAGCGTGGTTTTATCTGGATCCGAACAAAATTGTGACCATAATAAGAACAGGATAAAACAGCCTGTATTTTGCCCATGATTACTTTATATATACTTACTATATTCTATTCATTCTTACATTAACCTCTTAACCCTCAGAACACAGGGCATTCAGGTGGCTTTTTTTTTCCTATTACTGTATGAAAACGTATAAACAGAGGCCATAAGAATGTGTAATATAAAGTCTCTTATATCCTTTTTTCATCATCATTTTCACCAACATTATAATCTCACAAAAAAGTAGTAATTTGAATTGGTGAAATTAGGAAATACTACCAATAAAAATTGGCTAGTTTTTTATGAACAAAATGAAAGAAAAAACTATTTATTTTGTGACTTCTGCACAGTTATAGCAACTCACGTTTTATTTTATTTTTTGAATATGTGATGTGAAATTAATCATTACTTTGACTCATCAACACATAAGACGAGAAAAAGTTGTGTGTTATTCCCACAGCAATTCATCAAGCAAATAAGGGGTAATTGGTAAACCAGAAGATAATCCACTTTTTAATTTCTCTGTGTGGGCTTGTTTGTGTTTAGCGGCTTCTTCCAGGTATAAATGTCAGGGTTTACCCGTTCACACTGGTGTCTCAGTAGACGCTGGTGTTAAAAGATCTCTGTCCCACAGACTCCTACTCACATTGACATTTCCTCCGCTGGCTCACGGCACCTTTTGGCTCTCTGTCTTTGTACACATGTGTCTGGTGGACGCACGCCGCTTGTGTGTGTGCGTGTACACAAATGTGGGACTGCTGTTGGCGTCAAGCAGTAGAGGAAATGTCAGAGCACATCTGTGAATGAACGATAGCAGTACCTGGTGGCCAGTACACACAGACACACACACACAAGTACATGTGCACATGCACAGATACAAACACAAACACATAAACAAGCCCAAACCATTGGTTCACCATTGAAGCTTCCAGTTAGGCCTCACACAATACCAACACAACGTGACATGTGGACTACAGAGGAGACATTTGGACACAAGGGGACAAAGGAAGTCTAAATTGGCAGCAAACCTTAGAATTTTAAACCAATTTTAAACATTTATAACATACTCTATCTCCTATATACTGAAAATAACAAAGGAATACATTACATGAACTTGCTTCTTGGTTGTGTATTATAAGGAATATAGCATAACAATTTTGCCACTGCTATACGATCCACAAGATAGCACACGATATCGGCAATATGGAAAAAGAAGATACGAAATAAGAATATTACTCTGAATTACAGTCTAGGATTATTTTACATGTGAACGCTTTGGGTTTTTTTTTTAACTCCACAGAGATGTACACAGTTTTGATTCATCTTTAGTAAGTTCTCACCTTACACCGTTTAAAGATACACAACCTTTAATTAAACTTAACTTCTTTCAATTTAGAAAACAAATATGTGAAACACAATTATGGAGGCGTTTTATTCTCAAAGAGACGCAGTGTTTGATTTCAACCTTCAATTAATGTCGCCGGGATTATTTTTGATGGCACATCAACTCATAACAGGGTGAATGTCACCTCTGTTAACCCTCTTATGACCATCATGATAATCGGGGCCGTCTGAATTTATTTTGATCTTATGGCTGTAGAATTGTTAAATATTAAGATTTTAGAAATGTATGGACATTAACGTATGTTTTCAGGATTTTAAGTTTTTTTTTTTTTTTTTTTACCGATTCTTGTCTCGGACGTCGCGCTCATGACTCTTCCAGTGACGACACTTTCAGTCTGTCGACATCACATTTAGTATGGGCTCAGCTCGCTTGGAACCTCGCCAGAGCAGGTACTAAAAAAAGTACCAGTTACCAGGTACTATTGCTTATGGAAAAGAAAAAAAAAAAAAAAAAACACAGTATAGTATAAAAAACTGTACAATGGAAAATATATAACTTCTGGTTTTGGGTCTGCACCACAAAAAGAATTACACCACTCACAACATGTACCGCAAAAACTAATTTAGAGATAATTTATGTTGCAAAATGTAGACTTATTTATCCATTGTTGGTTGCAATATACAATGTAGCTGGTCACTATACTATATCTATCACTATCTAAATATTTCATTGGAGGCCAAAATGTTGATCACGGTTTAGGACCTCACATATAATACACATGACACACATTAATAAAAGACAGCCTCATAAGCATATTTACACACAGACACAACTCTGAGGTCTGCAAATGTCATGGAGTGTGCTATTTCATTATTTCTACCTCTTGAAGTTTCATTACAGTAGTAAAGCCAATGTATTTGGGACACAAATTTTCTCACAAAAAAAAAAAAAAATTAAAAGTGGGGCTTGACAGCATTTAGTTCACAGGAACTCATCACGGCCGCCAAACGGGTGGAATAATCTTGTGAATATCAGGCAAAGCAATAGACTGGAAATGAACAACCTCGGGGAAAAAAAAGACGTGAAGAGACAGTAGAGGGGAGATGAGATGAAGTGAGAGTAGAAATAGAGGGCAGATATGAAAGGACGGAAAGAGAAAATAGTGCATGCGAGAGAAGGGTGAGATGAGAGGGAAAACAAGACAAGAGAAAATGAGCTGAGAGGAGATGAGCTGCGGGCAGAGGGGAAGGGATAGGCAGCTGGTGGCTAATTACAAAGCACAGGGATTTATTTCTTTGCATTAGGTTCTTCTCTCAAATTCCGCTGAGCTTCCTCTTAATTCCTGCTCAGCTCAATCCAGGTTTAGGGAACGTCTGCCTACCATGGCAGGTCAGATAATACACTTAATTATCCAGATCCTAGATCCACTGTAAAGGGAGACACGGTAAGGGATTTCTGTGATAAAAGCAAATCTCAAAGTCTTAAAGTGCACTCATTTGAGCTTTGTCTCCTGACATGTCAGTTAAGGGTTTGCTTAAAAAAAACATTTCACATAAGTGTGCATGCGTGTGCTGCTGCATCGTTATTACCACAAAGTAGGAAAAGTGAAACGCAGTGTGATTCATCGCCAAATAAAAATGATCTATAGACACTTGTTATATGTAGGTACAGTGTGTGCCCAAGGAAAATGTATGTCTGAGTAAACTCTGACAGATTTGTGAAATGAAGACGTGGGGAGTTTGTTTAAATGACTATTGGACTCGCCATCTATGGGGAGCTTAATTATGATGCATTACAGAGAAGGAAAAACTGAGAGAAAATGTATATGAACATTTGTGTACGAGTTGTTTTTTTGTGTTTAGGGGAGTGTGTGTGTGTGTGTGTGTGTGTGTGTGAAAGCTCTATTTTTATAAAAAGCTCATTACCGTGAATCAGGAGGGATGCTGATGTACTTCCATCAGACAGCAGCCGAGTGTTTCCACAAGGCACTGCTAACTAATATGAAAGTGAGGCAAAAAATACAACTATGCAGAATTGTTTTTTCTTTCACTCATTGTTGCACTAAGTACCAAAATGTTGCGCATATGCTTCGTACTTAAAAAGGAATTCAATGGATTCCATCAAGTACGCATATTATGACTAAGTACCCAGGGTCCCCCCAAAACACTTAGACATTCAATGTTTATTTTTTATGTGCAATTTTTCAAATGCTGCAGCATGTTATCGGCATGCAAAGTAGTTCTGGAACTGGGATCAATAAAAAAATGATAATCCTGGAGACTTTGAAGCAGTGGTGACCTTTCAGTACAAGTACATTTGGGTCACCAAAAGAATAAAGATTGGAGTCATGAGAGGGAGCGAGAGACTGTTTCCAAGCAGTTCGGCAGTTGATTTTTATGACAGGATAATCCCAGTGAGATTACAAATCTCTTGTTCAAGGGCGTTCTGGCCGAGAGGCAGCAACAACAAAAACAAAGATCTGCAACAAAGACAAATGAAATTACAATAAGACAATAGCAGACATTAGAGAGCCAACAGGAACCTAAATCCTTAAGAATTAATTAAAATGATCTCGGGCTGCAACTAACGATTATTTTTGTTGTCGACTAATCTGTCCATTATTTTTTCGATTAATCCCGATTTTCTTCATTGGCACCTATTTTGGACTCACGCGTGTACTTTAATAACACGACATTTATCACAGTTTAATACCTGAAACAAATTATGACAGATTTCTTACATTGAATTAATATGCTCCAAATCACACAGTTGATAAGTGAAAGAGGTTTACAATTCATTATAAACGCTAGTATCGACAGGGGCTGAAATTAAGTATGTCAAAGCATCTATGCCTGTAATTCACCGATTACTGCCGTAAAGTACGCATTAACGTAAGTGAATTAGTGTTCGCTTATTGACACTTCTTCCATGATTTTCCGACTGATAGACGTACGACACGAACGTATTATGTACTTGCATCATAGGCTTAGACTTTTCTGCGGTACGTGATGATACAGCGGCTCCGGGGGATGTCGGCGTTTAAGGTGTCCGTGCATCGCCGTAGTGCTTCCATGGAATGAGAGTTGCGCTTCACAGCGATTGTGTTTAACGTGTAACCGAGTTTGTACCAATGAGACCTTCAGCCAGAGCAGGCCGTCCTACCCCGAGAATAAAGCTCACAGTGATGAGTAAGAGCTTTGCAATTTGTGATGAAGCGAAGGGAAGCATATGGGATGCAGAATCTGGACTTTGCAATACCTGGTCTGGTGCATGCATGTATAAGACATAATCCAGGATAGGCAGAAATGAGGCAGTCTTTTCTGGGCCTTAAAGGAGAAACATGACTTATAGAAACCAAATTTGAGTGCCGATGTCTTTTTGTATAAGCTTCAATTAATATTGTCCTCGGGCTCAAACCTTTTTAGCGGCTTGAAGGTGGCATTTTACACCCTAAACAATACTGGTTATTAATTCAATACAGTCTTTGGACCAGTGAACCTCTTACAAAGACCTGTGTCTGCCATTACATTTACAAAATCTACT
This sequence comes from Microchirus variegatus, assembly GCF_963457635.1. NCBI lineage: Eukaryota > Metazoa > Chordata > Actinopteri > Pleuronectiformes > Soleidae > Microchirus > Microchirus variegatus. Next base: position 10,810,567 of record NC_139821.1, read on the forward strand.
TTGTGCATGTGCTAAATTCACTAGCCGACGCTCTTGTAATCGCTGACATAGCGCCGTGACAGTAAAACATCGACAAGTCTGTCCATGTCGAACTCGTTAAGTAGCCACTAAAGCTGTCACTTTTTTAGAACTGGGCAATCACCAATTGGAAATCCACCAAATTAATTTGAACAAAAGGTGATATCTGACTCCCGTTACCTTCTATTATGTAATACCACCGTCCTTTCTCAGTGCAGGGACTCGGTTAAATGTCTTTCTATCTTTCTCATACACTCTTAAATTAAATTAAAAAAGCTGCTATCGTCTTAATTTGACATGTCGCAAACTAACCCGCGTTTCATCTAATTATTCTATTAACCATAGATGCATATGCTTATTTGTGTCATTTAGTTGTGTGAGTGTAGCAAGTGGAGACGGCAGCTTTAATGAGGCTTCAATTAACTGGCTGTGAGTATGTATTTTCAATCCATTTCCTTTTTTCTTTTTTTTTTTAAATAAACATGCTTTTGTTGTATTTATATTTGGTGTCCAACAGCAGCAGCAGCAGCAGCAGCAGCTGATTCTGGTGCCTGCTCAGGCCGTATCTGATCCATACACTTTGTAATTATCTTAGTGCACGCTCTTATCTTAGCAACAGCTCAGCGAGGTTGCCGCACTGCATTTGCTACACCAGATCTGATCTGTGTTTAAGTCGACTTCCTCTCTTTTTTATGCCTGTTTGCGTGTAATCGTTCTTGCTCTTTTATTTCCCTGTACACACACACACACACATATATATATATATACACTTACTAGCCCATCATTTTCCCTGCCATGTCACCCATAGCGAGGCATTAGACTGAATTTATTAGACCAAGATGCTGGCTGTTGACATGAGTGTGATCTACCATTAGGTATGAAGATAAGTGTGCCATGGAGGGTGTAGTATAATCTTCTCTCACTCTCTGCACCTTATCCTCCCGCTGATCAAAATGTGGATGATACCTTTCCTTGCACATAACATTACACAGTACGGTGCATGTGTGTGTGTGTTGGTTTATATTTTATATCACCCTCGAATGACGCTCGTTTGAACACAAGCCACTGCCCTCACATCAACACGGCCATATTGTCATCAGATGGTTATAGATACCATAACGGTTATCCAAGAGGGTCGTCTAAACTCTCCAAATGAGGGCTTTAACTTGTCTTATCTTTATTGTTTTAAACCAACATCAGTCTTTTCCATACATATCAAATATTAATTACCTTTTTTTTATATATTTACCCTGAAAATGCCAAGTTTTTCATTGTTTTTGGCTTGATTATTACAGCCTGGTATGTGTGAAAGATTAGCAGATTTGCAACCAATTCCTTTGCAATATAAAGAATTGTGAAAATCAGTCTAATAGTGAGCATGAAAATATGCGTATGACAGAAATCCTTTTGAAACGCCACAGAAAGGGTCCCAGCTCAGAATTAATCAGGTATTTTTGTATTTAATTATATTTCAATTTGATTTAAAATGGGTGATTTGCTTGGCTCAGTACGTTCAGGTTATTATTATTTGCCATAACATGAAACTGTTATTACAAATACACAGCTTCCATTTGTTCTTAGAGTTCAGACAGGTTAATCGAATGCTAAATTATTTCTTCCCACATATAATCTGCTTTAAATCCTCATTATACACTCTGCTCATTTTTGCCCAGGTGTAGCGTTGGTTGTTGATGAAGTTTTTAGAACTTTTTTATTTCTTGCTCGATATAGTGTAGTGTGATTCAAGAATAAAGTTTAGAGCTACCAATTAGTGTGGCTTACTGCAAATGCTGGAAAATGGGAAATCAACGAAACGCTTTCTGTAATAAATTCATATTAGCATCCTTATACCTTGTGTGGTGGTTGCAGAGGAAGTCGGGTGTTTGTTTGTTTTATAACTGTATAATGTTCTTAGTGTAATGCAGCTACAATGCACCTCATTTGTGTACAAGGGAGTGAGAACATAATGTACACTTGGTCGTAGAAGGTATTCTTGTCTCTTTTAAACAAACTTATTCAGGGAGGATTGAATTGAAATCATTGTTAAAAATGGAACTAGAAGTAAACACCTTCAAATGTATCTTTTGTCAGCAACAAATAAGTGACATACTGTTGACCTGGGGCCTTTGGCACAGGACGTTAAGCCTATAGTCCCAAATCAGGGTTTTAACATGGACAGTCCAGCTTTTTTTCCATTTAGAAAGTAAACAAAGATAAACACATATCCTTTCAAAACAGCTCTTTGAGACTCTTTGTGTAATCTATGCCAGTGGAACAATCTTCCACTACATGCCCCCTCACAAACAGATCTTAAAACACATTTTTACTCTCCCTATAGGAGACGTTGGTTTTATCTTTTGTCTAGTTATATTGTACGACTTATAGTGGTCTTGTGGTCATTATTCATTATTATGCACACTCAAAAGGGACCATATGACCCAATGTACTTCTGGATATCCAAAAATGGACAGCCATTCTTTTTCTTCTTTCTCTTTTCAGATTTCTGAGCTTTCTTCAAATTGTTCCCCATGTTACTTTGTCCCTGAAGTGAAAATACCCCAGTCACACACAGTATACTATTTCACATCACTCGCGTGCAGCTAGCCTTAAGGCGAACCCGAGCAGTGCCAAGCAATTCAAACTCGAGTAGTATGTCAGCAAAATGCACTCAACAATAATAATTCTTTACACTGATGTCAATTCCCAGCTCAATTTTCACTTTGCTGACACAGTGTTCAGAGTACTTTTATTATTTAGCCATGTAGTGCTTGAAAAAGGTATGCATATTTTATGGATTTACTGATATAAAGATATTGTTTATGGTGAACAGATTTTGGGAACAGTGTGTATAGTGCTCGCTGATAATCAATGCGTATTTTATAGCCTGTAGTGGTGCTCTTAGAGCAAATATACATAGAGACTGTAGAGGAAAACTTAATTCCTACTTTTTATGAGAGAGCCAGTAAGTCATTGATGCCATAGTGTGTCGCAGTGTGACCATTTATCATTTTATCAATAGTCCTTCCTCCTGATATTCCTGTTGATCTTAGTTTTATGAGTCACATGTTTACATCTTAATGAGGTTATACAGTGTTTTTTGGAATAATTTTAGACTTGTGTGAGCCATCGTCAAAAAAAAAAAGCTAAAGACATGACATTATACGCCAATGACTTTCCTGCTACTCCAGTTACTCAATTACACATGACGCCAATTACGTCCTGTGACACCTGTCCGGAATACCTGGATTGTGGGGATGAACTAAATTAGTTTTTTAATGGCTAAAATTAAAGTTCGCTGTCATCCCATTTTTGTCCATATGAACACAATATCTCAGGAGCACCCTAAGGAAATCCAGTCAAATGTCATCCTAATGATGAATGGAATAGATTTTTGGTTGTTAAACATCGTTTATGTGCCTCGCAGCACGACCACGTGTTTTCTTGGCATATTATTCTCTATATATATATATATATATATATATATATATATATATATAAATCATAAATTGGTCTATTATTATTTTTGGTCATATGTTGATGATAAAATACATTTTTATTAAATTCCCTTTAAAGTCTTTGCTGGGTATAATGTCACGGTGGACAGATGGTTATGACACCTCAAGGTGATAGTTCTGGTTTATTTCTGTTTTTATGATATTATTACTTTTCATGATCATTGTATCTTCTAGAACAATAAAATTTGCTTCCGAGGAGCAATTACAATAAAATGTCATTAGTGTAGCTTTACTTGTTAAGCGGTGGCTGTGGATGAGTAGGTTGAGAGTGTGGTCTTTCACCAAGGTCGGTGGTTTGATACCCAGCTCCTCTACTCTGCATGGCAGCATATTCTTTTTTTTAATCTTGGTTTGATTATAGCTCTATATAGATTCTGCTAAATTAATGTGAGAGTGGTTGAAAAAAATATATTCTGTTGGTGATATTTTAGAGGCATAATTTGCCCCATTTCTATGGAGCTCTTTATTTGCTCTAAAGTAGGGCTAAAGTTTTTTTTCTTGATTAATCAGATACTGTCAAGTATGAAGTTTGGTCCATAAAATGCCAAACAATGTTGGTGTTAAATGGTTAATTATTTGTTTATGTTAAATGAAGTAAAGGAACCACAATATATTCACATTTAAGAAGCAAAAAAAACAGAAACAGCTTGTTTTCATTTAGTAATTTATTGATCAAATAGTCATTGCAGCCCTACTTGAAATTTGTATTGCTACAAATGTGTTCAACTAAAGTTCTTTCAAGCAATATTTATATAATTCTCTATTTTAGTCTTTGCATACAAAAGCAGATTTTAAGTCAAATCTGCTTTTGTATGAGATTAATCCCTGCGATTTGAACCAGGTATCCATTACTTCCGTGATTTTCATTTTCCATTCCAATTCCTCTGCTCTGCTCGTGTGCACTAAACTGCTTAGTGTTGAGGTGTTGCAAGCTCAATTATGTGTGTTTTTTCCCCCCCAAAAAAACAAATACAGCATATGTATGCACAGTATTTGTTGCCAGCTCGTAATATCTGGGTTTTTTTTTTTTTCAAGCAGAACGCATATAAAAAAACACGTCTTAGCACAAAATGTGCTGCCAAAATCATAAAAAAACAGTTTCTCCACACACAAATTCCATCGTCACTATATAAATATACTATAGAAATATACAGTATCATTATGGTTTAGTACTTTAAGTGAAGCCTGTAGGGTGAGTGAACGTAATGGGCTTTAGACTGAGGCTCATCTGGGACTTGCTTTAAGTGTGGTCTAGAACTTTAAATAAAGCAAAACAGATTGAGACAAAGTTTGCGCCCGAGAAAGTACAAATTACAGCTTGCTGTTCAGACAAAGGCTTGCGCTTGTGCAGTGAATGTCGCTGATTGTTAAAACTTGATATAGCGTGTTTCCATCGTCACCGTTGGTGGCTCGTGCACAGGGCGTACACAAAACATTTCATTCTGTTTTGAGATGTTGCAGGATACAAGACTCCACTATAAAGCTGCTGAATAACATTTGTGATGTGTTTATCTCATTAACCTCACTGGTCACAGCTTTCTCCATTTCTCTCCATCTGTCTGATTTTTGCCATCTCAACTCCATCTCTCATCCCCCCTCCTTCGCTTGCATCTCTCACTTGTCTCTTTACTTCATTGCTCTTCATCTACACCTGCATATCTCATCTCTCAATCCACCCATCGTTCCCCATATTCCTGCATACATTGCATTCACATCTCCCCGTTCTTCACAATCTATCATACAAACACCTACTCACTCCATACATTTCTTGCATCCACCTCTCTGGCACTTGTTTTCATCCATTTATTTCACCTTTCTAATGATTCTGCCTCTCTTTTTTTTTCGTCTCCGCAGCTGGTATCGTTCGGAAAAGGCAGTGGTGTGAGATGGTGCCGTGTTTGGAGGACGAAGGCTGTGACCTGTTAGTCAATAAATCTGGCTGGACTTGTACACAGCCTGGAGGTCGAGTCAAAACCACCACGGTGAGTTCAGGATCTCTTTTAACCCCCGTAGGTAACTCGGCCCTCTCACAAACCAGTAGGTGTGCAGTACATTATGCACCGGTGGCACCAAATGAGCTGAATAAAACATTATATCATTCTGTCAGTTTGTTCAAGGAGGCTGCAAAGAGTCAAGCTTTAGATTATTATTATTATATTATTATATACATTGCATACACTGCAATGTACATAATAACCACAAAAACCACACTGCATATAGCCCAAACAAAGGTGAGTAAAGGTTCAAATTATAACCCGGAAAATGCACCTTTAAATTCCACACACCTAAGGGGAAAAATATTTTTTTATTTGTTTCTATTTTTATTTTTTTAAATAATAAATAAACTGACATGCAAATTAATTGCACAGAAAAAATGGCCCCTGTGCGTTGTGACCTCTACTCATTTGACCTGGTGCTAATATGAAAATATGAAATTAGCAGAGCTGTAAAAACCATAATCAGGAAGATCTTGGGTATTGCAGGGAAATGTAATGCTCCGTAATTGCTACTTGTGGCTCCAGTGGTTGCTGCTTAAGTAAAATGACATTGTCCTTTCTTTAATAAATGACATTATAGTCAAATATATGGAATTTACTTGGCCATTTCAGATTCATGATTAGGCCTTTAAGCACTACCTCCAACTGCTGCCATATTACAGCACTCTGTGCCAGCTTGCACACTGTCTGCCGCAAGCAGTTCCCAGTTAAGTATTTACTTCACAATCCCCTGCAAATGTTTCCCTCCCACTCTCCTTGTCGCCGGCTCATCTCTACAAACTGTATGCGTTGTTTACTTCCTCGTCGCCAGCAATTAGCTTGAATTAGGGACGCTCTTAATGTTAATGATAGCAGCAGATGTTGTGTCGCCACTTGTATTTCGCTAAAGATGCCGCCCATTCATTCACCCGCTCGTCCTCTATACTGTATAACCAGCGCTCCGGGTCTCCTTCTCACCACTTCAGCCCAATATCAGGACACACACACACACACACACACACACACACACACACACACACACACACACTAACCCCTTCCCTCCTCCTTCCTCATACCTTCAGCTTCACTCGACACATAAACCCCATTGCTCTGTACTGTAGCTAACTAACATTTCTGCCTTAAAATATCCCTGTATAGTGCAAATGCGCCAAAACAACAATTCCCATGATGTCATGATTCTTTTTGATCTTGGATGCTAATTTCCATAGTGCGTTACGAGTGTTTCGACGACCCACCCCACCCAACCAGACAAACCATTCAGATGCATCAACTCTTGCTGCGATGAGCCTGCATGTCTCTGTTAGTTCCCCTCCACAGCAGCTTGTCATTGGTTCAAACATATTATGGTCTCACTTCACATCCTTTTCCTCTCGCTCTCAGGATCCTCTTTGGTTAAAACTGCAGATAAAGTCCTACACAACAGAGAGGAGGCTGGAGTCTTCCATGTATAGCTATATATATGTCGTTATGCTGTGTAGTAGCACTACTGGCTACTCTTTAAATTGGAAACACATAAATATATCAGGGTTCTAGCCAGGATTTTATTTCAGCGTGATGGCGAAGGAGAGCAACGACCCAAGCAAGGGGGTTGGTTCCGCTGTGAGGAGCTTTTGAAGATTTAAGGTGAAAATTGTCCATTCTAAGGGTACCCAAAGGGGGAAATTTTAATTTTTACACCATATATTTTTGAAGGGTAATTTTTATACCTTTGTATCTTGGCAGTGTGTAACCTTCACAAAGGCAACCTCAGATGCAACCCAAAAACAGAGGTAACACTCTTGAGTTTGTTTCCTTTACCTCGATACAAATAATGCAATTCAGTGGGGGCGTGCAGCGTTGCGGCGGAGAGCGGGGCGAAGCACGCTTCCAAAGTTGTTTACGCCGGTGAAATTGATACACGTCAGCAACCGGCCTGGCCTTCCAAATATGCCTAATGTATGCTAACGTCATGATTAGTTCTTGGAATCTAATGTAACGCGCAACGCTGCTGGGGATGGTTTCCATGGGCTTGGCAGTTGCTATGCAGTGATTGACATGGGTGCGCCTTTGTTCTGCTCGCTCGTGGCGGGAAACTTAGAGTGGGAGATGTTTACGTGCTGCTAATGTTGTGAGTTTTGCGGATGAATGTCCATGGTATTCCCGAAGGTGTGTGCGTGATATATAGCAAGAATTTCGATGTCGATACTAGTGGAACAGTTTCAACTTGGAAACAAGTGAAAGCTCCAAGAAACTCACTAACACTGCCCGAGACCAGACAGAGTGGCACCACACCTGCCAATCACAGTGCACAGACTTTCAAAGAGACATTAATACTCTGCCCCGATGATTTGTATTTTGGCCATCCCAAAACAACGTTTTTCACATTTGATCTCAAATTGATCAGAAATCATAGCATAACAGGCCGATAAGCTACCAGGCGCTAGCTAGAAGCCTGTATGCGGATGCTCCGAGAGCCATGTCTGGGTTGGGAAACATGTTATAAAAGTCAGCACGCACAGCACAGCTGCCCTATCTTTGAATGTCAATGGGTGAACACTAAGGACCGGCGGGGCATCATTAATGCATCTGTCATGATTTAGTCATCAGCCGACTAACTTGTCTATGCCATCCTGCTGAAAGACAAACACACATAAATAGCAGATAAATGCTTAACGCAGATGATGCAGTTTGTTATCAGTCATCTGCTGCTCTGACTGCGCTGTGAGTTGTGTGTCTCTCTACGCACCCCTGACACCACCCTTAATATACCTGGTTGTGGTGATTGAGGTGACAGCTCTTACATGTTACGCCTACAGTGTAATTTGTTATCTTGGCAGGCACACACACACACACACACACACACACACACACACACACACACATTTATGCAGCATTCATTGTGAGGACACATAGACATAATGCATTTTCTAGCCCCTTAACCGAACGTTAACCATCACAACTAAATTCCCAAAACCTAAAACCAAGCCTGAACCCTCAAAAATGGCCTTTTAAGGGGTACCAAAATGTGAGGACCAGCCAAAAATGTCCTGACTTTCCCAAAATGTCCTCACTCCCTTTTAGTAGGGAGATGTTTTGTTCCCCACAAAGATACATACATACAAAAACTTTTATTATACATTTACAGACGGATATGATACCAAGTCTGTGTGTGTCTTAAAATTGTTTGCTATATATGCAAATATGATGGACACTGAGTGTTAATTTTGCAAATACACGACTAACATTCTTACCTGTGTGTTAACACGCTGCTGCTGCTGCTGCTGTGTGCTTCTAACTCTTTGCATATTCATAAATATGAATGTGTGTCGGTGCCTGGCCTACATGTATTTCACACATTCTTCCCAGGATGTCAATCATTGCACCTCTCATCAGCTTATGCTGACAAAATGCAGGAAGTGACAGGTATTTTCTTGCTTGCTTCATTGGCCACTTTAAGCTCAGTGACAGCAAGTCAAATGGCTGGACAGCTATGTGCACTCATCTGTGCCCAGTGTGTGTGTCTGCATGTGCATGTGTGTTTAAGCAGCTTTCACTGTCAGGAATTCTAATAGCCGGCAACAAGCAGACTCGGTTCATTGTTTAAATTTCATCTAAAAATTTCAGTGTATGTGATGGATGCACTGGCCTGATGTGACCAGTCGGTTTCATCTCAAATTGGGGGAAGTTGGGATGATTTAGGTGCATTACTTCACAACCATGCATGTAACCAAAACAACATTGCCTAAAACGCTTTTTAAGGTTAAGGCTGAATCTCTAAAAACAGAAATTACATAAGTCTCTTGTTATCTGCAGGCCTAAGGGAGAATCGTGGGACAAAAACAAACAAACGATTTACTCCTCCGCCTCCCTCTGGTTAACTCTGAATAAATGGCCCCTTCCCTAAGGCTTTTCAAGGTCAAACCCAAACTACAGCCACCGCCGCAGTATTGCGCATAGGGATGACTGTTGGCTGTGCACAGTCCAGTGAGCATGTCCGACCTGTCTGTCAGGTGTTTGTGCGAATACATCAAATGCAGACGGACAGATTTCCCTTGGAGCATTTGACTTAACCGAATCCATGTGACTCAGCCCCACAGCCTCATAAAGGGCTATTTTGGACAAAATGTCATGAGGTGGTTGGAGTATATTGGCGGAATGTTTGAGAGTTAGTGTTTCCCTCTGTCACACAGGAGGGGAGATTGTTGTTCGGCATAACACTGCTGACCTATTCTCTAACTTGAGTCAGCAACACGGCTCAGTTTGAATTGCAAGGTGCAGTAGATATATGCTGTTTGTCCTCCCTCAGCAGACATAATGTCACTCAGCTCAGCAGTCTGATATGCTGCTTTTTTATATATATATATATATAATCCCCCTTTGTTTTTTCCTCTTCCTTTTTTCTTTTACATGTTCTTTCCTTCGCTCTGCCCCTCTCTCCACACATTTATCTTATTCAGACGCTGCATTGACGAGCACATGTTGGTCCGGTCAATAAAAAACAGACTATAGATTTTTTTGACAGCCGTCTCAAGAAAACACATATGAAGATTGATATGTACATTTCTTGATGTTGACAGTGATGTTTTGAAGGAGGTTACTTTTATTACCTGCACACATCAACCACTGCAGCAAAAAAAAAAAAAAAGGGGGGGACACATCAGACTGAGGTATACTCATTTAAACCTCGAGCACATACAGTGTTTGTGTCAGTATCACAGTCCCGCTGATTGTCGCTGACACTGATGATCCATATCAAGCTTGAGGACCATAAATGGGTTCATTTAACTGTTTTAATTAAAGTGTAAAATATGCGTGGACTCTCGGATGCAAGACACATCAGTCACTGCTTGATTTTCTGCCTTTACCTAAGTATAGGTTGCAGCAAACCGCGAGAGCACCAAAAAATTATAATCACTCACGGACATAAAAACACAGCTGATCCGATCAAAGCTGATGCTAAAGTCCAAATTGAAAATTAAATATGCACGCATTAGGTAGAAGCAGAGACAGTACATAAAAAAAAGTGCAGATCGTCTTAATCCAGTTTGCAAGGAAAGTCTAACTGGTAAGGAATAAATTACCTAATGGCCACTCTGGGGCGATACTACTGGCTGCTAAAAGAACTGCATATTAATGTTAATATTTGGGAAAAGTAGCCTACTTTGTACTTGATTTGTTACATCTTTTTCCTAGATGGCAAATGATGTCAATTTGTAATTTAGACAAAAAGATAAAGCACAGAACATATGAGCTGACACCTGTCTGAGTGACAGCTTGTAGAGCTGGTTGCAACATCTTTGTACTCCAAAAAAAGCTACTCAGATTAAATACCAAAAAATCTATGTATAAATTATACTTCAGTAAACACAGATTTTAAAGGACTCATACCCTATTTCTACAAGTTAACCTCATTCCCTGGTGTCCTAATGAACATGTCTGTGACATGCTTTGGTCAAAATACCTTAAGGAAGAAGCACCAGTGCCTGTCTCTTTAAATGCAAATGAGACACAGGAAACTACTTCGGCGTTTGTCAGGTTCCGACAGCTAACAACAGTTAGCATTTTGGAAAAGCGATCATTAGCAGAGTCTCGCAGGCACAATGCCGTCATATATAATGTACAATGTATACAATATAATGTATCCACTTGACACGTAAATCCTCTGAGGTTGGAAGTTTGTGTAGAACTCTGTGCTGCACTGACTTACACTCTTTCGGATACTATTGCCCTCGCTGGCGAGCCTCACGCTCTTGTTTTTTAGGGACAAAGCGGAGCTGTTTTTCTTCATTATAGGAGCAGAATCTTTCTTATACAGTTCTGTTTTAGACTCGACTGGTTATGACTAGGTGGTAACAAATGGGTTGATAAAAGCTTGGTAGATTAAATAAGGACTGATATCAGTATTGGTAGCCAGCCATCCTGGATCTCTATAGCCAGCACTGTAGGAAGACGAGGCAGATGCTCTCTAACCCCCGGCCACAGACTTTTTCACACTCGCACCATCTGGCAGGCCATACAGAAGCCTCTTGACCTGTACCTTCCTTTTACCCGCGCACTAACAGGCTACCGAACTGCTGACATTTTACACTTGTACATGCACTGTACACACAAAGCTAACAGGATGTCATAGGTTTGCTCTCACTGTAGTCACGGGATCATAAAGACAATCTACGGTTAAGATGGTTTTCACCTACACTATAATTCAACATGACTTCCTTTTACCAAAAGAGTGATTTTAATTGAGTTTGTGTAGCTGAGTTGCTTTACAGTGAGCGTCATTACATCACTGTACTGCAATAATTTCATCATTAGCGAAGTACATTTCCAGTGGAGAAGTCAAAAAAACAAATCTTACAGCTGTGTTGCTTGTGTGGATTTGATACTCACCCTAAACCTAGCTCTCATACTGTAATTATTCTGACCAATTGGAACAACGTATTTCTTCATGTTAAATGCAATGTTCACAAAAATGATCAAAATCCTATAGTTCTGTCAACCAGCAAGACATTTTCTCACCAGAAGAGCAAGATTCGTGGGCCCTTGAATTCTTGTCGCACTGTAGAAATAACAAATAATTGCAGTGTCCTTTGAATGGGATACTGCACTGCTGGATATTGTAGTATTTTGAGATTCATTATGAAGCCCTGGCTGCCATACTGTAGCTGTAGTGTATCATCTTTTAGCACGGTGTCATTTTAGTACCGCAGATGAATATTTAAGGAGATTTTTAGGTTGTCGTTTAAAAATGTAAAAAAAAAAAGTCAGCTGTGACGATTAAAAAGTCAGGTACAGACAGTGGTTTTAAATGACCTCCTGTGTTTTCACAGAAGTTTTTGCTGTTGAGCTACATCTTACTTATCAAAAAAAAATCAGCTGGCAAGAGAGTCATCAGCCCACAACATTAATGAGCGGCTCATATTTGATAGCTATATATACATATACATATACATATATTTATACATATAAGACTGTCAATTAAAATAAAAACACTGAAAATAGAAACCCCGTTATGCAAAGTTAATTTCCCTCTCCCTAAATACTTCCCTCTGTGTGATGCTGACATATATGAATATGCATTTCATCACACAGTTGCTATTGTCAGGTGCTGCCGTTGCCATTCCTCCTAAATGCTCTCTTTTGGTAAAGCGATATGTAGTCTCAGCAGTCATCTCCTATACCTCCTCCTCTCCGTAAAAGGCTTACTGCTGTCTCTCTCCAGAGAGGAGGATGCGCCACGTTCTGCCCTCCACCATTTTAGACTGGCAGATGAAACGGCACAAGGAGCTATATCTCTCTGCATGTGCCGACGCAGGGAGCTCGGCGGGAAAAGAGCAGAGTGAGTGCGCCATTAGGAGAGAGAAGCGAAATCACCTCGGGTTATCTCGCGGCTTTTGTGACAGACTGATAAGACGAACAATTCAAATACAGAGACAGAGAAGCAGCGTGAGAGAAGTAAAGAGCAATGTGAGGGAGAGACAGAAGAAAAGATTCAAGCCAGTCACAGACACACACACACACACACACACTGCTTTGTAAAATATTAAGTCATTTTCAGTTTGGTGCCCATTAGGCAGTAGCTCCTTGTCAAGTCTTTCAGTCGCTGTTTTTGCCTTTTTGTGACAGCTGTCATGCTCTTTATCGGACCCTAAAGGATACCCATACCTTTGCCGTTTTCCAAGTGATTAGAGCTCTGCAAGTCACTATAAACGAGAATCGTTCATCTTGATATCCCGCAGAATGCGTCTAGTTGTCTTGCTGAGTGCTTTTCATATGTAAGAATACGCCATCATTATCAGACATTGCGGGAAACACTGCAAGTACAATCACGAAACTGAAATCCGAAAAAAAACGTAATCACACGCTCCAGCAGGTCGGTCCGGATTTGGTCCATCTACATTGTGAATAGTGTGCTATGAGCAGAAGAGGCACCTACTGAGAGAAGGACTGTGATTACTGTAATCAAGACTTTGTCACTGAAGAGAGGACATTAGATTAGTCGATAGTATAGTCTTTATACAATGGTCCAATAATCTTCAGGTCATGCACAAGTTCTTTATTTGGCTTGGCAATAATTAAATAACCATCTTTTGTGATCTTATTTTCTTTAATGACATATGTCCATAAAGAAGTCTAAGACCACAATTAACTGGTTTCTTGGCAAAAACTTAATCTTTAATTATCTGACGTTTTATCACATTAATGATAAGGTAAAAGATAATGGAGTGGTTTCGAAATGCATTCAAGAAACCTCGCAAGTTTATCACTTCTGCAAACACACTTGCAGTCCAGTAACCCAACGTTTGCTGCTGCTGCCACTTTGTAGGAATATACAACACAAATTAGAAATACTTTTTTTCTTGTTATTAATTCAATGTCAAGTTTTGTATCTTTTTAACCCTCTTATGACCATCATTATATTCAGGCCGCCTGGATTTATTTTGATAAATATAATCAAGATAACTTTCACTTTCGATATCTGACAGTTATTCAACAGTTTAGGAATTACGGTACTGAGAAGGTGAAGTTACAAACGTGACACGCTGGTGAATCTCAATTGTGATTGGACGGTCATTCCGCAGAAGTCCTGAGGGTTACCGCAATGACAAGTTTATGAGCGCAAAGCTCTATTTCTCTGATTTCTGGTCTCCATCCACCCATCTTCTACCACTTAATCCTCCGCATGAGGGTCACGGGGGGTGCTGCGCCAATCTCAGCTGACATAGGGCGAAATACTTGTAAATCCATCCAGTCTCCATAGACTGTATATGGTCATTTGTATGGAGCTGAAGGCTGTTTTCATTCACACAAATAGCCTTTTTTTCTGCAGTTTACACAAGACAATCCCCCAGGCCAGTCAGTGTCCTCCTGTAAGCTCCGGGAGTATTTACGTGTTTAGACTTCTGCCAGTGACAGCATGTGTTCGTCTGGGTATGAAAAATCTCCTTTGACTAGGGTTTGTAAGCAAGAGCTGAGAGCTTCCCCCCACCATCCCTCTATTTTCACATTCTCTCTGTCCCTCTGTGGAGCCGGCTCAGCCTGGGCCTGATGGGACGCCCAACACCACCATCACAGAGCACCTCCCCCCCCAAAGGTTCTGGGTTGGTACCGGCCCTGGTAATTGATCCCTTTGGGCCCTCTAGGCACATCCAACAGTCGGTTGAACAGAATCACCACTAAAGAGACAGCTGCTTGGCCACCCTAGACAAGCCGAGAGAAAGGGAGAAAGAGAAGGAGACCCTGTTGCTGCTAACCATTAGCTCTGTCTGCCAGCTTTCTTCCAGTGAAAGCCAAGTCAGCACATTGTTTCGGCTTGGGAGATACCAGGTTTTACATATTTGGAACCTGGGAAAAGATACAAGGGTAAGGACAAGAATGAGCAGGCCAGTTCTTTTTGATTCCATCAAAAGCCTAAGAACTTGTGGGATTCATTGTTAAAACCCAAATTCTCTCCTGGCTGATGAAGGCATCCTTGTTTCCAAACGTATCAACACTGCCCATTTTCATGTGACCGAACAAGGTAATTGATTTCATAAAGCAGAGACTGATTGCCGGGCAGCCAGCACACCATTTTTATTTGTTTATTCCTACAAGCAGGCAATAAACGGGCAACACAAAATAAATTGTACCAAAACATCCTGTGTTCAGCAAGAACAGAGAAGTACTTGTCTGTGGTGATGTTTTTGTCATGCAATCCAAAGGGTTTTAATGGTTCATAGGGTAAAATACTGACACATAAATCACTTGAGCCTTCAAACACCCAAATTTAGAGATGAATCATATTGGCTAAAATGAAGCCCAGCAATTCAGGCAAATTGATTTTTTGACCTTGTGATATCACTGGACAAAACATTTGAAGGGTCACCTTCTGAGGATAATGAATGTTGTCAGTCCATCCCAATAGTATGCCTTCACATAGCATATATAGCAATAAGAGACCTTCCAATAATGGATTGTGGATGAATTCCTCTGCAAGTTGATGATAGTACAAAAATGCATTTGTGTCCTTGCACTCTTGTTATGCAGAATATGTCCCTGTTTTACTCCCACATTTCTTTAACACACAAACACAGAGCAGTTCCTCAGTTTCATACAATGCAAAGCAGGCGTGTTTTCAAGACACCTTGTGCAGACAAATCACTAATAGTGGTGGTGATGTTGCTGGAGGTGTGACTGTTTTTTTAAAAAGAAAGTCTGCATCATGATTTTGAGATAAATAAATAATGAATAACCTGCCTCCTCTTCCTCTCCCTCTTCTCCCCGTTTCCACTGCCTCTCTTCCCTCAGGCACTATGACGTGACAAGAGTCCCCCTCGACACTCTTGCACTATGGAGAGCATTGATGACCCTTTGACAGACAGCCAAACACCATCGACCACCAACACCAACACCACCACCCTCACTACAACTCCACCCAAACCCTGGTCCAGTAAAGGCAGGAAGCAACATAAGAGCACCAGCAGCCTCATGGAGGCAGCAAGGTACAACAGAAACCCCTGAGCATGAATCTCTTAACCTCAATTCAATCGAAATTGTGATTTATTCTTGCAGGGTTTTGTTTGTTTGTATAGGACAATTGAAAATCCTGTCTGTTCAGTGTTCTAAGATCCATTGTGTAAAATTAAGGTGGAATTATTTTTAATATATCAGCGAAGGTTCTCAGTCATCCAGTTCATAATCTTCACAAGGAAACGGCGCGTACAGGACCAACCTCACTCCAGACCAGATCTGCTCTCTGCTTGACCCATGCCTGACCACCACCTACTTCTAACCAACAACGAAGGTTTCTTCAGGCAAAATAAAAAGTGTTGGACTCGTACACTGGAACTGCGTCTACCCACTGGTTCAGATATGAAGACGACACCGAAGTCAAGATCAGAACACAGGAACTGGAACACTTTACAGACCAAAAACATCATATTCAGCCAAAGACAACACCCTGGCCTTGTTGGACTGTGCCACCAGTACCTGCTGTTCGACTCGCGTGACCGAAACTGGCCGTTTATAAAAACTTACAAAAGGAAAACATCCGAGTCTCAGGAAGATCTTCAACTATAGATAGACTTGGAAGGGGGAGGGAGAATAAAAGGATAGTCACCTTCGATGTGCTGCAAAATTGCAGTATTCTACACACTGTACCTTTAAGCAACATGTCTAAGAAGAAAATAGATAAACACAACAAAATTGGCCATGCCTGTAGGTATTATTACGGCACACATTCAGCTCACCCAGATTATATCACTCGGATTTAGACGTGCTTCTTATCATAATTATCGCAACATTTAATTAAATTTATTACAGTATATATTCTATTACGGGACACATTCTCGCAGCATTCAATCAACACTAAGCATGGGTACAAACACAAGCATATGGTCATAAATAACCTGCCTGTTTGTTTGATATCTTTATTTGCTTTACTTGTTTCTCCGTGAGCTCACAAATTCCCTCGCGAATGTTTAACCACAAAAAAAAATCCATGTGTGCAGTAATACCAGTAAAACCCACCGGGCTTATTTGCAGCTCGCTTTCGCTCTGTTGTTAATATTGTCTTTAAAGTATTGTATGTCGGACCGGAGTCTGTTCACTCTAATAAAAACAGGCGCCAGTCAGAGCCTGATATTAATGCATGTGACTGGGAAGTAGAGAGTGGCCGCGTAGTAAATTTAGGGCACAGCGCAATAAAAGTGATGAGGCCAGAGTCGTAAAAATGCCCGGTTTCGTTGGCCCCGCAGAGTTTCTGAAAACCAGGGCTCTTCTGTCGCTCGATATTGTTAGCATTCATGGCTCCTGCTATGATTCACTTTTGAGGAAAATGATCTGATCCTGCTGCTTTTCAATCCAGACGGCGTGTCTTCAGAAGACATGAACACTACAGCGCGGGGTGAAATGCATACAGTGTACTTACATCCTGTCACTGTGCATCATATCGAAGATTATTGACCGTTTACTCACGGAGGAAGATAGATTTAAACATTTGATCCCCTTATACACAGTACAGCGTTCGTCTGATCTCAAATGGCGCCAAACAGCACAGTTACGTTATATAAATGGGTATAATCTATACATTCTAGTTTATTAAGGGCAGCGTCTTCATGTTTAAAACAAATAAATGACATTTGTTATTCCTGTCTGATCCCGCTGTGGTTTAAAATATGTTCTAATGTTCCCTCTCGAGCATTGAATTTCTAATCATATTGCAGAATGCAGATAGTGAGGCGTGTTTGCTTTGATGTTCTGAAGAAATGTAGTACAAATGGACTGATAATGACGCGACACTCTGGATAGCTTTGAACTTCTTCCTTAATGTGGAATGGGGCGTAGCGTCTGGAGATCCGTGTGCATACATGTTCCTGTATTTTTGATCTCGGTATCTGCTCCAGGCATTATCCAACTTCACAGCATGTAATGAGCGATTTCCCTTTTCCCTCATTAACCTGTGGATCATTTCTAACCCGCAAGTTCATCATGAATATTCATGGGGCTGCCGTTCGTGTGACTGGCACAAAAAGGGAAGAGCGCTCGACAGCAAAGCTAAAAACAAATAGGCTTACCAAGAAAGGCTGTGTGTAGTCCAAGAGCTGAGATTTCGGCAGCTCTCTGCTTTAAGCTTCCAGTCCAGTTTGATGTGAGAAATCATCCAATTATACATTGAATAAAGCAGATTATATATATAGATTTTTTTTTATTTTGGCTTTAACTTGTCAGCGAATTGCCGCTGATGTTAAAACTGATTACAAAATTGCAACGTCCGCATTTATATCGGCCCTCTAAAAGCTCTGTGTCCACCAGGATCCAGTTTTTGTGGAAAGATGGTGCTGTGCTTTATTATTATTATTATTATTATTATTATTATTGTTATTATGAACATGTGTTTGTTGATTTGCAACCAGCAACCGTATGTGCACATAAAGGGAGGCGGGAAAAGAAAAATCTGTTGGTGTTGGCAGGAAAAGAAATGTACACAGATCGATAAAAGCCAGTGGTTGAATACAATTTTTAATCAAGCTCAAGACGGGATGCCAATTTATCTAGGAGCGTCCCTCCTGATTTGTCACTGTGTGTGTCTAATTTTGTCCAACTGTGGCACATTGCCCAACTCTTTCAACCGAAGTTTAAATACATAGAATAAGGGAGTTTTTTTTGGGGGGGGGGGGGATTTAAAGTGTTGCAATATCTGCCGCTTTATTATCTAACGCAGGGTTTTCAAACTCAAATGACCCTGGGGGACAAATGAGCATGTAGTTTGGTCAATGGGGTACCCGGGGAAATAAGTGTGAAAAAGTTGTGAATGGGCTTAAAATTATAATAATGCAATATTCCATCATGATATCGCAATATTTTACAGAATTTCAATGTAAAAGTGCTAATTTTGACATTGAAGGATGCTTCACAATAACGTAATGAATATAATGTGAATTATTTTAATGTCAAATACAGTGAAATAGATAAAAAATTAAGTGAATATTAACATAACAAGCTTATACACAGGACATATATGTAATTTAATGTTAAACTGAATGTCTTGTTATTGTTTCTATAATAATTATAATATAATTAATATAATTAGCAAAGTATTTAGTACTAATCCATGTTTTCATTATAACATGATATTGGTTTACACCTCTTTTCTAACGTTTACCCTCGACACTGATTAGCTTTTTAGTATAACTATAAAAACTTACCTCGACTGTAAAGACGGTACCTTTGTATTTTCCCCCGTTATCTCTAAAATAGTTGATTGTTTCCTCAGGAGCTGGTGTTGTGCCATAATCGGCCTCTCAAACACCCCCCCAAAAACAGCCGAGACTCTCAGGACCTGCATATTTACGGGCGTGTGCCGCTGCATCTTTTTACAACAGTGACCAAAAACAACAGCACCTGCAGCCACCGGGGACACAGAAGTTGTCTGTCGCCTCTTTAATTAACTGCATACACCTGAGAATTTAGCATTTGATCTATGTAACCGGATAAAGAGTTTGGAGAACATCAATATTCCTTCTCTTTTTTCTTTTTTTCCCCTCCGCGCCTGCCCATTCACACGTTCACTATGCACCGTGTCCGCACTCTGACATTTTGATGGGGAGTGAGCAAGAGTTCACACAGAGGAAATGTCAAGCCGGGGCCATATGGTTTGGGTGATTTGCTTTCAATCCTCTAACTCCCAGCTGGCGAGCGACTGCATATGTATTGTGATTATAGTTTTCTTCAGCTCGAGCAGATGTGGCTGCGTGCACCTTCACTTGAATGCACACGCGAAATGCATATGAAAGCAAGCACAAATGCAATTTTTTTCCTTTTTTTTACATGGACGTTTTACAGCTTTGCCCAGAGACAGGAGGCTTTAGCAAACCTCCATAAAATCAAATGTTCTTCCTGTCCTCGACTGAGTTGCTGAAGTGTGCGTATTGATATTCATTGAGTGGATCACAAGACGGCACAAATTAGATGCTTGCACAGACAGTTTCTGTCCATGACTTCCCCTTCTGTTACTGTAACACCTCCAGCAGGTATTGCTCTCACTTCAAAGTCTAATTCTCTTCCTGGACACCAAAAATGTGTCCGTGTGTTCAGCAGCCAAAGCGCCAATGCATCACATTTTCTTTTCAGCTCTGCATTCCCCCAGCACCGGAATGTAAAATATTCCTTCAATATTATAAGATATGAAATAGAGTAATGTGGTCGTTTCCTGATAAACCCAAGGTAATAATCACCTAGGGCCTGTGAATTTTATTCATAGGGTAAATTCAACTAATATTCATCCAACATTCGTTCCCCTTTTTAATAGAAGGCTTGCATTTCCGTGAGATTAGATTTGTGTGTGAGATTTATGGGGAACCATTTGCCACAGTGTGGGTGTTAGAAGAAGATAGAGGAATATAGAGTGGGGGTGTGAGAATTGCCATGTCAGACCCTGACTATTTGGTGGCTTACATAAAACAAGACTACCTACAGGATGCCTTTCATCTGTTTAAAGCCATTTTGTAATCAATTCCCCTTTTTTTAGATCTTAACTACATTGATTCTACACAGTCCTCCCCACGCGGTACAACCTACCCTTACTGGCAGCGCCGCCTTCTGCTAGTCGTGGTAGGCTACATGGTAGTAGCCTCGCATTAATTATGGTTCAAAGGTTATATTTGCTCATTTAAAGGCCACTTTTTCACCATCCCTGGAAACAAACAAATACAAACTCTAGTGCAATCTAATGTGAGTAAGTCAATGTGAGTTAAGAGGAGTGTGAGGTGCATTCAATGGCCCTTGAAAATCGTAACATTTCCCCCAAACACATGCAGTCCGCAATGTCATGAGTAAATTTCATTATAGTTCAGCAAACACAACATGCAGTCCACTAAAGAAATAATGCTCGCTGCTGGTGCCACCTTGTAGAAACAGGGAATCTGTTTTCATTTTAATTTATTTATATCAATCATTAAAACTGAATAATTTTGGTTTGCGGACAAAACAAGACATTCGAGAACATCATTTCCAGGCTTGACAAAACACTGATCAAAGTTTCTTAACATTTTCTGACATGTTATGGACCAAATGATTCATCGATTAATCGAAAAATAATGGACATTATTAAATTATTACTGTTACTATGTTTACTATGTCATACATATGTTTATATTGTCAGAAAAAGACATATTATAATTTCCATGTCTTTTTCTCAAAAGGTTGGCCTTTTTTTTTTTACTTCACCAGCCCTTTACTGACCAAACTAGACACTCAGTGGCCCTTAGGTAATTTGAGTTTGAGACCCCTGGCTCCACACAGGACTGAGGCAGAACAGTCGTAGAGCGATCACCACTGTTCATTCGGTCAGGAAAAGGAAGGAAATTCACCTTTTTTTAATCGGTGCAATCACTGACATTGACTGATGTTTTTTTTTGTTTTTTTTAAGGAGGCTATTGGCCAATTAATTGTCTATCAGCTTTTTTAATGCTTCTAACTACTGGCCTTAAAATATCTGTATTGTGAGCCACTGACAGTAGGGAAGCTGTTCACAGCAGGATTAAACACCTGCCACAGTTAGCACAGTCATGCCCCCACTTTAAGCTGTTATATCGTTGGGTTATTTGATGCCCAGTCCAAACAAATCCCAGACATGTATTATTCCCACTGTATCAGACACTGTCATAGTGTGAAACGTGCTACCACACCGTCCAACCAAGCCCGACTTCATGGCAATTTGCACCCTGTGAAATCATCGAGCGTTGGTTACTACGAATGAATGCGGTGGACTTGGAAGGCATCGGCGCCTCTGTCAAAGTTGGCCGTGTGACTGGCGACGGCCAGATGGTGAAGAGGCTTCCAGATACATCTTTCGGTGGTGGATTAATTGTTTCTCAGACTCTGTGCTGTGAGACTTACTTTATTACTGCGCTTCACCCGCTGACAATTTCCCAATATTCGACTCGCAAAATACTTGATTTGACAAAGTGGAGCTGGTGAAATGTTTCCTTAATTACTGTTGCCACAGGACACCTCATATGAGCAGCTATGGGGTATGTGTATGAAGTCACGTTCCTCATAATAAACATTATCAGGGCACTTAAAAGCAGAGGTTCATAGTTTGAGTATAAAGTGTAATCTATTTTCACATTTTCAGATGGACATCACAATTTTATGGAGGAACTTTTCACAGTACTTTTCTCTCTCTCTCTCTCAATGACAGTGCAACTTCTCACTGCATCAGTAGAGCAGGGGAAATGATTCCATCATGGTCATCGTCGTCTCTTTATGCTGCTGTCCTCAGGAAAGCGGTACATCCAAAGAAGCATCCAAACCTGCGCACGGAGACTAATGAAACGTTTCTGCCCCTGGGCCTTCGGAACCCTCAAGACTGCATAAATCCACAAATATAACCATTCATTTGAATCTATTATTAGACGCGGTTAGCATTTATGTGCAATAACCCATGAATAAGTGTGGCCTCTTTTCCATTCCCGCTCTTACCCCGCACCCTTGTCCTTGCACTATCTGTGTTTGAATAGTGGGCACAGACACTGTGTGAAGTACATACTTAAACAGTAATGCTGAACTGAAAGTCTCCGAAGTCGTCAGAATGTTCTTTTTCTTTTACAGCGACGCCGCGTCCCCCCCCCCGCGAAGCTCGCATTGGTGTTGCTTTTAACGTTGCTAAAACAGTCACTTTTCTGTTTGTCCTGTTCTTGTTGATCCGCAGGTCTCATAACACAACCCGAGGCAGTAAAAACCAGCAAGTGACTGTTTGAGGGAGCCAGCTTCTCCCCCCTGGACGCTGGACAAACTACTCACTGTATAACAGTTCCTATTTCCTGTGACCGGCTCCTCCGGGCTTGTTTCTGCTCCCTCCTGCTATCTGTCGTTGGGTCAACATGTCGCATCCACCTCCTCTCCACTTTCTCTGCCTGCTCTTTTGAAATTAGCAGCGCCTGCTCGTGCCACGGAGGACTGGACACCGTAAAATGGTTTTTGCCTCACTGGAATTCCTTGTGTTTGGAGCTTCTAACTCTTTTCAAGCCTTTAATGCAGGAGTTCCAGTGCATCGAGGGGGGGGGGGGGATCATCACAGACCGGACCCTGTTGCTTCTCACGCCAACTCGCCGGGCCGCAAATTACCGAACTGAGCGCTCTCTGCTGTGAATAGGCCTTCTGCTGGAGTAAACCTCTCATATTTTTATAGACCAAAGAGCAAAACAATGAATCCGATCATTTTGACAGAGTGGACCATATCTGGCAAAGACGCGCCGGAGACTCTGTAAACTCACTTGTGTCGACGCCGACCAATGACTGCTCTCCCACAGAGACACGGCGCACAGGAGGACAAGGCCCCGCGTCCCGTGGCACAAGTACCGTGCAAAAAATCAAAAAAGGAGTGCTTTTAAAACCTTCTAGACATTTTTTTTCTCAGACTAAGCCCACCACTGTATTTTGAAACTGGAGATATAGGTACTACATATGTATAACTGTGTATCAAAAAAAAAAGAATTATCTGATTTGCATTTTTCAGTAGCTATGGTTGGGGACGTCTTACAGGAAGAAGGGTCAGGGCCGGGTCGCGGTGAAGGATCGCACATCTTCTCAAAGATATGGTGAATATATACAGAGAGAGTATAAATGCTGTAGAGTCTGAAAAGGAGCAAAGACATGTCATTAAATGTATTTTGAAAGGCCCTAAAAAGTTATATATTTAACAGTTTTATATGTTGTACCTTTGTAGAGACGCTTATTGGACTTAAAATGTGGTCACAATGGCAGTTTAGTAGGACGTGAACAAAACGCTGTTGTTCTCATGACTGCTGGCTCGTAGTCCCAGGTTTTCTGTTCACACCTCAGTAGCCGCTTTCTTTTCATGGTCGTCAACAAGTCACTGTCTATCAGAACCATTCATGGAGGAGAGGAAAAAAAAAGAAGGAATGCGACAATTTATTGAGGACTGATCTGCAGCCAACTGAACGTTGTAAATCTATGGTAGTCAGTGAAAGCCACCAGTGAAATTTGCTAATTTGCTATGATACTGTATTGTACATGGTGTGGAATACTGAGTCATTTCCTCTCTATGGGTTTTTGATCTCTTAATTTATTTTTGTGCTTGTGTTTGTTTCGCACAAATCCGGCCTCTCTCCTGTGGCGAGGGGGGGGGGGAAACGACGACGACGAGGGGGAGAGCGAAAGAGAGCGGAAAGGAAACGCTGCAGAAGTGTCAGAGCATTACATTTTTATCATGAAAGATTTAATAATAAATATAAATACATGAAAAGCAATGTCCCCTGCAAATTTAGACGGCCTTGGCGTTCAAGGTCGTCGACAGATAACACTTAAGTCTCACTTTTGATGAATGTAATGTGTGTGTTCCGTCACAAAGGAAGTGACTATAAATGGAAGTTTCCTTTTCTGTTCCAGGTGAGGAGCTGAGTGTACGGACGGATGGGGAAATATATAAATATATCTCTATGGAGGAATTCCTGAGACCCACTTAATCCAGGTTATTCTGTATCTGTTGCAGCGTTTAATTAATCATGGTTGTCTTTGACAAAGCCGGGTATCGGTGAAGTGCGTAACGTTAAAGGTCCCGTGTGTGACGTCGATGCCGTGTTCGCAACGGATGCGGCGCAAATTTGTCGTGCGACATACAACTATGTGTATGCAGCTTTACACACAAAGTCAACATTAGCAGGAATACGCATTTGCCGGTAGCGGCGCAAAAAAATATTGCCCGTCGCGTCTAGCGCACAGATTGCGTCTGTTGTTTGCGAAAAATCGTGCTAACGCAGCAGCACTACGGCCAGTCGGCATTGACATTCTCCTTGCTAGCAACTTATTATTTTGTGTGGGAACACTCGTCGTCTTGTGTGGTATCACTTTTCACCGCTAAACTCGGGAGCTCCTGAAGTTAGCGATGAAATCCGTATGGAGTTGTTGTGAAACCACACAAGACGACGTTTTCCGCTCTGCAGACGTTTCCACAACAGAGAGAGCAACAATGCTTCGGTTGATGGTGGGAAAAAAATACGGGGACTTGCGGCCGGCGCTCCCATCGCGTCACAAAATGTACAAAATGATCCCACGGCGAGCATTCGGATGGTTTATTAGCAGAATTTTAAGTTGCCGTTACAAGCATTGAGATTCTCCTTGCAAGTGGCCACACCATACTGAGGGGGTTGTACCTATGTTCCCCGGGTCCTATGTTCCCTGTTTTTCCCAAAAAAGGTCCACTTTGCATGTGACAGGGGAACATAGGACCCTTTTTTTGAAAAAGGGTAGGGTTAGGATTAGGGTTAGAGAAAGGGTCCTATGTTCCCCGGTCACATACAAAGCGGGGAACATAGGACCAGGGGAACATAGATACGGTCCCATACTGAGCCACTGCCGGACACGTTAGCGAGTTTCACCGCTAAATTTCGGGAGCTCCTGAAGGTAGCGGTGAAACTTGACACGTTGTGTTCGGCTCCGTATCGCGTTGTTGTAGGTTGAATGCGGCCGGCACTCCCATCACGTCGTAAAATGTACAAAATTATCCCGTGGCGAGCATTAGGAGGGTTTATCAGCAGAATTTTGAGCTGCTGTTACATGTTTGTTCGTAAAGCTCTGAGACGCACTTGCTTAAGAGACCTCCTCCGTTTGCAGTCACAAATTCTCACACACGGGACCTTTGCAAAGATGCTTTCTAGAAAACGACAACCACCCGATTAAAAGCCTTACATATCTTCATCTTTTTTGGCATCGTCAACAAAAATGGACTGATTTTACGATCTCTCTTTTTTTCGTTTTGTATTTAAGAACATGTACCAAATGGTTGAGATGTCTGACTCTATAGAAATAAATAAAAACATGCACCTTTTTAACTTATGGATGTGATATGTTCTGCAAAGCATTGATGACTTGTGTTCAGACACGTTTGAAAATACTTAATTGAACTGAAGTTGAACCAGCTCTCTTGCCCTTTGAATCAATATTGCAGTATCAGCATATCTTACGTGAAAATATTTTTGAGATATATGAAAGTCTTACAGATATAGTTTGTCTGAATGTAGGACAACCCATATTATAATGCAATTCCTGTTTTATTAATTTTTTTCCCCCCCAACACTGTTCTTTTTGACAGTCTTGCCGTTTCCATGACATACTTTTAACGAGAGGAGAAGAATCCCCCAACACTGTACTCATCTCTCTCTCTTGTACAAGTGGAACATAAAATACAGTTATATATATAAAGCCCACATTTGTGTATCTTGTCTGTCAGTCTCAGACTACACTCGCTCCCATCAGGCTTTCGCAAGCTGTCAAAATCACTTCCTCTGACAGTTAGTACTTTTTTGGACTTGTCTTTTTTGGAGCTTTTCCGTCTGCGGCAGTCGTGCTTCTTGGCTCTTTGACAAATCTTTTTTTTAAATTTTATTTATTTATTTTCTAATCTGCGGCAATTGACAACCTATAATTCACTTATTTCCTTCTGTGATATTTGGAACAACAGAGTCACAATGTCACTTAATGTAAATTTGGATTACACATAAGTAATAATGAATGCTTCAACTAATTAATAAAATGATTATTCCATCAATTGACATCTCAACCAAGTGGTCAGGCATGTTTTTATAAGATTATTGTAATTTTTTTTTATTAGTAGTATTTTGGTGACACTTTGCATTACAATGGAGTTACAATATAGTAATACTGTGTATAATGTTGTGATACTGAGGCAATATCATGATAATACCATCTTATTTGATAATATGACAATAATACCATGTCATTTCCTTAAATAATATCCATAAATGAAAATGTGTGTGACCCAGAATCGATAATTCATCCTCATCCTATTTTTATTTGTTATTACCAGGCTTTAAGAGGTGATTACTACAAAAAAATAAGATTGTATTATCATAACATAGCTTCCCTATTACAACATTATGACCTTACTATAACCATATTGCCACCCTATTGTAATGTAAAGTGCTATTTTTTTTTGTTTTGTTTACATAATTCTGTAAACCATCTGAAAATAAAATACATGAAAAACATATCAACTTACATCTGCCATCAAAAAAATGGGTATAACACTAACTTCAATTTTCTAATACTGTTGATTTAGAGATGTCACTATTCTGATGCCCTGTGTAAAATGGACTGTTGAGTTTTACGCATTTGTCTTGTTGTCATGGCAACGTCCTACTAAAGATAAAGCGAAATCTTTAATCAGGAAAAATGTTTCAGAAAAACATGTCAGATAATGCCTTTGCAAGAGGATACGAGTTGCACGCAAGGTAAGTCAAAAATGAAGTGCATTGTTCCACAAACTGTATTTGTGTGCTTTGCATTTGTGAATCAGCAGTGACTTCTGTTAAGAAAACCACCTGAAAACGCTCCCTGCACAGAGGAAAAATTGGAAAAACCATAGGAGAAGCTAAAAAAAAAAAAAGAGACAAAGTCATAACGGATATTTAATGCACCGTATAAATACCAGCAACTCAAGCAATCAGGGCTTAAACAATGAACCCATAATGTCTGTGACAGCGTTGAGATGAGTTTCCACGAAACACCGTAATGTGAAAGAAAAATGTCTGGGAACATTAATCCATATACGCATGCAATTATGCATATCACGGGACTCCTTTATGCGATGATGAATGCTGTCATGTGGTTTCCCAATTTCCAAAAGCCTTTGAGTTGACTTCACTGGATGACACTTGAAGTCATAATTACTGTATTTCTGCCGCTGACTGGGGCTCATTATAGCTTTGTTTTTGTTTAAAACTCAGGCAGTATACAATACAGCAAAGCACATTATTAATGGACATATGGGTCAGAGGTGTGTGAAACCGACTGGTTATTAAAACTATTCTAGTCTATTTTCAAAAGAATGTTGGGGGGGGCGGGGGTCCACAATCATGGTTAAAGATGGAATTCTGGGTGTACCCTGTTTCCCGTGCACAATATTTTATGATTTAAAACTACAGTGCCTAGCATTTAAATATAAAGGAGGGTGCTGGCTTCCAAAGACTTCAACTCCCACAATGTGCAGGGTCAATTCGTCAAATCATTAGCTAGCCCCTTGCTATTTTGTTACATGGTTTGTTTACATTCAAACCGAGTTCACACGATGACGGTTAAGATCCACACAACTCTCAGTTTCTCACTGTAGTTGTGTTTAGATCGTGTCACCCGGTGACATTCCCGTGCTGCAATCAGAAATTTCAGAATTTGCTTTGCGTCAGGACATTGCGCTAATAAAGTGAGACGGCTTCAAACTGGTTGGAGTTTGAAGGTTTTAATCATTTTAAATCCTTATATTTGGGACTCTGGAGGCCCTACCAGTCGCCAGTGTGAAAAAAAGATGACTCACTCATGTTTTTGTGGTCCTCCTCAGTCTAAGTACAGGAGATAAAACACGCGATGTTGACTTCCGCGCTCCTTGGGACGTCACAGTGCGCTAAATTCCTGGAACTGTTGTTTCACGGACCTCTGCTTTGTCCGTAAAACATGCATGCTGTCAAGGGCAATTGCATCCGAAAACCCGAAGTCCACGAAACATTCTATTCTTGGCTCCACAGTGCAGCACAGAGTTCTACACAAACTTCCAGCCTCAGAGGATTTATCTGTCCAGTGGATACATGTTATATATGACAGCAATGTGCCTGTTAGAGCCTGCAAATTATAATTTTTCCCAAATGTTAACTGCTGTTAGCTCCCAGTAGCCTCTGTGGCTGGTGACATTTCCTGTCCGTTAAGTTTTGTTTTACTCAAAAAGTGTTGCCCCGCCTGCTTTTGTGCTGCTGCTGTATACACACAAATGCTTCCTCAGTCAGGTCTGATAGTTTTGCTTGACTGAGATGGTTTTCAAATGAAGGACGGAATAGCTCTTGTTCACAAAGACCAAGGCAGAATAATACAGAAGTCATGCACTGCAGCTTTAATGTTGAATTTGCTCTGTGTTGCTCTTCAAAAGTGCACACAGAAAAAAAAAAAGTGACTTTAGGCAATTTTCTGAGTATGCAGGTATTGTTTCAAGTATCTGCTATATTTGACATTACACCTGTGGGAATAATGTGTGAACCCTCTTGAATGAGGAGCAGAGATCCACTTAAATCCCATCTGACTTCAAGCAGAACACAAAGTCATTCGATCCCCAGAGAAGCCAAAGTCTAAACCGTGGCTTCTGCTTTTTCTCACTAAATCCTGGTTTGAAAACCCCAGCTTGGCTTCTACTCTGAGCACTGACACATCCTGTGTCTGTGTGCAGAGGAATATCTAGGGCTCAAAATGAGTTTCTAAAAGAAGACTTCATTTTTTTTATTTATTTTTTTTTTTTTTGAATCTCTTGACTCCATAAAGAGACTGATTGTCGGGCAGAGGGGATGGAGATAATTACATCATTGCTGCTCAAATACAATAATCTGCTTCTTATCCTTAAGGGTTTTTTTTTTTTTGGTTTTTTTTCCCTGACTGTTTGGAGTCATGCCTAGACATGGTTTAATTTGATTAGAACAGGACAATGTGGGGGTTTCCCGGAGCAACAACCGTAAGCAGGTACTATCGGAAGGGAACCCCGCAGAGTACGACATCGCAATTAAGGCATCCATAGAAGACGCCGGTCGCCTTAGGTGGGCATGCTTCAAAGTTTCACGTCTCTACATTTTCCTTTTTCAAAGGAAGGATACACCCACTCTCGCTCCCGTATTCGCATTTCTATGCGTTTCGGTTTACTCGTCAGTCACCGACTCCTGTCACAGAGCAGAGAGGTGGGCTGTGTGTGTGTGTGTGTGTGTCGCTTCACAGCCCGCAGTATAAAGTCCTGCAGGTGAAAGATTCTCCCTCCATTTACAGGCCCCCGCGAATAAATCTCTGAAATACCAATACTGCATCACGCCGCACAAAATATTATTATTATTCGCCCCTTGATGGATAACACTTACCTGCTAATTCAAATTTCATACCGTGAGCCTTTGTTTACAATATAAATCTAATTAAGTGTCGACCATCACTGCACAAGGCGGATCGATACACAATATGGCCAGCTCAGCTTCTTACCTCACGAGGATGCTGTTCCCTGCCAATATTTTCCACCCTATGAAACTGTTTGGGTATTTTTTTTTTTTTTTCGTGCGGCCAATAATCTGTCAAGGTTAGGCAACAGAGACAAAGCATTACCTCAGTGGGTGACACGCTGGTTAGACAGTGTTTGCTCTCTAAGCAGGATTTATCTATTCTATATAGGTTTATTCTCTCTCTATATGTATATATATATATATTTAGAAATATGACACATACTTCCAACTCTGCATGCTTAGATTTAAAAGGCCCCATTTTATGCTACGCTTTGATGGATTTATTTATGTTTAAAACCTTGAAGGAGGAAATTAATACTAGAGATTGACCGATATGGTTTTTCAGGGCCGACACCGACATTTGGAAAATTTTGAATAATACAAACGCCAACACTTAAATTTGATTAAATGCCTTTAAGCATATGTTTATTAAACAGCTTTTCAGATTTAATCTTAGACAATAGACATCATTTTTTGTTTTCAAATTCTAACAAAAAGTGCAGGAAGCTCCCAGGCTCAGCAGCATGTCTTATAAAGTTAAATGAAAGCTTAAGCAAATAAATAGCTCCCGAAGGTTTTCTACAGTAAACAAAGTTTTCCAAAATTGCAATATAACTGAAATATATATATAAATATTATCTTTCACTGATTTTAGTTTTAAGTTCAAACAAAAAGCACAGGGAGTTCCCAGGGTCAGCAGCATTTCTTATGAAATCATTGACATTTTTAATTAAATAAATATAATAAATTGATCTCTTATCGGCCGTTGGATTAATAAAAAGGGCAGATGCCGATATGCGTCAAAATGCCCGAATATCGGCGCAGATCATTGGTCTATCTCTAATTAATAAAGTGCAAATTATCACCAAAATATAGAGAAACATCATTAAATTGGTCTGTGTGCTTCATCATGAAGCCTTTAAGCAGATCTGATTAAGCCTGGGTTTCATTTGCATATGATAATCTGTTTAAAAAAAAGAACAGTATTATTTTTGATTATTTTATATTCCATGTCTGCCAAAAGGAGAAAAGAGTACCTAAATCTTACGCACTGGTGTTTTAAGATCTTAAATTGAAAACTAGGGATGAGAATCGTTATCGGTCCGATACTGGTCAAAATCATTAGATCGTTAAAAATCTTATACGTCGCATGCTTGACCATAGTCAAGACTATAAAAATGTAAATTAAAATCAGCATTTTTAGCTGAGTCATGTTTGGGCTGTTGATGTCCTATTGTTGTGTTTTTGAAATGACTCATAAATAGTCTAAAATTACTACTATTGCACTAGTATCGTTATCGGTAGATACTCGACTTTGCGATATCGTCCCCCTCCACTTGGCAGTAAATCCTTGACATTCTACCTCACTTTGGCGTCACTGCTGTGTGGAATTAGACATGTAGAGTCTTAAACTCCTGAGCACCGTCTTTACTCCCGTGGTCAACTTTCTCTGTGGTAGACGGCTCATTGTCAGCCGAGCGTTCAAGCTCCATTTAACTCTAACTAACTGCCTTTAGTCATTATCACTGCTCATTAATGCTGCTGCTGGTGCTGCTGAGCCGCAGCAGAGGTGTTCAACTGACAGGGCCATACAGGAGTGAACATGCTTTTTTATCTTCTTTTTTTTTTTTACTGCAATTCCTTTAATGACATAAATGTAATCCAAAAAAGTGATATTTACAACAAAGTCCAGGGTTTCTTATGTCAGAGGGGCTTCCTCATCTGTTAACTCGAACGATATGGGTTCAATTCAGTCTACACTCTTAGAAATAAGGGTTCCAAAAGGGTTCTTCTACAAGGGCTGAGGTTCTACCTGGAACCATCTGTTTTTCAAGGGTTCTTGGTAACACCAATGATTCCAGTAAGAACCATTTTGATCCAGAGAACCCTTTAAAGCCCCTTTCCCAAATAAAGGGTTTTGAAAGGGTTCTTGGCTCTACCTGGAACCAAAAAGGGTTCTCCTATGAGGACAAGCCGAAGAACCTTATATGGTTCTACTTAGCACTTTTATTTCTAAGAGTGTACATGTCAATGTGTCCTTGGGCAAGACACTTAACCAGCATGTGAATAGTATGAAAGATGAGTGAATGGGTAAAACTGTAGTGTAAAGCAGCTTTGAGTGGTCATCAAGGAATTGTGCTTGTAACCGGAAGGTTGCTGGTTCCCCTGGTTGCCCCTGAGCAAGGCACCCACTCCCCCATTGCTCCATGGGTGCAGATAAGTGTTGCCCACTGCTCCTGTGCCCAGCTTGTGTGTGTGTGTGTAAACAATTAGTAATTCTAAATTCTTAATGCAGAGTCGATTATGAATAAAACAATTCATAAAAAAATATACTTTTGTGTATCCATAAAAGGTGATTATAGAGATATACACTACCGTTCAAAAATTTGGGGTCACCTAGTCGATTTGTTTTTGTGTTTTCCATTAAAATTCACAGTTTTATTCATCAAAGCAGTTGCCAAATGAATAGAAAATATAGTCAAGACATTGACAAGATTAGAAATAATGATTTTTATTCAAAATAATCATTTTGCCCTTTGGTCAAAGAACCAGCAAAACTGTTTTCAGCTGTGCTAACATCATTGCACAAGGGTTTTCTAATCATCCAATAGCCTTCTAACGCCATGAGCAAACACAATGTACCATTAGAACACTGGAAATGGGCCTCTATACACCTATGTACATTAAAAACCAGACATTTGCAGCTAGAATAGTCGTTTACCACATTAACAATGTATAGAGTGTATTTCTGATTCATTTAATGTTATATTCATTGAAAAAAAAGAGCTTTTCCTTCAAAAATAAGGACATTTCTAAGTGACCCCAAACTTTCGAACAGTAATGTAGATATGTGGTGTACATGCACACAGTTAGTGATGCTGAATGTAGTTTAAATATTAAAGGATAACTTGTCAAAGTTACCATCGGCTTTGATACTTGAACGTTTTAACACTTGTCTAAAAGTAATGGTGAGCATTATAAATGTTACTCAAAGTGTAATAACGTCCAGATGTTAAAATGATGAGACTAATGAGTTAAAGCTTTGCAAAAGAGAGCAAAAAGTTGAAAAAGAATTCACTTAGTCACAATGTTAAAATGCTGTGTTTTAAGGCACATCGCACAGAAAAAGACATAAGCTAAATCACGAGCGACAGAAGAAAAAGACATAAAGAGAGTGAAACGTATCCTCCGCCCTGTACAGCGCAGTAAACACGATGTTGCCCGTCCGTATCCGTGGAAAGGTTGGGGGATGTAGGGTGACAGCTGGGGGGAACCTTGCAAATACACTGGACCACTAAATGAGAAAAATGACCAGCTTTCAGCGGCTCTTTTAAAAGCTAATTTACATCCTGTCAGATTCCATTATGGCCGGGGACCAGCAGCGGAGCGGCAGGAACAGGAGCGAGAGCCTGAGTGCACTGACCGTGCCGGGCCAAACTCCTATCAGCCTGACCCGCCTCACCGCTCCAGCAGACAGCTGATTCTCCTGTGTCAAGGTTTTTTTGTGGCTTCTCTCCTTCTTATTTCCTGCCCGTCCCTCAATTTCCCACAGTGGAGTTGTGCTCTTGGTGAAAAGCAGCTGATTATCAAGAGTGGCTGAAACCCCACTTTTACTTTTTTTTTTTTTATACAATTACTGTACAGTGTGTGCACCTGAAAGCATCGGCAGAGAAGATTAAGCCCTGCTAAATGCTGAGTCTTGAATAAATTATATGCTTGGCAACGGGGGGGTGGGGGGGGCGTGAGTGGAAAATGAAAAGCAAGTGGATTCAGCTTTTCAGAATAAAATTAGTGTCGTCAAAATGACTTTTTTTGATGTCCATTATTGAGGCCACGGAATCTGAGTTCAGTTCTTTTTGGAACAAAATATAATTATATAATAATGATAAATATTCACTAAATATTAACATGATGGAAATGGAGTGGGATAAATTCAGTTTTGTCAGAGCAGAGACATTCATCAAACTGTCCCCGACTCTCTGCTGCTGTGAATAACACAACCTGCGACTCAAGCGGGACAATTTTTTCACATCCATTGTACGTCAGGATGAATCAGTGCCTCTGTGTGACGGGAGGAAAGTGTTTGTCGTAAAATATGAATCGGGAAACTGGAGCGTGCACGCGACGCGTCGTGTCCCGCGGAACACCTGAAGGGCTCGCTTTAAAATCCAGTCGGTAAAATTGGAATTCCAACATTCAAATCCATGGTGATTTAACACTTTGGTAATAAATCACCAACATTAAAGTGTAGTTTGACCTTTAAAGGGAGCAGGTGTTCTCAAACCTGTAGTCTGGTATCACAGATCAAAGTCAAGATAGGATTTTTGGACTTTTTGTATTCTTTAAGTGTTGTGATCCAGGAAAAGTCCCAATTATTTATACGTCTTAACACTAGAACATCATTTTCACATTGTTATTAGTGATAATTATGAGTGGAACCTTCAGATTAATCTGTATGGTGACTGGTGACTCTGTTGTTATTGTGCCTCCATTTGGTCTTTGTGTACAGAAACAATGCAACAACATTTGTACGCTGCATCTTTCATCTGAACAAAAAATGTTAACTAAAGAGATCAGCTCATCTGATGCATCTGTTATTCTGTAATTACAGCGCTAAAGCGTCTTCTAGATTGAGACCGGAGTGAAAACAAGGAAAAGTGCGCTCTTGAGAATCTGTCAACATGTTTTACTAAGATCTACTCAGATCTCCTGTAATTCATCGCGACTGTCCTCGATCCTCATCATAAAGATCATGTCATATATGGATGTGTGGATATAACTGCGCATAGAGAAATTATCCATTCTGCGTTGGATATGCAGAGCCCCCTTGTAACTGCGCACAATGCAGGAGAGCGAGAAGAGCCAGTCAGCAGGGGCGGTGTGGAGAAAAAAAAGGCCCGCACCTTCTATAATTGCAATTGTAATCTATATAAACACACCCAAGTAAAAAGTACTCAAAATGTTTGAAATCGGATTGAATTTGTGAAATTCGGAAAAACACCACGTGAGCACTGAGGGTTAAAAACTAGTGCCGGGAAGTTAAGGGCGTCAACGCCTGGTGCTGTCCATGACGACTGACCGGAAAAAAATACGCAACGTCGTGTTGACGTGAGTCCGGATTGTTAAAATGAGTCTCTAAAGTAACGCTAAACTTTAAAAACATAGGCACACATTCACAGTGCACAGGTACGCTGGTTATTTGTAGCGCTGCTCTTTTCGTTTAATAAAGCGACCGCTGCAGTTGCAGCTAACCAAGCTGACTGGTAAACGGTGCCTGGACTCCAGTGCCGCGGCACGAAAAACTGCGTTACTTTAGAGTGGTCAGTCGTCATGAATATGCGTTATTAAGATCCAGAATATATGTACTGTATATATATATATACAATATACAGCAGTTAACCACACAGCGTGTGTCTGGTTGAAACTCCGAGCGCGTCCGTTAAAAAACACTGTGATCTGACGCATGCATCAAAGTCGCGAGGAGGACCTTAGCAAACACCAGGAGCTCCATCAATCCCCTCCGGCCCGTGGAAGCCTGCCTTTTTTCCTGCACAGTCGGCCATCGAGGGTGACATCCTTGCAGAGGCGAATCAAACAGTGTCTAATGAATTTTTAACGACGAGTGTTGTGAGCGGTAAAGAGAAGGAGAGCGGGGAAGCGGCGGCGGCGGCGGCGGCGTGAGACCCCCGCTGAATGCATTACAGTGATTTGTGGGCTCACCTTTGAGCGGGAGTGAGAGGCCTCCTGCCTCAGATCATCAGGGTGTTATGTGCGCTCGGCGGGGGAGCGTCTCTGTGCCGCATCGTGGGCCAAATGATGTTTGAAATGTTTTAATCAAATCCTGTCTGTTCATTAGACTAACAATAGGCTTCACGGGGTGAGCTTGCAGCAGCAGTTCAGCTTCTCACTGCCCCCTGGGGGAAATCTCGTGATAAAGTAAGTTCTTTAACCTCTCAGCATTAACTTCAAACACACAGCGGCCTTCTATACATTTAAATGCGCCTTTATTGGCGGCGACAGCTTATCATGCATGATTTATGTCATGGGGGGGAGACAAATCTGTCTTATTGAGCGGCACTTTGATCAGTGCGAAATTATGTGTCAAACTAACGTCACCTGGAATGTACACAACGAATTGATCAGTGATGACAGACAGCTCGTTTTCTCGCGGCGGGCAGAGTCCCCTAGTCGTGAAAATCTCCTTGCTTTTCTGTCACCGAGAAAAGGGGGGGGGGGGGGGGGGGATTTGTTGAGTGTGACACTCAATATATTGTTTGTAGGATTGTGGAGGGATTAAGCCAGAATATCAGTGTAATGTCTCAAAGCCGTTTGACTTTCATCTAGTGCTGGCGACGCGCTTCCAGGACGGCTTTAAGTAACGATGTCGCAAGTGGATTTAGGAGCTGCAGCATTTAGCTTCTTTTTTGTCATTTATTTAATTTAATACAAGCCACTGAGGAAGAATGTAAGAAATACTGCTGTGTGTTATTAGATATATAATAGGTAGTATGAATAGGCTGAGCAGCACCTGTGTTGAGAAGAGCTGTACTCGCTTTTATAAATGTGTATCAGCATCTACGAACCTTTGTAAGTGGATTCGCAGGGAGCCAGTTAGTAAGGCTGTCATTGTTGTAAATAGTTGTTATTTTTTATATATATATATATATATATATCTACTGAAAACAGCATAATGTCGTAAGCGTACATAACAAGTTGAGAGTCCCGTGGCTGCTACAATGCACCTCATTTGTATACAGGATATGCACAACAACACTGGAGCGGGAGCAGATTTTAAAGTGGCCATACGATGCTATTTAAACTTTTTAATCATTAAAATATATATATTTGAGGTCCTATCAGTCGGCAAAGTGTGAAAAAAGATGACTCACTCATGTTTTTGTGGTCCTCCTCAGTCTAAGTCAGATGTGTCAAACTCATTTTTGTTCAGGGGCCACATGGAGCGCAATTTGATCTCAAGTGGGCCGGACCAGTAAATTAGTAGCATAATAACCTATGAACAACAAAAACTCACAAAAATAACTGCAATTTCAATCATATTATCCCTAAATTTACCAACACACAGGTAGTATATTATTTAAACAACAAATTAATCCTGCGGGCTGGATCGGACCCTCTGGCGGGCCGGTTCTGGCCCACGGGCCGTATGTTTGACACCCCTGGTCTAAGTACAGGAGATGATACTCGCGATGTTGACTTTTGCACTCATCGGGACGTCACGAGGTGCTAAATTCCTGGAATTGTTGCTATTTTTGGCTTCACAGTGCAGCACAGAGTTCTACACAAACTTCCAGCCTCAGAGGTTTTATCTGTCCAGTGGATACATGCTATGATATGATATGACGGCAATGTGCCTGCTAGAGTCTGCAAATTATCACTTTTCCAAATGCTAACTGCTGTTAGCGCCCAGTAGCCTCTGGGGCTGATGTCATTTCCTGTCCCTTAAGTTTACGTTTTTTAAGGTGGACCTAAAGAGATGCTACTAAACAGAGCGTTCTGAACAGGGCTGTTTTGGCAGGGTGATTTAACTGCTGTGGTGCTTCATCCTTATGGTATTTTGACCAAAGCATGTCACAGACATGTTCATTAGGACACAAGGGAACTAGGTTAACTTGGAGTAATAGGATATAATATGACCCCTTTAAACAAACTTGCTTACAGGTAGTGTCATCTAAAGAGCAACCAGCAACCTCAGGTTTTTATACCTGTATTTGTCAGTATTTATATTCAAAATATACTTGTTGAATAAGCCTCTTAAACATCGACACTGCTTTCACTGCTCAAGTGTCGCATCACTGACACGACGACCTGTAGTTTTAGTCCCCCCGATACGCCCAAGTACCACTCTGGTGTGTCTTTAATGCAGAAATATTCCCATATCTTAGCCATGCACATAAATCAGCCTCTCCATTTACATTATCACCCCCTCAGATTTTAATTTTAGGAGCGCAATATCCAGAACATGCTCATTACTTGACAGATTCCTTCACAAAACTATATCCCCGAGGCATCTTTCGCTAAACGAAATGTGCCGGTATTAATCAACATAAGTGGAGAATTATAAATGACACGAAAGAATCCTTACATGGATTAATTCATTAGCATTGTCCCCCTTAAAAAATTACCCTGCGGGACACATTTGTAATGTAAATGTACCATGCAGTAAGACATGATGAAACACCTATTCTGCAAATGTATTTACAGTCAACTGCTCATGTCATGACAAATGGGGAAAAAGAAGAAGAAGAAGAAAATAGATAGTGTGGTATCCCATTATTCCATCTTCAATGTGTCATGTCATTGCTTTCAAGTCTTAGAATCTAATTTGTAATTAAAACATGACTGTGTGCTTGTGTCTGAGGCCACTTTTAGCTTTGTTGTTGGCCTTGCTGGTGCAAAAAAAATGAGATTTTATTCTGATCTGTCTTAAATGATGTGATATTGTTACCTTAATAGCAAGCGTTATATGGATGCAACTGTCTTGAATACCTGCCATATTTAACATGAATTAATAACATTTTACATTCCAGGTTTAAGAGAGCCAGTATCCTGCTATTATTTAAGTTTACTAGTGCAGTGCCCTGTTGTTGTGTGTTTTTAGTAATTGTTGGAATCCAATGTGTGCTTCTTTTACCGATATTTTTACCGATATCTTTTGCATTACTTACCCAAACAACATCAAACTTAGCACTGCAGTTACTCGTGCCCGTAGGAAGACACCTGCCCAGTTTGAAATCAATCGGACCATCGGTTCAAGAGATATGTTAATAATAGCCAGACAAACGTTTCTGGAAATTTATAGAAAGATGGGGGTCAACGGATACATTTTTACTCTGTTTTTCTTATTGTATTCTAATGAAGAGATTGAGAAATAATTATATATGTTGCTGAAACAACAAATCTTAGACTTTTTCACAGTCCTGTATATTTATAACCCCACGTAGCATTACCTCATGGTCTTATAATAATTAAATACATGCATTTATCATGGATATATTTGTAAATGCATTATGTCTCATGAAAAATGAAGTCATTCAGGACGCTTTGGATAGTGGTGTGCATGTTATTCTTTCTTACAGGAGCATAAGACACCAGTCTTTAGTCTGAAGTATGAAATGCCCCCACGTTGCCTGACCACTAAATCTACTTTATTGTGTTATTTCAACCTGTCTGCCCTATTGATCAGTGGATTAAGACAAAGATGATGTTTTTAAAGCTTTGACTGAGGGTTTCATAACTGTCTTGAATTCCATTACCAATAGTGGTTCATAGATCCTGGCCAGGATTTAGTGCTATAGGCAAGGATTGATGACATGGAGCTCAAACATAATAGTGCAGGTGCGTGAGCCACCAGCCTTTAACATAACTCAAGATAACAGTCTGCTTTTATTTGGATATTAGTGTCATTCAGTTGCGCTGTTATTTAAAAACATCCAGCATAAACTCTGTCGTGAATAATGCCACGGTGTCTGCCGTCCTTGTCGGAAGAACAGATTTGTTCCAAAACTTCCAAATACCTTCTTTTTTTTTTCACTGATTCCTTTGCAGATTCCTACTGTATGAGCCCCACGGCTCAAAAACAATGACATAATCAAATTTGGATTGTTTTATAGGCTCCAGACAACATTTGTCAGCAGCAGCAGCTCAGGATTTATCACCACTTTAAACCCCGTAAAGCCACCTACAGCTTTTCAATATAACATACGCACTATTAAATGTGTGTGTGGCGTCTGCATTCTGTCTTTCAACTGTAATCATTCGTCGCTTTAACATATACTCATGCAGTATTGGCACATGTTAATGGACAATAAATACCAAAGTTATATAGCATGGAAAATCTGTATAAAGAGCTAATGACATTCTGTAGACCAAATACAGCTTGTGCACTAACGTGCACATAATAGATATCTTCCATCCATCCATTATCTACCGCTTTATCCTCCACATGAGGGTCGTGGTGCCAATCGTGGTGCCAATCCCAGCTGACATAGGGCCAAAGGTGGGGTACACACAGGTCGCCAGTCCACCACAGAGACAAACAACCAGTCACTCTTACACTAGGTTATTGTCTCAGGTGTGCATCTGGATCCTACAGCCCTGGAGTCACAGGTACCTGCAGAACAAGGGCAGTGCAAGACAAAAGGACAGAGAGTTAGAACCCTCTCCCAGGGAAGAGAAAGAACAAGGTTAGTGTCGAGTCATAACGTGATACACATTCAAAGACAGTGAACAGAGACATAATCATAAAGTCGGTGTCTTTAACTGCCCTCATTCTGCAGGTACCTGTGGATCCAGGGCCGTAGGATACGAATACACACCTGACGCAATAACCTAGCGTGACCTGTCCACAGAGGTGATTCTAGAGTCTGTAGGGGCCCTAAGCAAATTTCCTTCATGTCTTTTGTACTTTTTCGCCAGTATGGATTTGAAATGGGTCTTAAATTGTATTCATTGTGGTCTTAAAAAAAAGTCTTAAAAAGTCTTAAATTTGACTCGTTGAAACCTGCAGAGACCCTGTTAGTACAACATAGGAGTTCCCCCCATCAGCGTCCGCCTCAGCATAACCGAGGTATAGTTCAGGTCCACCTCCAATATGTTGTTGGTAATGTATGCTTCATCTTTTGATAAAGAAGAAGATTTTTTTCTGTCTGTCAGTCTCACTTGACTGTTGTGAAATCAGACTAACAGTATGAATCTCACATTTCTCCTCTCTTCTGAAAGGGAATCCAGCGAGCATGCATTTTCTGAGCAGCTGCACTGAGGCTCTCAATTAAATCAGTCCCATTGTCATTTGAGAACACACAGTTACTTTCATAGGTGACCTGATTAGGTTATTGTTCTCACCAGATCTCATTAGGCACCAACCCTTTCGCGAATTCATTACCTCGCTCATGCACAACCTCTGTAGCTGCTTCTGTTGTTTCTTTGAGATATTCTTTTTTTTTCCCCACATTGTACGAGAGTGAGATGTTTACATTATGTGATTTGCACAAGTCTGTGCTTGCACACACGGAGACCTACACGCATTTTTCTTATGACCTAATTGACTCATATCAAAGGAAAGTAACACAGGCGTGAAAATGGAAGTAACTCAGTGAAATCAGACTCTTTGCATGAATTGGAAGTGAGTAAATTCAAGCTTCCATCGCTGTCAGTAGTTATCGCATTAACAGTGAGTGTGTTGGAAAAGCTCTAACAAGGTCAGGACCTTGACAGCTCTATTTCAGAATGCTCAAAACATAAAGAATAACTCCAAAAGCACATCCACACATTAGTGAATCTCTGCATTTTGCCTATGTAACGGCTAATAGGAAAGGAAGGACCCATCAGTGCGACCTTTAAGGCAGTTTTCTGTCTGACAGTCCATCCTTGCCCCCTCTTTCACCCGGTAATGTTAGTCATTTTTATCTCCACTCCTCCTGTGTTGTTTTTTGTAAGCAGGAAATTTCAAATCAGAGTTTTAATGCACCCAGTTGTCATGACAGTCCGTGCGAAGCCACAACCTCAATTAGTTGCTGACTGCTCGTTCAGTGAGACACACTGTTTGTTGTTCGGCCTAATATGATAGGAGGAAGGAGACAGTCGAGGAAAACATTGCGAATTTATAACATTATCTACAAGGCAAGCTGCTGCAACCCCTATCTTTACGCCACATAGTCCCGACAGAAACGATTCTTCTCATTAAAATGATTAGTAGGCTATATAGTCAGTATGGATTATTCAGCACGTTGGCGTCACAGTGT
Organism: Microchirus variegatus; assembly: GCF_963457635.1. Taxonomy (NCBI): domain Eukaryota; kingdom Metazoa; phylum Chordata; class Actinopteri; order Pleuronectiformes; family Soleidae; genus Microchirus; species Microchirus variegatus. Next base: position 10,852,368 of record NC_139821.1, read on the forward strand.
TATGGCAGTCCCAACTCCGGTATACTTTTTTTTTTTTTTTTTTTTGCTGCCCTCATCAACGATTCAAACCGCCCCCAGAAGACCAGGTGAGAAGTGAGGAACTGCACTCACATAGGGCACACTGCACCTTGATAATGGAGTGGGGCTGAAGCTATTAGCACACTAACAGCTTCACACAAGTCAGAGACGGGGGGGAATTCTCTTAGGGAGCGACAGGAGACGAACGGACCGCGGGACTGAAAGGCGGAGGTTGCGACTGAACCCCGCCCCACTGACACAATTCACGGCACAGACGCCAGTGACATCTCGTAAAAAAAAAAAAAAAGACTCTGCGCCCTTGAACTGCGAGGGTCAAAGCGTCAGGGTCAAAGCGTCTGAACTTCTTGTGAAAACAGACGGATCTATTTTAGTCGCATAAATCAGAGAAACGGTGCCCTCGGTGCGCACTGTGTTTTTGTAAATAGTGGGAAAATGACACACAAACCGGGGCATGTTGTGTTTAATCATTATCTCCTTAGTCTGTCGCATTACTCGTTTCACACCTTTTTAACCACCATGTCAATCACAGCGAGGCTTGATGAAAACTGCTCTGCAAGAGAAGAGAAAATAGCATTGCTAACCAGGAGGTGCAAAAAGGCATGACATTTATTTATGGCATTATACATTCAGGTAATATGGCTTTTTAATTACAGTCTTGTTTCACTTTATTGTATTTTGCAGTTATTTTCACCATGGTGAGAGGAAGGTCTTTTTTTTTACTGCACCATTATTCCAGATGCAAATATTAAATAAACACTCATGACCTTAAACCTTTGGCGTTTATATTGCACCCCAAACTGAATATGGCTGAAAACAAAAGAACATTAGTCAATATTTGCACTTTGTACCAACAGTATGTATTGTTTGGAATTTTTAAAAAATAAAATATATATATATATATATATATTTTAAGCCTAAGTTTTCAGCTTGAATATATACTTCATATTTCATAAAGGAAATGGAATCTGGACTATTTCAAATCATGATGTAATGTGGAGGTTAAACGTTATCAAGGTCTGGAGGACATTCCTTTCCTAAATGGAAAGGCCTTCATGCAGCCAACAGGCATTTGTGGATGACCATAATATTTATACAGCATCTTAAACTTTTTTTAAAATGTAAAAGTTAGTATGAAAACATTACTTTCTAAAATATAAGACTAATATGTAAAGTTGTGGAAACAGAGCCCAGTCATTTTTCTTCACAACTAAAGGCGGAGAAGAAACTTTCCAGTGCGAATGTTTTAACTTTACCATTGCTCAGCTCCTGGTGGTGACCTCCAAAGGTAGATAAAACATTTTAATGTGCAGCATCTCCTCCCATAGACTCTTACTTTCCTCTATTTATTTGGCTATATAAAAACCCTGTTACTGAGGTGCAACACTGCACTGTAACTATACAGTAGCAGATCCTCTCCAGTGTATCACAAAATGCAAAACTGCAAACAGAAATGTTGAGTGTGTTTCAACCACAGGAACGACGATAGGGTTCTCACGAACCTCGGTCTTTGACTGAAACAGCTGGGTACAGCTTTCGATTAGACTCATATTGTTGATCCTGTGATCCTGTGATTTGTCTCAGTTAAAGGTGCCATATGTAAGAATGTGGCCAAAAACGTTTACTACATTCAAATTCAAAATACCGAGGTCTTTTAGGTTTCGTTTTCTGACGTAACTGGCAACGCATGGTTGCTCGGCAGCTGAGACTCTACTGACTGCAATGATTGGTAGATGGTGGTAGGTGGCGCCACATGCCAAAACATGATTTCAAAACATAAACATGATTTGCAGTCTGCAAAATATATATATTTTTAATGCAAATATTTTGTCTGTACTGTTGTTGTTAGGGAGTTCAGTATGTTATATGAATATTATTCCTGAGTCTCTGTGACATATTAGGAGGATTTTATGCCTTTAGATTTATTACATAATGCACCTTTAAGTCAACATTGTCATGAATTTACTCCATGCATTCATATGGTCAAGACTTAGACTACTGTATAGAAATGTTCCTGAAGGCAATCTCTTGGTAATCTCTCTTTTTTTTTTGCCAGAGTCATATTTTCCAGGTATGTCCAGGTGTCTCCATCCACCTATATCTGTGATGGACCCAACAGATGGATATTCATGAGCAAACCTCCAACTTGAGTCTGCAAGTACATACACTGATTGTGTATGCTTCTCTTCCAGCCTGTCATATTGGTCAAACTAGACAACAAAAAAGATGGTAACCATGGAAACCTGCTGCTTGGGAATATGCAAGGAGGCCCGCTGGTATACCCACACCTATACAACTCAGTACTTAAAGAACACAAGAACTCAAATAAGAGGGCACATTTCTGGAGAGAAATCTTTGCTACAGGAATAGAATACAAGATTTAGTTTGACAAAACACTGACTGACTGACACTGGCCGTGGAACACAGTAAAGTCTTGTCTCCACGAAGGGCTAAGGTTCAGTTTGGTACGGCACATGTTTTTTTTTGCGTTTCCATTCGGAATAGTACCAAAATAACCTGCCCCCAACCATTCCATTTGTGGTACCCTTCCCTTGGGGTACCAGAGGTAATGGTATCAGCGACTGACTGTTACTTCATTGTCTGCAGTCATACAAAGCTTTACGTCCTCAACCCATGTTCGATGTCGTCATTCATTGCCGTTGCACCGGTACGACGTCACGCTATGTATCTCGCTAACGCAGCCATCGAGCACAGTGCATACCCCCCCCTACTGTTAGTCGAAATGCAAGCCTGACGCAGGACTTCACCATACCAATCATCACATACACATACTGACCTTTTGGTGGTGTTTAGATTTATAACTTGGCAAGTTGATCACATTAAAAGCTTACATTGATGACACACACTGGGTGTTAATATAAGAAAACTATCAACCCCACACATCAGTCATTCAGAAATATTATGCATGACTTTATACCTTTGTGACTGTCGTCACATTTCCATTGTCGTACCCTCTCTTTCACACGGACTCTCCTCCAGTTAGCCATGAATAATTGATAATCCAGTGAGATCTCAGGCTTTAAGTGTTTGAGTGCTGTGTATCCATCTCATAATGATTAGTGAGAGGGTCACACTGCTGAAGCCCTTCGGTCACCAGCATCCGCCCTTAATCCGCCATAATCCCCAAAACAATGGGCTCCTCCATGCAGGGGACTGTGACAGATTTTTATCATCTGACTCAGAGGGATCAGTGTGTGCCTTCACACTGCCAACATAACAATGATAGTAGTTTCAAACTGCCTGCCCTCATAAGTGCCAAGTGCAGCCTTATAGATGACACAAACCACAGCGAGAGTGTCGGTAATGAGGCGTGTTGCAGGGATACTGCTCTCTCGTCAGTGTTGTGTTTCAGTATTAACATGTTTATTCCATGTTGTCAGCACCCTAATATTGTTTTTTTTACAGGGAGCTATCAAAGCTGGTTGCTGTCTGCACACTCAGAGGAGCTGGATTTCGTCTTGACTTTGGATTATGACAAATGTGATTCAGGCAGAGGAGGGGAACCAGAAATGAATCTCAGGAACCAAATTCAGCCATGGATACTTAAAATAAGAGAAGAGCTGCATAACAGTGGTCTCCAGTGTCCAAATCCAATGTTAAGACAGCCAATCCATCACCCATCACAACATCTTCCTCAAGACTGAGAGCTGAAAGAAATAGGAAAAGGTGGTTTCACAATTTAAACTTGGTGCAGACATATTTGAGCATACTGACTAAGCAATAGTTTTGGACACTTTAGTGCTTTGGCATCTGCCAGGTCTTAAAACTATGGTTTTAAAGACCAGAAAAGCTAAAAAAAATACAAAAAAATCTTATGCTTCATAAGGTAATTCATAAAGTTACTCAGAGGGGCTCATGAACGCAGTAATGCAGAGTTTACAAAGTCATTATGATTACTTCCCACATGCCTAAATTATACAGCACCTATTGCCAGGCCTTTTGACCCACCCGAAGACACACTGTGAATATACTAACACCGAATTTCACATTCAGAGCAGCTTCCATCCTTGAGCATTATAATAATCATTCCAACCAGCCATATCTCTGAAAGAGGCCTATTACACATGCACCCAAAAGATCACCTATTATATGCCTGTACCCAAATGTGCTCCATACACATACACAGAAAGCCAGGAATGCATCCACGAGGAAACAGCAGCATTGAGACATACAATAACAACCATTATTACTTGGCATTTGGCAATGACATCAATCAGAGCCAGCCATTCTAAGCACTGTGATGGTACATAAGTGCTCAGCCAGAGAGCTGATTTAATAGAGCATGGTCTGATAAAGTCCCTGCAGAGATCACTTCATGGCCAATAGGTTGTTCAGGCAGCTAATTGGTCAAAAAATAAAACCTCTCTCAGGAATTAGATCCAGTGTTATCACGGTAAGTCTGGCACACTATTAATGAGTTGCTTTGGCTCCCTTTAGCCCCCTAACTACATTTCTACTCAGACTGTGCATGGGGACTTGTTCTTGGGTATAATTATGGTGATGATGACCAAATGTTTACCTTATAAGCAGAGCTGGTACACATGAGGATTTCTGCAGACTCTGTACAGTTGTAATAACAGTGAGAGTAACGATGCAGCCACTCGCCTCAGCTGCTCAGTTATTTCACAGAGGAACATCCAACACTTTTATCAATCCACAGTCAACTCAACCTAATGTCGAAAATGTTACAATAATGTCACAGTATAGTAAGGCATCCAAAATGGCAAAATATCATAATATATATAGCAAGGGGTGCAATATGACAATATGATCACAGTAAAGTAAGGTGTTCAAAATGTGACAATAATTTCATAGTATGTCGTCCACCATTTGACAAAATCGGGCGGCTGCGGGTCTCTCCTGGCCCGGGGGGCCGGTGGACGCTCCATGTGCCTGGGTTACTGCCGGTCTTCTCCCGGGGGGCTGGGGGGGGGCGGCGACGCGGTTTTTACAACGGTTTCCCGACCACACCAAGTGACAACCTCCGCACATACATATACATGGATGCGCGAATACACAGAAATACAGATACACACACAGACACACTCTGGTTCATGATAGAACCAATATAAACTGATACAACCGTTACAAACAAGATCACCTTTTCTATATGTGGTTGTTAACAAATTCTAATGGTACTGTACTTATACAAATGCATATCAGTGTTGTTAATGTTGTAATGTTATCATTATTGCCTTAGTGTGATATGCTACTAACTTCTATCTAGTGTCTCTCTCTCTCCCTCTCTCCCTCCATCTCTCTCTCTCTTTCCCCCCATCTCTCTCACACCTCCCTTGTCTGTCTACAAAACAATGAGTAGCAGTGCATCCACCGTTCCAGAGGGGGGAGCTGCGCTTCTGAGAGCGGGTGTGCTGAATATGTCACTTCCGGGTACTGGCCAATAACAAGACTCTGTCTTCTGGGTGTGAGAGTTAAGTCTCAAATCTCGCGGCTGGTAAACACTGTCAGAAAAGAGGAGTTCTATCGGATAGTTTACAGCAACTCGGAGGTTTTTGACCATAAAAACAAGTTAATAAGTAAGTATACCTCCAGCATTAAAGGCAAAAATGTCACGATCAACATTCATTGCTTTCATTATTATTGTTGTTGTTTTCTGCTGCTCCGTGTTTTCTCTCTCTCTCTCACCCTGCAGGGGGCGTGGTTGACCTACTTTCTGTGATGACGCCAGTGATTGCTTCCACCTGCGCAACTCCTCCTCAGCTGTTCCTGATCTGCGATCACGTGGGCTCATAAGGCAGGGTTGCGCTCCTCTCTGGCGTCAGTTCCTCGTTTTCGCTCAGCTGGTAAAGTCGCTACTTACCTTGCTACTAGAAACATTCACTCAGATTAATACTTAACTCAGCCTCCGTCTTTAGATCACCACGTCTCCTGCTCCCGAGAGAGACACGGAGTCTCCACAGATTCCAACACTTCGGGAATCGCTTCCTCCTGTCATTCTCCAGCTCCTTCGTCTCCTCCACACCAACGAAGCAGCCGCTTCTTTCCTCGACCCTTGTGGACACCTGCGCTTCTCTCTCCAAACACGTCGATCGAGTCCATTCCTTGGGAACGTCCATACGAACTTTGTTGCCACTGAGGAGTCGCGGTGGGACCTGAACCAGCTGCTGTCCGTTTTCCGTTCTGTCACTGTCTCACTTTCATTCATGCTAGCGCGTGTACCTGGAAGCTAAATAAATTGTATTTAAAATACTTACCGTTGTCCTTTACCGTTGTCCTTTTTTGTTACGTTTCCCTTAAAAGGGAAACGTAACAAAAAAGGCTCAACAAATCTATTAAAAAAAAAAACGCAATAGTATGTCGTCCAAAAATGGTCAAAAACGTCACAGTATAGTATGTCCTCCAAATATGGTCAAAAACGTCATAGTATAGTATGTCCTCCAAAAATGGTCAAAAACGTGATAGTATAGTATGTCATCTAAAAATTGTAAAAAATTTCATAGTATAGTATGTCGTCCAAAATTGTTCAAAAACGTCATAGTATAGTATGTCATCCAAAAATGGTCAAAAACGTCATAGTATAGTATGTCGTCCAACAATGGACAAAAACGTCATAGTATAGTATGTCGTCCAAAAATGGTCAAAAACGTCATCCTATGGTATGTCGTCCAAATAGGTCAAAAACGTCATAGTATAGTATGTTATCCAAAAATTGTCAAAAACGTCATATTATAGTATGTCGGTCAAAAATGTCATTGTATAGTATGTCGTCCAAAAATGGTCAAAAACGTCATAGTATAGTGTGTCCTCCAAATATGGTCAAAAACGTCATAGTATAGTATGTCTTCCAAAAATGGTCAAAAACGTCATAGTATAGTATGTTGTCCAAAAATGGTCAAAAACGTCATAGTATAGTATGTCATCCAAAAATGGTCAAAATAGGTCAAAACGTCATAGTATAGTATGTCCTCCAAAAATGGTCAAAAAACGTAATAGTATACTATGTCGTTCAAAAATGGTCAAAAACGTGATAGTATAGTATGTCATCTAAAAATGGTCCAAATAGATCAAAAACGTCCTAGTATAGTATCTCATCCAAAAATGGTCAAAACGTCATAGTATAGTATGTCGTCCAAAAATGGTCAAAAACGTGATAGTAAAGTATGTCATCTAAAAATTGTAAAAAATGTCATAGTATAGTATGTCGTCCAAAATTGTTCAAAAACGTCATAGTATAGTATGTCATCCAAAAATGGTCAAAAACGTCATAGTATAGTATGTCGTCCAACAATGGACAAAAACGTCATAGTATAGAATGTCGTCCAAAAATGGTCAAAAACGTCATCCTATAGTATGTCGTCCAAATAGGTCAAAAACGTCATAGTATAGTATGTTATCCAAAAATTGTCAAAAACGTCATATTATAGTATGTCGGTCAAAAATATCATTGTATAGTATGTCGTCCAAAAATGGTCAAAAACGTCATAGTATAGTATGTCCTCCAAATATGGTCAAAAACGTGATAGTATAGTATGTCTTCCAAAAATGGTCAAAAACGTCATAGTATAGAATGTTGTCCAAAAATGGTCAAAAACGTGATAGTATAGTATGTCATCCAAAAATGGTCAAAATAGGTCAAAACGTCATAGTATAGTATGTCCTCCAAAAATGGTCAAAAAACGTAATAGTATACTATGTCGTTCAAAAATGGTCAAAAACGTCATAGTATAGTATGTCATCTAAAAATGGTCCAAATAGATCAAAAACGTCCTAGTATAGTATCTCATCCAAAAATGGTCAAAACGTCATAGTATAGTATGTCATCCAAACATGGTCAAAAACGTCATAGTATAGTATGTCGTCCAAAAATGGTCAAAAACGTCATAGTATAGTATGTCGTCCAAAAATGGTCAAAAACGTCATAGTATAGTATGTCGTCCAAAAATGGTCAAAAACGTCATAGTATAGTATGTCGTACAAAAATGGTCAAAAACGTCATAGTATAGTATGTCGTACAAAAATGGTCCAAATAGGTAAAAAACGTCATAGTATAGTATGTCGTCCAAAAATGGTCAAAAACGTCATAGTATAGTATGTCGTCCAAAAATGGTCAAAAACGTCATAGCATAGTATGTCGTCCAAAAATGGACAAAAACGTCATAGTATAGTATGTCGTCCAAAAATGGTCCAAATAGGTAAAAAACGTCATAGTATAGTATGTCGTACAAAAATGGTCAAAAACGTCATAGTATAGTATGTCGTACAAAAATGGTCAAAAACGTCATAGTATAGTATGTCGTACAAAAATGGTCAAAAACGTCATGGTATAGTATGTCGTCCAAAAATTGTCAAAAACGTCATAGTATAGTATGTCGTCCAAAAATGGTCAAAAACGTCATAGTATAGTATGTCGTCCAAAAATGGACAAAAACGTCATAGTATAGTATGTCGTCCAAAAATGGTCAAAAACGTCATAGTATAGTATGTCGTACAAAAATGGTCAAAAACGTCATAGTATAGTATGTCGTACAAAAATGGTCAAAAACGTCATAGTATAGTATGTCGTACAAAAATGGTCCAAATAGGTAAAAAACGTCATAGTATAGTATGTCGTCCAAAAATGGTCAAAAACGTCATAGTATAGTATGTCGTCCAAAAATGGTCAAAAACGTCATAGTATAGTATGTCGTCCAAAAATGGTCAAAAACGTCATAGTATAGTATGTCGTCCAAAAATGGTCAAAAACGTCATAGTAACGTATGTCGTACAAAAATGGTCAAAAACGTCATAGTATAGTATGTCGTACAAAAACGGTCAAAAACGTCATAGTATAGTATGTCGTACAAAAACGGTCAAAAACGTCATAGTATAGTATGTCGTCCAAAAATGGTCAAAAACGTCATAGTATAGTATGTCGTCCAAAAATGGTCAAAAACGTCATAGTATATAGTATGTAGTCCAAAAATGGTCAAAAACGTCATAGCATAGTATGTCGTCCAAAAATGGACAAAAACGTCATAGTATAGTATGTCGTCCAAAAATGGTCCAAATAGGTAAAAAACGTCATAGTATAGTATGTCGTACAAAAATGGTCAAAAACGTCATAGTATAGTATGTCGTACAAAAATGGTCAAAAACGTCATAGTATAGTATGTCGTACAAAAATGGTCAAAAACGTCATAGTATAGTATGTCGTCCAAAAATTGTCAAAAACGTCATAGTATAGTATGTCGTCCAAAAATGGTCAAAAACGTCATAGTATAGTATGTCGTCCAAAAATGGACAAAAAAGTCATAGTATAGTATGTCGTCCAAAAATGGTCAAAAACGTCATAGTATAGTATGTCGTACAAAAATGGTCAAAAACGTCATAGTATAGTATGTCGTCCAAAAATGGTCCAAATAGGTAAAAAACGTCATAGTATAGTATGTCGTCCAAAAATGGTCAAAAACGTCATAGTATAGTATGTCGTCCAAAAATGGTCAAAAACGTCATAGTATAGTATGTCGTCCAAAAATGGTCAAAAACGTCATAGTATAGTATGTCGTACAAAAATGGTCAAAAACGTCATAGTATAGTATGTCGTCCAAAAATGGTAAAAAACGTCATAGTATAGTATGTCGTACAAAAATGGTCAAAAACGTCATAGTATAGTATGTCGTACAAAAATGGTCAAAAACGTCATAGTATAGTATGTCGTCCAAAAATGGTCCAAATAGGTAAAAAATGTCATAGTATAGTATGTCGTACAAAAATGGTCCAAATAGGTAAAAAACGTGATAGTATAGTATGTCGTACAAAAATGGTCAAAAACGTCATAGTATAGTATGTCGTCCAAAAATGGTCAAAAACGTCATAGGATAGTATGTCGTCCAAAAATGGTCAAAAACGTCATAGTATAGTTTGTCATCCAAAAATGGTCAAAAACGTCATGGTATAGTATGTCGTCCAAAAATGGTCAAAAACGTCATAGTATAGTATGTCGTCCAAAAATGGTCAAAAACGTCATAGTATAGTATGTCGTCCAAAAATAGACAAAAACGTCATAGTATAGTATGTCGTCCAAAAATGGTCCAAATAGGTAAAAAACGTCATAGTATAGTATGTCGTACAAAAATGGTCAAAAACGTCATAGTATAGTATGTCATACAAAAATGGTCAAAAACGTCATAGTATAGTATGTCGTCCAAAAATGGTCAAAAACGTCATAGTATAGTATGTCGTCCAAAAATGGTCAAAAACGTCATAGTATAGTATGTCGTCCAAAAATGGTCAAAAACGTCATAGTATAGTATGTCGTCCAAAAATGGTCAAAAACGTCATAGTATGGTATGTTGTCCAAAAATGGTCAAAAACGTCATAGTATAGTATGTCGTCCAAAAATGGTCAAAAACGTCATAGTATAGTATGTCGTCCAAAAATGGTCCAAATAGGTAAAAAACGTCATAGTATAGTATGTCGTACAAAAATGGTCAAAAACGTCATAGTATAGTATGTCGTCCAAAAATGGTCAAAAACGTCACAGTATAGTATGTCGTCCAAAAATGGTCAAAAACGTCATAGTATATAGTATGTAGTCCAAAAATGGTCAAAAACGTCATAGTATAGTATGTCGTCCAAAAATGGTCAAAAACGTCACAGTATAGTATGTCGTCCAAAAATGGTCAAAAACGTCATAGTATATAGTATGTAGTCCAAAAATGGTCAAAAACGTCATAGCATAGTATGTCGTCCAAAAATGGACAAAAACGTCATAGTATAGTATGTCGTCCAAAAATGGTCCAAATAGGTAAAAAACGTCATAGTATAGTATGTCGTACAAAAATGGTCAAAAACGTCATAGTATAGTATGTCGTACAAAAATGGTCAAAAACGTCATAGTATAGTATGTCGTACAAAAATGGTCAAAAACGTCATAGTATAGTATGTCGTCCAAAAATTGTCAAAAACGTCATAGTATAGTATGTCGTCCAAAAATGGTCAAAAACGTCATAGTATAGTATGTCGTCCAAAAATGGACAAAAACGTCATAGTATAGTATGTCGTCCAAAAATGGTCCAAATAGGTAAAAAACGTCATAGTATAGTATGTCGTACAAAAATGGTCAAAAACGTCATAGTATAGTATGTCGTCCAAAAATGGTCAAAAACGTCATAGTATAGTATGTCGTCCAAAAATGGTCAAAAACGTCATAGTATAGTATGTCGTACAAAAATGGTCAAAAACGTCATGGTATAGTATGTCGTCCAAAAATGGTCAAAAACGTCATAGTATAGTATGTCGTACAAAAATGGTCAAAAACGTCATAGTATAGTATGTCGTACAAAAATGGTCAAAAACGTCATAGTATAGTATGTCGTACAAAAATGGTCAAAAACGTCATAGTATAGTATGTCGTCCAAAAACGGTCAAAAACGTCATAGTATAGTATGTCGTCCAAAAATGGTCAAAAACGTCATAGTATAGTATGTCGTCCAAAAATGGTAAAAAACGTCATAGTATATAGTATGTAGTCCAAAAATGGTCAAAAACGTCATAGCATAGTATGTCGTCCAAAAATGGACAAAAACGTCATAGTATAGTATGTCGTCCAAAAATGGTCCAAATAGGTAAAAAACGTCATAGTATAGTATGTCGTACAAAAATGGTCAAAAACGTCATAGTATAGTATGTCGTACAAAAATGGTCAAAAACGTCATAGTATAGTATGTCGTACAAAAATGGTCAAAAACGTCATAGTATAGTATGTCGTCCAAAAATGGACAAAAACGTCATAGTATAGTATGTCGTCCAAAAATGGTCCAAATAGGTAAAAAACGTCATAGTATAGTATGTCGTACAAAAATGGTCAAAAACGTCATAGTATAGTATGTCGTCCAAAAACGGTCAAAAACGTCATAGTATAGTATGTCGTCCAAAAATGGTCAAAAACGTCATAGTATAGTATGTCGTCCAAAAATGGTCAAAAACGTCATAGTATATAGTATGTAGTCCAAAAATGGTCAAAAACGTCATAGCATAGTATGTCGTCCAAAAATGGACAAAAACGTCATAGTATAGTATGTCGTCCAAAAATGGTCCAAATAGGTAAAAAACGTCATAGTATAGTATGTCGTACAAAAATGGTCAAAAACGTCATAGTATAGTATGTCGTACAAAAATGGTCAAAAACGTCATAGTATAGTATGTCGTACAAAAATGGTCAAAAACGTCATAGTATAGTATGTCGTCCAAAAATGGACAAAAACGTCATAGTATAGTATGTCGTCCAAAAATGGTCCAAATAGGTAAAAAACGTCATAGTATAGTATGTCGTACAAAAATGGTCAAAAACGTCATAGTATAGTATGTCGTCCAAAAATGGTCAAAAACGTCATAGTATAGTATGTCGTCCAAAAATGGTCAAAAACGTCATAGTATAGTATGTCGTCCAAAAATGGTCAAAAACGTCATAGTATAGTATGTCATCCAAAAATGGTCAAAAACGTCATGGTATAGTATGTCGTCCAAAAATGGTCAAAAACGTCATAGTATAGTATGTCGTCCAAAAATGGTCAAAAACGTCATAGTATAGTATGTCGTTCAAAAATGGTCAAAAACGTCATAGTATAGTATGTCGTACAAAAATGGTCAAAAACGTCATAGTATAGTATGTCATACATAAATGGTCAAAAACGTCATAGTATAGTATGTCGTCCAAAAATGGTCAAAAACGTCATAGTATAGTATGTCGTACAAAAATGGTCAAAAACGTCATAGTATAGTATGTCGTACAAAAATGGTCCAAATAGGTAAAAAACGTCATAGTATAGTATGTCGTCCAAAAATGGTAAAAAACGTCATAGTATAGTATGTCGTCCAAAAATGGTCAAAAACGTCATAGTATAGTATGTCGTCCAAAAATGGTCAAAAACATCATAGTATAGTATGTCGTCCAAAAATAGTCCAAATAGGTAAAAAACGTCATAGTATAGTATGTCGTACAAAAGTGGTCAAAAACGTCATAGTATAGTATGTCGTCCAAAAATTGTCAAAAACGTCATAGTATAGTATGTCGTCCAAAAATGGTCAAAAACGTCATAGTATAGTATGTCGTCCAAAAATGGTCAAAAACGTCATAGTATAGTATGTCGTACAATAATGGTCAAAAACGTCATAGTATAGTATGTCGTCCAAAAATGGTCAAAAACGTCATACTATAGTATGTCGTGCAAAAATGGTCCAAATAGGTAAAAAACATCATAGTATAGTATGTCGTACAAAAATGGTAAAAAACGTCATTGTATAGTATGTCGTCCAAAAATGGTCAAAAACGTCATAGTAAAGTATGTCGTCCAAAAATTGTCAAAAACGTCATAGTATAGTATGTCGTCCAAAAATGGTCAAAAACGTCATAGTATAGTATGTCGTCCAAAAATGGTCAAAAACGTCATAGTATAGTATGTCTTCCAAAAATGGTCAAAAACGTCATAGTATAGTATGTCGTCCAAAAATGGTCAAAAACGTCATAGTATAGTATGTCGTCCAAAAATGGTCAAAAACGTCATAGTATAGTATGTCGTACAAAAATGGTCAAAAACGTCATAGTATAGTATGTCGTCCAAAAATGGTCAAAAACGTCATAGTATAGTATGTCGTACAAAAATGGTCCAAATAGGTAAAAACGTCATAGTATAGTATGTCGTACAAAAATGGTCAAAAACGTCATAGTATTGTATGTCGTACAAAAATTGTCAAAAACGTCATAGTATAGTATGACGTACAAAAATGGTCAAAAACGTCATAGTATAGTATGTCGTCCAAAAACGGTCAAAAACGTCATAGTACAGTATGTCGTCCAAAAATGGTCAAAAACGTCATAGTATAGTATGTCGTCCAAAAATGGTCAAAAACGTCATAGTATATAGTATGTCGTCCAAAAATGGTCAAAAACGTCATAGCATAGTATGTCGTCCAAAAATGGACAAAAACGTCATAGTATAGTATGTCGTCCAAAAATGGTCCAAATAGGTAAAAAACGTCATAGTATAGTATGTCGTACAAAAATGGTCAAAAACGTCATAGTATTGTATGTCGTACAAAAATTGTCAAAAACGTCATAGTATAGTATGACGTACAAAAATGGTCAAAAACGTCATAGTATAGTATGTCGTCCAAAATTTGTCAAAAACGTCATAGTATAGTATGTCGTCCAAAAATGGTCAAAAACGTCATAGTATAGTATGTCGTCCAAAAATGGACAAAAACGTCATAGTATAGTATGTCGTCCAAAAATGGTCCAAATAGGTAAAAAACGTCATAGTATAGTATGTCGTACAAAAATGGTCAAAAACGTCATAGTATAGTATGTCGTCCAAAAATGGTCAAAAACGTCATAGTATAGTATGTCGTCCAAAAATGGTCAAAAACGTCATAGTATAGTATGTCGTCCAAAAATGGTCAAAAACGTCATAGTATAGTATGTCGTCCAAAAATGGTCAAAAACGTCATAGTATAGTATGTCGTACAAAAATGGTCAAAAACGTCATAGTATAGTATGTCGTACAAAAATGGTCAAAAACGTCATAGTATAGTATGTCGTCCAAAAATGGTCCAAATAGGTAAAAAACGTCATAGTATAGTATGTCGTACAAAAATGGTCAAAAACGTCATAGTATAGTATGTCGTACAAAAATGGTCAAAAACGTCATAGTATAGTTTGTCGTCCAAAAATGGTCAAAAACGTCATAGTATAGTATGTCGTCAAAAAATTGTCCAAATAGGTAAAAAACGTCATAGTATAGTATGTCGTACAAAAATGGTCAAAAACGTCATAGTATAGTATGTCGTACAAAAATGGTCAAAAACGTCATAGTATAGTATGTCGTCCAAAAACGGTCAAAAACGTCATAGTATAGTATGTCGTCCAAAAATGGTCAAAAACGTCATAGTATAGTATGTCGTCCAAAAATGGTCAAAAACGTCATAGTATAGTATGTCGTACAAAAATGGTCAAAAACGTCATAGTATAGTATGTCGTCCAAAAATGGTCAAAAACGTCATAGTATAGTATGTCGTCCAAAAATGGTCCAAATAGGTAAAAAACATCATAGTATAGTATGTCGTACAAAAATGGTCAAAAACGTCATAGTATAGTATGTCGTACAAAAATGGTCAAAAACGTCATAGTATAGTATGTCGTCCAAAAACGGTCAAAAACGTCATAGTATAGTATGTCGTCCAAAAATGGTCAAAAACGTCAAAGTATAGTATGTCGTCCAAAAATGGTCAAAAACGTCATAGTATATAGTATGTCGTCCAAAAATGGTCAAAAACGTCATAGTATAGTATGTCGTCCAAAAATGGTCAAAAACGTCATAGTATATAGTATGTCGTCCAAAAATGGTCAAAAACGTCATAGTATAAAATGTCGTCCAAAAATGGTCAAAACCGTCATAGTATAGTATGTCGTCCAAAAATGGTCAAAAACGTCATAGTATAGTATGTCGTCCAAAAATGGTCCAAATAGGTAAAAAACGTCATAGTATAGTATGTCGTACAAAAATGGTCAAAAACGTCATAGTATGTATGTCATACAAAAATGGTCAAAAACGTCATAGTATAGTATGTCGTCCAAAAATGGTCAAAAACGTCATAGTATAGTATGTCGTCCAAAAATGGTCAAAAACGTCATAGTATAGTATGTCGTCCAAAAATGGTCAAAAACGTCATAGTATAGTATGTCGTACAAAAATGGTCAAAAACGTCATAGTATAGTATGTCGTACAAAAATGGTCAAAAACGTCATAGTATAGTATGTCGTACAAAAATGGTAAAAAACGTCATAGTATAGTATGTCGTCCAAAAATGGTCAAAAATGTCATAGTATAGTATGTCGTCCAAAAATAGTCCAAATAGGTAAAAAACGTCATAGTATAGTATGTCGTACAAAAGTGGTCAAAAACGTCATAGTATAGTATGTTATCCAAAAATTACCAAAAAGTCATAGTATAGTATGTCGTCCAAAAATGGTCAAAAACGTCATAGTATAGTATGTCGTCCAAAAATGGTCAAAAACGTCATAGTATAGTATGTCGTACAATAATGGTCAAAAACGTCATAGTATAGTATGTCGTCCAAAAATGGTCAAAAACGTCATAGTATAGTATGTCGTCCAAAAATGGACAAAAACGTCATAGTATAGTATGTCGTCCAAAAATGGTCCAAATAGGTAAAAAACGTCATAGTATAGTATGTCGTCCAAAAATGGTAAAAAACGTCATAGTATAGTATGTCGTCCAAAAATGGTAAAAAACGTCATAGTATAGTATGTCGTCCAAAAATGGTCAAAAACGTCATAGTATAGTATGTTGTCCAAAAATGGTCAAAAACGTCATAGTATAGTATGTCGTCCAAAAATGGTCCAAATAGGTAAAAAACGTCATAGTATAGTATGTCGTACAAAAATGGTCAAAAACGTCATAGTATAGTATGTCGTCCAAAAATGGTCAAAAACGTCATAGTATAGTATGTCGTACAAAAATGGTCAAAAACGTCATGGTATAGTATGTCGTCCAAAAATGGTCAAAAACGTCATAGTATAGTATGTCGTCCAAAAATGGTAAAAAACGTCATAGTATAGTATGTCGTCCAAAAATGGTAAAAAACGTCATAGTATAGTATGTCGTCCAAAAATGGTCAAAAACGTCATAGTATAGTATGTTGTCCAAAAATGGTCAAAAACGTCATAGTATAGTATGTCGTCCAAAAATGGTCCAAATAGGTAAAAAACGTCATAGTATAGTATGTCGTACAAAAATGGTCAAAAACGTCATAGTATAGTATGTCGTCCAAAAATGGTCAAAAACGTCATAGTATAGTATGTCGTCCAAAAATGGTCAAAAACGTCATAGTATAGTATGTCGTACAAAAATGGTCAAAAACGTCATAGTAAAGTATGTCGTACAAAAATGGTCCAAATAGGTAAAAAACGTCATAGTATAGTATGTCGTCCAAAAATGGTAAAAAACGTCATAGTATAGTATGTCGTCCAAAAATGGTCCAAAACGTCATAGTATAGTATGTCGTCCAAAAATGGTCAAAAACATCATAGTATAGTATGTCGTCCAAAAATAGTCCAAATAGGTAAAAAACGTCATAGTATAGTATGTTGTACAAAAGTGGTCAAAAACGTCATAGTATAGTATGTCGTCCAAAAATGGTCAAAAACGTCATAGTATAGTATGTCGTCCAAAAATGGTCAAAAACGTCATAGTATAGTATGTTGTCCAAAAATGGTCAAAAACGTCATTGAATAGTATGTCGTACAATAATGGTCAAAAACGTCATAGTAAAGTATGTCGTCCAAAAATGGTCAAAAACGTCATAGTATAGTATGTCGTCCAAAAATGGTCCAAATAGGTCAAAAACGTCATAGTATAGTATGTCGTACAAAAATGGTCAAAAACGTCATAGTATAGTATGTCGTCCAAAAATGGTCAAAAACGTCATAGTATAGTATGTCGTCTCAAAATGGTCAAAAACGTCATAGTATAGTATGTCGTCCAAAAATGGTCAAAAACGTCATAGTATAGTATGTCGTACAATAATGGTCAAAAACGTCATAGTATAGTATGTCGTCCAAAAATGGTCCAAATAGGTAAAAAAGGTCATAGTATAGTATGTCGTACAAAAATGGTCAAAAACGTCATAGTATAGTATGTCGTCCAAAAATGGTCAAAAACGTCATAGTATAGTATGTCGTCCAAAAATGGTCAAAAACGTCATAGTATAGTATGTCGTCCAAAAATGGACAAAAACGTCATAGTATAGTATGTCGTCCAAAAATGGTCAAAAACGTCATAGTATAGTATGTCGTCCAAAAATGGTCAAAATGTCATAGTATAGTATGTCGTACAAAAATGGTCAAAAACGTCATAGTATAGTATGTCGTCAAAAAATGGTCAAAAACGTCATAGTATAGTATGCGGTCCAAAAATGGTCCAAATAGGTAAAAAACGTCATAGTATAGTATGTCGTCCAAAAATGGTCAAAAACGTCATAGTATAGTATGTCGTCCAAAAATGGTTAAAAACGTCATAGTATAGTATGTCGTCCAAAAATGGTTAAAAACGTCATAGTATAGTATGTCATCCAAAAATGATCAAAATAGGTCAAAAATGTCATAGTATAGTATGTCGTCCAAAAATGGACAAAAACGTCATAGTATAGTATGTCGTCCAAAAATGGTCCAAATAGGTAAAAAACGTCATAGTATAGTATGTCGTCCAAAAATGGTCAAAAACGTCATAGTATAGTATGTCGACCAAAAATGGTAAAAAACGTCATAGTATAGTATGTCGTCCAAAAATGGTAAAAAACGTCATAGTATAGTATGTCGTCCAAAAATGGTCAAAAACATCATAGTATAGTATGTCGTCCAAAAATGGTCAAAAACGTCATAGTATAGTATGTTGTCCAAAAATGGTCAAAAACGTCATAGTATAGTATGTCGTACAAAGATGGTCAAAAACGTCATAGTATAGTATGTTGTCCAAAAATTGTCAAAAACGTCATAGTATAGTATGTCGTACAAAGATGGTCAAAAACGTCATAGTATAATATGTCGTCCAAAAATGGTCCAAATAGGTAAAAAACGTCATAGTATAGTATGTCGTACAAAAATGGTCAAAAACGTCATAGTATAGTATGTCGTCCAAAAATGGTCAAAAACGTCATAGTATAGTATGTCGTCCAAAAATGGTCAAAAACGTCATAGTATAGTATGTCGTCCAAAAATGGTCAAAAACGTCATAGTATAGTATGTCGTACAATAATGGTCAAAAACGTCATAGTATAGTATGTCGTCCAAAAATGGTCCAAATAGGTAAAAAACGTCATAGTATAGTATGTCGTACAAAAATGGTCAAAAACGTCATAGTATAGTATGTCGTCCAAAAATGGTCAAAAACGTCATAGTATAGTATGTCGTCCAAAAATGGTTAAAAACGTCATAGTATAGTATGTCGTCCAAAAATGGTTAAAAACGTCATAGTATAGTATGTCATCCAAAAATGATCAAAATAGGTCAAAAATGTCATAGTATAGTATGTCGTCCAAAAATGGTCAAAAACGTCATAGTATAGTATGTCGTCCAAAAATGGACAAAAACGTCATAGTATAGTATGTCGTCCAAAAATGGTCCAAATAGGTAAAAAACGTCATAGTATAGTATGTCGTCCAAAAATGGTCAAAAACGTCATAGTATAGTATGTCGTCCAAAAATGGTAAAAAACGTCATAGTATAGTATGTCGTCCAAAAATGGTCAAAAATGTCATAGTATAGTATGTCGTACAAAAATGGTCAAAAACGTCATAGTATAGTATGTCGTCCAAAAATGGTCAAAAACGTCATAGTATAGTATGCGGTCCAAAAATGGTCCAAATAGGTAAAAAACGTCATAGTATAGTATGTCGTCCAAAAATGGTCAAAAACGTCATAGTATAGTATGTCGTCCAAAAATGGTTAAAAACGTCATAGTATAGTATGTCGTCCAAAAATGGTTAAAATAGGTCAAAAATGTCATAGTATAGTATGTCGTCCAAAAATGGTCAAAAACGTCATAGTATAGTATGTCGTCCAAAAATGGACAAAAACGTCATAGTATAGTATGTCGTCCAAAAATGGTCCAAATAGGTAAAAAACGTCATAGTATAGTATGTCGTCCAAAAATGGTCAAAAACGTCATAGTATAGTATGTCGTCCAAAAATGGTAAAAAACGTCATAGTATAGTATGTCGTCCAAAAATGGTAAAAAACGTCATAGTATAGTATGTCGTCCAAAAATGGTCCAAATAGGTAAGAAACGTCATAGTATAGTATGTCGTCCAAAAATGGTCAAAAACGTCATAGTATAGTATGTCGTCCAAAAATGGTCAAAAACGTCATAGTATAGTATGTCGTCCAAAAATGGTCAAAAACATCATAGTATAGTATGTCGTCCAAAAATAGTCCAAATAGGTAAAAAACGTCATAGTATAGTATGTTGTACAAAAGTGGTCAAAAACGTCATAGTATAGTATGTCGTCCAAAAATGGTCCAAATAGGTCAAAAACGTCATAGTATAGTATGTCGTACAAAAATGGTCAAAAACGTCATAGTATAGTATGTCGTCCAAAAATGGTCAAAAACGTCATAGTATAGTATGTCGTCCAAAAATGGTCAAAAACGTCATAGTATAGTATGTCGTCCAAAAATGGTCAAAAACGTCATAGTATAGTATGTCGTACAATAATGGTCAAAAACGTCATAGTATAGTATGTCGTCCAAAAATGGTCCAAATAGGTAAAAAAGGTCATAGTATAGTATGTCGTACAAAAATGGTCAAAAACGTCATAGTATAGTATGTCGTCCAAAAATGGTCAAAAACGTCATAGTATAGTATGTCGTCCAAAAATGGTCAAAAACGTCATAGTATAGTATGTCGTCCAAAAATGGACAAAAACGTCATAGTATAGTATGTCGTCCAAAAATGGTCAAAATGTCATAGTATAGTATGTCGTACAAAAATGGTCAAAAACGTCATAGTATAGTATGTCGTCCAAAAATGGTCAAAAACGTCATAGTATAGTATGCGGTCAAAAAATGGTCCAAATAGGTAAAAAACGTCATAGTATAGTATGTCGTCCAAAAATGGTCAAAAACGTCATAGTATAGTATGTCGTCCAAAAATGGTTAAAAACGTCATAGTATAGTATGTCGTCCAAAAATGGTTAAAAACGTCATAGTATAGTATGTCATCCAAAAATGATCAAAATAGGTCAAAAATGTCATAGTATAGTATGTCGTCCAAAAATGGTCAAAAACGTCATAGTATAGTATGTCGTCCAAAAATGGACAAAAACGTCATAGTATAGTATGTCGTCCAAAAATGGTCCAAATAGGTAAAAAACGTCATAGTATAGTATGTCGTCCAAAAATGGTCAAAAACGTCATAGTATAGTATGTCGTCCAAAAATGGTAAAAAACGTCATAGTATAGTATGTCGTCCAAAAATGGTCAAAAACGTCATAGTATAGTATGTCGTCCAAAAATGGTTAAAAACGTCATAGTATAGTATGTCGTCCAAAAATGGTTAAAAACGTCATAGTATAGTATGTCATCCAAAAATGATCAAAATAGGTCAAAAATGTCATAGTATAGTATGTCGTCCAAAAATGGTCAAAAACGTCATAGTATAGTATGTCGTCCAAAAATGGACAAAAACGTCATAGTATAGTATGTCGTCCAAAAATGGTCCAAATAGGTAAAAAACGTCATAGTATAGTATGTCGTCCAAAAATGGTCAAAAACGTCATAGTATAGTATGTCGTCCAAAAATGGTAAAAAACGTCATAGTATAGTATGTCGTCCAAAAATGGTCAAAAACGTCATAGTATAGTATGTCGTCCAAAAATGGTCAAAAACGTCATAGTATAGTATGTTGTCCAAAAATGGTCAAAAACGTCATAGTATAGTATGTTGTCCAAAAATGGTCAAAAACTTCATAGTATAGTATGTCGTCCAAAAATGGTCAAAAATGTCATAGTATAGTATGTCGTACAAAAATGGTCAAAAACGTCATAGTATAGTATGTCGTCCAAAAATGGTCAAAAACGTCATAGTATAGTATGCGGTCCAAAAATGGTCCAAATAGGTAAAAAACGTCATAGTATAGTATGTCGTCCAAAAATGGTCAAAAACGTCATAGTATAGTATGTCGTCCAAAAATGGTTAAAAACGTCATAGTATAGTATGTCGTCCAAAAATGGTAAAAAACGTCATAGTATAGTATGTCGTCCAAAAATGGTCCAAATAGGTAAGAAACGTCATAGTATAGTATGTCGTCCAAAAATGGTAAAAAACGTCATAGTATAGTATGTCGTCCAAAAATGGTCAAAAACGTCATAGTATAGTATGTCGTCCAAAAATGGTCAAAAACATCATAGTATAGTATGTCGTCCAAAAATAGTCCAAATAGGTAAAAAACGTCATAGTATAGTATGTTGTACAAAAGTGGTCAAAAACGTCATAGTATAGTATGTCGTCCAAAAATGGTCCAAATAGGTCAAAAACGTCATAGTATAGTATGTCGTACAAAAATGGTCAAAAACGTCATAGTATAGTATGTCGTCCAAAAATGGTCAAAAACGTCATAGTATAGTATGTCGTCCAAAAATGGTCAAAAACGTCATAGTATAGTATGTCGTCCAAAAATGGTCAAAATGTCATAGTATAGTATGTCGTACAATAATGGTCAAAAACGTCATAGTATAGTATGTCGTCCAAAAATGGTCCAAATAGGTAAAAAAGGTCATAGTATAGGATGTCGTACAAAAATGGTCAAAAACGTCATAGTATAGTATGTCGTCCAAAAATGGTCAAAAACGTCATAGTATAGTATGTCGTCCAAAAATGGTCAAAAACGTCATAGTATAGTATGTCGTCCAAAAATGGACAAAAACGTCATAGTATAGTATGTCGTCCAAAAATGGTCAAAAACGTCATAGTATAGTATGTCGTCCAAAAATGGTCAAAATGTCATAGTATAGTATGTTGTACAAAAATGGTCAAAAACGTCATAGTATAGTATGTCGTCCAAAAATGGTCAAAAACGTCATAGTATAGTATGCGGTCCAAAAATGGTCCAAATAGGTAAAAAACGTCATAGTATAGTATGTCGTCCAAAAATGGTCAAAAACGTCATAGTATAGTATGTCGTCCAAAAATGGTTAAAAACGTCATAGTATAGTATGTCGTCCAAAAATGGTTAAAAACGTCAAGTATAGTATGTCATCCAAAAATGATCAAAATAGGTCAAAAATGTCATAGTATAGTATGTCGTCCAAAAATGGTCAAAAACGTCATAGTATAGTATGTCGTCCAAAAATGGACAAAAACGTCATAGTATAGTATGTCGTCCAAAAATGGTCCAAATAGGTAAAAAACGTCATAGTATAGTATGTCGTCCAAAAATGGTCAAAAACGTCATAGTATAGTATGTCGTCCAAAAATGGTAAAAAACGTCATAGTATAGTATGTCGTCCAAAAATGGTCAAAAACGTCATAGTATAGTATGTCGTCCAAAAATGGTCAAAAACATCATAGTATAGTATGTTGTCCAAAAATGGTCAAAAACGTCATAGTATAGTATGTTGTCCAAAAATGGTCAAAAACTTCATAGTATAGTATGTCGTCCAAAAATGGTCAAAAATGTCATAGTATAGTATGTCGTACAAAAATGGTCAAAAACGTCATAGTATAGTATGTCGTCCAAAAATGGTCAAAAACGTCATAGTATAGTATGCGGTCCAAAAATGGTCCAAATAGGTAAAAAACGTCATAGTATAGTATGTCGTCCAAAAATGGTCAAAAACGTCATAGTATAGTATGTCGTCCAAAAATGGTTAAAAACGTCATAGTATAGTATGTCGTCCAAAAATGGTTAAAAACGTCATAGTATAGTATGTCATCCAAAAATGATCAAAATAGGTCAAAAATGTCATAGTATAGTATGTCGTCCAAAAATGGTCAAAAACGTCATAGTATAGTATGTCATCCAAAAATGGTTAAAAACGTCATAGTATAGTATGTCATCCAAAAATGATCAAAATAGGTCAAAAATGTCATAGTATAGTATGTCGTCCAAAAATGGTCAAAAACGTCATAGTATAGTATGTCGTCCAAAAATGGACAAAAACGTCATAGTATAGTATGTCGTCCAAAAATGGTCCAAATAGGTAAAAAACGTCATAGTATAGTATGTCGTCCAAAAATGGTCAAAAACGTCATAGTATAGTATGTCGTCCAAAAATGGTAAAAAACGTCATAGTATAGTATGTCGTCCAAAAATGGTCAAAAACGTCATAGTATAGTATGTCGTCCAAAAATGGTCAAAAACATCATAGTATAGTATGTTGTCCAAAAATGGTCAAAAACGTCATAGTATAGTATGTTGTCCAAAAATGGTCAAAAACTTCATAGTATAGTATGTCGTCCAAAAATGGTCAAAAATGTCATAGTATAGTATGTCGTACAAAAATGGTCAAAAACGTCATAGTATAGTATGTCGTCCAAAAATGGTCAAAAACATCATAGTATAGTATGCGGTCCAAAAATGGTCCAAATAGGTAAAAAACGTCATAGTATAGTATGTCGTCCAAAAATGGTCAAAAACGTCATAGTATAGTATGTCGTCCAAAAATGGTTAAAAACGTCATAGTATAGTATGTCGTCCAAAAATGGTTAAAAACGTCATAGTATAGTATGTCATCCAAAAATGATCAAAATAGGTCAAAAATGTCATAGTATAGTATGTCGTCCAAAAATGGTCAAAAACGTCATAGTATAGTATGTCGTCCAAAAATGGTTAAAAACGTCATAGTATAGTATGTCATCCAAAAATGATCAAAATAGGTCAAAAATGTCATAGTATAGTATGTCGTCCAAAAATGGTCAAAAACGTCATAGTATAGTATGTCGTCCAAAAATGGACAAAAACGTCATAGTATAGTATGTCGTCCAAAAATGGTCCAAATAGGTAAAAAACGTCATGGTATAGTATGTCGTCCAAAAATGGTCAAAAACGTCATAGTATAGTATGTCGTCCAAAAATGGTAAAAAACGTCATAGTATAGTATGTTGTACAAAAGTGGTCAAAAACGTCATAGTATAGTATGTCGTCCAAAAATGGTCAAAAACGTCATAGTACAGTATGTCGTACAAAAATGGTCAAAAACGTCATAGTATAGTATGTCGTCCAAAAATGGTCAAAAACGTCATAGTATAGTATGTCGTACAATAATGGTCAAAAACGTCATAGTATAGTATGTCGTCCAAAAATGGTCAAAAACGTCATAGTATAGTATGTCGTCCAAAAATGGTCCAAATAGGTAAAAAACGTCATAGTATAGTATGTCGTACAAAAATGGTCAAAAACGTCATAGTATAGTATGTCTTCCAAAAATGGTCAAAAACGTCATAGTATAGTATGTCGTCCAAAAATGGACAAAAACGTCATAGTATAGTATGTCGTCCAAAAATGGTCAAAAACGTCATAGTATAGTATGTCGTCCAAAAATGGTCAAAATGTCATAGTATAGTATGTCGTACAATAATGGTCAAAAACGTCATAGTATAGTATGTCGTCCAAAAATGGTCCAAATAGGTAAAAAAGGTCATAGTATAGGATGTCGTACAAAAATGGTCAAAAACGTCATAGTATAGTATGTCGTCCAAAAATGGTCAAAAACGTCATAGTATAGTATGTCGTCCAAAAATGGTCAAAAACGTCATAGTATAGTATGTCGTCCAAAAATGGTCAAAATGTCATAGTATAGTATGTCGTACAAAAATGGTCAAAAACGTCATAGTATAGTATGTCGTACAAAAATGGTCCAAATAGGTAAAAAAGGTCATAGTATAGTATGTCGTACAAAAATGGTCAAAAACGTCATAGTATAGTATGTCGTCCAAAAATGGTCAAAAACGTCATAGTATAGTATGTCGTCCAAAAATGGTCAAAAACGTCATAGTATAGTATGTCGTCCAATAATGGACAAAAACGTCATAGTATAGTATGTCGTCCAAAAATGGTCAAAATGTCATAGTATAGTATGTCGTACAAAAATGGTCAAAAACGTCATAGTATAGTATGTCGTCCAAAAATGGTCAAAAACGTCATAGTATAGTATGCGGTCAAAAAATGGTCCAAATAGGTAAAAAACGTCATAGTATAGTATGTCGTCCAAAAATGGTCAAAAACGTCATAGTATAGTATGTCGTCCAAAAATGGTTAAAAACGTCATAGTATAGTATGTCGTCCAAAAATGGTTAAAAACGTCATAGTATAGTATGTCATCCAAAAATGATCAAAATAGGTCAAAAATGTCATAGTATAGTATGTCGTCCAAAAATGGTCAAAAACGTCATAGTATAGTATGTCGTCCAAAAATGGACAAAAACGTCATAGTATAGTATGTCGTCCAAAAATGGTAAAAAACGTCATAATATAGTATGTCGTCCAAAAATGGTAAAAAACGTCATAGTATAGTATGTCGTCCAAAAATGGTCAAAAACATCATAGTATAGTATGTCGTCCAACAATGGTCAAAAACGTCATAGTATAGTATGTTGTCCAAAAATGGTCAAAAACGTCATAGTATAGTATGTCGTACAAAGATGGTCAAAAACGTCATAGTATAGTATGTTGTCCAAAAATGGTCAAAAACGTCATAGTATAGTATGTCGTACAAAGATGGTCAAAAACGTCATAGTATAATATGTCGTCCAAAAATGGTCCAAATAGGTAAAAAACGTCATAGTATAGTATGTCGTACAAAAATGGTCAAAAACGTCATAGTATAGTATGTCGTCCAAAAATGGTCAAAAACGTCATAGTATAGTATGTCGTCCAAAAATGGTCAAAAACGTCATAGTATAGTATGTCGTCCAAAAATGGTCAAAAACGTCATAGTATAGTATGTCGTACAATAATGGTCAAAAACGTCATCGTATAGTATGTCGTCCAAAAATGGTCCAAATAGGTAAAAAACGTCATAGTATAGTATGTCGTACAAAAATGGTCAAAAACGTCATAGTATAGTATGTCGTCCAAAAATGGTCAAAAACGTCATAGTATAGTATGTCGTCCAAAAATGGTCAAAAACGTCATAGTATAGTATGTCGTCCAAAAATGGACAAAAACGTCATAGTATAGTATGTCGTCCAAAAATGGTCAAAAATGTCATAGTATAGTATGTCGTACAAAAATGGTCAAAAACGTCATAGTATAGTATGTCGTCCAAAAATGGTCAAAAACGTCATAGTATAGTATGCGGTCCAAAAATGGTCCAAATAGGTAAAAAACGTCATAGTATAGTATGTCGTCCAAAAATGGTTAAAAACGTCATAGTATAGTATGTCGTCCAAAAATGGTTAAAAACGTCATAGTATAGTATGTCATCCAAAAATGATCAAAATAGGTCAAAAATGTCATAGTATAGTATGTCGTCCAAAAATGGTCAAAAACGTCATAGTATAGTATGTCGTCCAAAAATGGACAAAAACGTCATAGTATAGTATGTCGTCCAAAAATGGTCCAAATAGGTAAAAAACGTCATAGTATAGTATGTCGTCCAAAAATGGTCAAAAACGTCATAGTATAGTATGTCGTCCAAAGATGGTAAAAAACGTCATAGTATAGTATGTTGTACAAAAGTGGTCAAAAACGTCATAGTATAGTATGTCGTCCAAAAATGGTCAAAAACGTCATAGTACAGTATGTCGTACAAAAATGGTCAAAAACGTCATAGTATAGTATGTCGTCCAAAAATGGTCAAAAACGTCATAGTATAGTATGTCGTACAATAATGGTCAAAAACGTCATAGTATAGTATGTCGTCCAAAAATGGTCAAAAACGTCATAGTATAGTATGTCGTCCAAAAATGGTCCAAATAGGTAAAAAACGTCATAGTATAGTATGTCGTACAAAAATGGTCAAAAACGTCATAGTATAGTATGTCGTCCAAAAATGGTCAAAAACGTCATAGTATAGTATGTCGTCCAAAAATGGACAAAAACGTCATAGTATAGTATGTCGTCCAAAAATGGTCAAAAACGTCATAGTATAGTATGTCGTCCAAAAATGGTCAAAATGTCATAGTATAGTATGTCGTACAATAATGGTCAAAAACGTCATAGTATAGTATGTCGTCCAAAAATGGTCCAAATAGGTAAAAAAGGTCATAGTATAGGATGTCGTACAAAAATGGTCAAAAACGTCATAGTATAGTATGTCGTCCAAAAATGGTCAAAAACGTCATAGTATAGTATGTCGTCCAAAAATGGTCAAAAACGTCATAGTATAGTATGTCGTCCAAAAATGGACAAAAACGTCATAGTATAGTATGTCGTCCAAAAATGGTCAAAAACGTCATAGTATAGTATGTCGTCCAAAAATGGTCAAAATGTCATAGTATAGTATGTCGTACAAAAATGGTCAAAAACGTCATAGTATAGTATGTCGTCCAAAAATGGTCAAAAACGTCATAGTATAGTATGTCGTCCAAAAATGGACAAAAACGTCATAGTATAGTATGTCGTCCAAAAATGGTCAAAATGTCATAGTATAGTATGTCGTCCAAAAATGGTCAAAAACGTCATAGTATAGTATGTCGTCCAAAAATGGTCAAAATGTCATAGTATAGTATGTCGTACAAAAATGGTCAAAAACGTCATAGTATAGTATGTCGTCCAAAAATGGTCAAAAACGTCATAGTATAGTATGTCGTCCAAAAATGGTCAAAAACGTCATAGTATAGTATGTCGTCCAAAAATGGACAAAAACGTCATAGTATAGTATGTCGTCCAAAAATGGTCAAAAACGTCATAGTATAGTATGTCGTCCAAAAATGGTCAAAATGTCATAGTATAGTATGTCGTACAAAAATGGTCAAAAACGTCATAGTATAGTATGTCGTCCAAAAATGGTCAAAAACGTCATAGTATAGTATGCGGTCCAAAAATGGTCCAAATAGGTAAAAAACGTCATAGTATAGTATGTCGTCCAAAAATGGTCAAAAACGTCATAGTATAGTATGTCGTCCAAAAATGGTTAAAAACGTCATAGTATAGTATGTCGTCCAAAAATGGTTAAAAACGTCATAGTATAGTATGTTATCCAAAAATGGTCCAAATAGGTAAAAAAGGTCATAGTATAGGATGTCGTACAAAAATGGTCAAAAACGTCATAGTATAGTATGTCGTCCAAAAATGGTCAAAAACGTCATAGTATAGTATGTCGTCCAAAAATGGTCAAAAACGTCATAGTATAGTATGTCGTCCAAAAATGGACAAAAACGTCATAGTATAGTATGTCGTCCAAAAATGGTCAAAAACGTCATAGTATAGTAAGTCGTCCAAAAATGGTCAAAATGTCATAGTATAGTATGTCGTACAAAAATGGTCAAAAACGTCATAGTATAGTATGTCGTCCAAAAATGGTCAAAAACGTCATAGTATAGTATGCGGTCCAAAAATGGTCCAAATAGGTAAAAAACGTCATAGTATAGTATGTCGTCCAAAAATTGTCAAAAACGTCATAGTATAGTATGTCGTCCAAAAATGGTTAAAAACGTCATAGTATAGTATGTCGTCCAAAAATGGTTAAAAACGTCATAGTATAGTATGTTATCCAAAAATGATCAAAATAGGTCAAAAATGTCATAGTATAGTATGTCGTCCAAAAATGGTCAAAAATGTCATAGTATAGTATGTCGTCCAAAAATGGACAAAAACGTCATAGTATAGTATGTCGTCCAAAAATGGTCCAAATAGGTAAAAAACGTCATAGTATAGTATGTCGTCCAAAAATGGTCAAAAACGTCATAGTATAGTATGTCGTACAAAAATGGTCAAAAACTTCATAGTATAGTATGTCGTCCAAAAATGGTCAAAAACGTCATAGTATAGTATGTCGTCCAAAAAATGGTCAAAAACGTCATAGTATAGTATGTCGTCCAAAAATGGTCAAAAACGTCATAGTATAGTATGTCGTCCAAAAATGGTCAAAAACGTCATAGTATAGTATGTCGTACAAAAATGGTCAAAAACGTCATAGTATAGTATGTCGTCCAAATATGGTCCAAATAGGTCAAAAACGTCATAGTATAGTATGTCGTACAAAAATGGTCAAAAACGTCATAGTATAGTATGTCGTCCAAAAATGGTCAAAAACGTCATAGTATAGTATGTCGTCCAAAAATGGACAAAAACGTCATAGTATAGTATGTCGTCCAAAAATGGTCCAAATAGGTAAAAAACGTCATAGTATAGTATGTCGTACAAAAATGGTCAAAAACGTCATAGTATAGTATGTCGTCCAAAAATGGTCAAAAACGTCATAGTAAAGTATGTCGTCCAAAAATGGTCAAAAACGTCATAGTATAGTATGTCGTCCAAAAATGGTCAAAAACGTCATAGTATAGTATGTCGTCCAAAAATGGTCAAAAACGTCATGGTATAGTATGTCGTCCAAAAATGGTCAAAAACGTCATAGTATAGTATGTCGTCCAAAAATGGTCAAAAACGTCATAGTATAGTATGTCGTCCAAAAATGGTCAAAAACGTCATAGTATAGTATGTCGTCCAAAAATGGTCAAAAACGTCATAGTATAGTATGTCGTACAAAAATGGTCAAAAACGTCATAGTATAGTATGTCGTACAAAAATGGTCCAAATTGGTAAAAAAAGTCATAGTATAGTATGTCGTACAAAAATGGTAAAAAACGTCATAGTATAGTATGTCGTCCAAAAATGGTCAAAAACGTCATAGTATAGTATGTCGTCCAAAAATGGTAAAAAACATCATAGTATAGTATGTCGTCCAAAAATAGTCCAAATAGGTAAAAAACGTCATAGTATAGTATGTTGTACAAAAGTGGTCAAAAACGTCATAGTATAGTATGTCGTCCAAAAATGGTCAAAAACGTCATAGTATAGTATGTCGTCCAAAAATGGTCAAAAACGTCATAGTATAGTATGTCGTCCAAAAATGGTCAAAAACGTCATAGTATAGTATGTCGTCCAAAAATGGTAAAAAACATCATAGTATAGTATGTCGTCCAAAAATAGTCCAAATAGGTAAAAAACGTCATAGTATAGTATGTTGTACAAAAGTGGTCAAAAACGTCATAGTATAGTATGTCGTCCAAAAATGGTCAAAAACGTCATAGTATAGTATGTCGTCCAAAAATGGTCAAAAACGTCATAGTATAGTATGTCGTCCAAAAATGGTCAAAAACGTCATAGTATAGTATGTCGTACAATAATGGTCAAAAACGTCATAGTATAGTATGTCGTCCAAAAATGGTCAAAAACGTCATAGTATAGTATGTCGTCCAAAAATGGTCCAAATAGGTAAAAAACATCATAGTATAGTATGTCGTACAAAAATGGTCAAAAACGTCATAGTATAGTATGTCGTACAAAAATAGTCAAAAACGTCATAGTATAGTATGTCGTCCAAAAACGGTCAAAAACGTCATAGTATAGTATGTCGTACAAAAATGGTCAAAAACGTCATAGTATAGTATGTCGTCCAAAAATGGTCAAAAACGTCATAGTATAGTATGTCGTCCAAAAACGGTCAAAAACGTCATAGTATAGTATGTCGTCCAAAAATTGTCAAAAACGTCATAGTATAGTATGTCTTCCAAAAATGGTCAAAAACGTCATAGTATAGTATGTCGTACAAAAATGGTCAAAAACGTCATAGTATAGTATGTCGTCCAAAAATGGTCAAAAACGTCATGGTATAGTATGTCGTCCAAAAATGGTCAAAAACGTCATGGTATAGTATGTCGTCCAAAAATGGTCAAAAACGTCATAGTATAGTATGTCGTCCAAAAATGGTCCAAATAGGTAAAAAACGTCATAGTATAGTATGTCGTCCAAAAATGGTCAAAAACGTCATAGTATAGTATGTCGTCCAAAAATGGTCAAAAACGTCATAGTATAGTATGTTGTCCAAAAATGGTCAAAAACGTCATAGTATAGTATGTCGTCCAAAAATGGTCCAAATAGGTAAAAAACGTCATAGTATAGTATGTCGTCCAAAAATGGTCAAAAACGTCATAGTATAGTATGTCGTACAAAAATGGTTAAAAACGTCATAGTATAGTATGTCATCCAAAAATGATCAAAATAGGTCAAAAACGTCATAGTATAGTATGTCGTCCAAAAATGGTCAAAAACGTCAAAGTATAGTATTTCGTACAAAAATGGTCAAAAACGTCATAGTATAGTATGTCGTACAAAAATGGTCCAAATAGGTAAAAAACGTCATAGTATAGTATGTCGTACAAAATGGTCCAAAACGTCATAGTATAGTATGTCGTACAAAATGGTCAAAAACGTCCATATAGTATGTCGTACAAAAATGGTCAAAAACGTCACAGTATAGTATGTCGTACAAAAATGGTCAAAAACGTCATAGTATAGTATGTCGTACAAAAATGGTCAAAAACGTCATACTATAGTATGTCGTCCAAAAATGATCCAAATAGGTCAAAAATGTCATAGTATAGTATGTCGTCCAAAAATGGTCAGAAACTTCATAGTATAGTATGTCGTACAAAAATGGTCAAAAACGTCATAGTATAGTATGTCGTCCAAAAATGGTAAAAAACTTCATAGTATAGTATGTCGTCCAAAAATGGTCAAAAACGTCATGGTATAGTATGTCGTCCAAAAATGATCAAAATAGGTCAAAAACGTCATAGTATAGTATGTCGTACAAAAATGGTCAAAAACGTCATAGTATATTATGTCGTACAAAAATGGTCCAAATAGGTAAAAAACGTCATAGTATAGTATGTTGTACAAAATGGTCAAAAACGTCATAGTATAGTATGTTGTACAAAAATGGTCAAAAACGTCACAGTATAGTATGTCGTCCAAAAATGGTCAAAAACGTCATAGTATAGTATGTCGTACAAAAATGGTCCAAATAGGTAAAAAACGTCATAGTATAGTATGTCGTACAAAAATGGTCAAAAACGTCATAGTATAGTATGTCGTCCAAAAATGGTCAAAAACGTCATAGTATATAGTATGTCGTCCAAAAATGGTCAAAAACGTCATAGCATAGTATGTCGTCCAAAAATGGACAAAAACGTCATAGTATAGTATGTCGTCCAAAAATGGTCCAAATAGGTTAAAAACGTCATAGTATAGTATGTCGTACAAAAATGGTCAAAAACGTCATAGTATAGTATGTCGTCCAAAAATGGTCAAAAACGTCATGGTATAGAATGTTGTCCAAAAATGGTCAAAAACGTCATAGTATAGTATGTCGTCCAAAAATGGTCAAAAACGTCATAGTATAGTATGTCGTCCAAAAATGGTCAAAAACGTCATAGTATAGTATGTCGTCCAAAAATGGTCAAAAACGTCATAGTATAGTATGTCGTCCAAAAATGGTCCAAATAGGTAAAAAACGTCATAGTATAGTATGTCGTCCAAAAATGGTCAAAAACGTCATAGTATAGTATGTCGTCCAAAAATGGTCAAAATTGTCATAGTATAGTATGTCGTACAAAAATGGTCTAAAACGTCATAGTATAGTATGTCGTCCAAAAATGGTCCAAATAGTTAAAAAACGTCATAGTATAGTATGTCGTCCAAAAATGGTCAAAAACGTCATATTATAGTATGTCGTCCAAAAATGGTCAAAAACATCCATTTACCTATTTGGACCATTTTTGGACGACATACTATACTATGACCTTTTTGACCATTTTTGGACGACATACTATACTATGACGTTTTTGACCATTTTTGGACCACATACTATACTATGACGTTTTTGACCATTTTTGTATGACATACTATACTATGACGTTTTTGACCATTTTTGGACGACATACTATACTATGACGTTTTTGACCATTTATGGACAACATACTATACTATGACGCTTTTGACCTATTTGGACCATTTTTGGACGACATACTATACTATGACGTTTTTGACCATTTTTGGACGACATACTATACTATGACGTTTTTGACCATTTTTGTACGACATACTATACTATGACGTTTTTGACCATTTTTGGACGACATACTATACTATGATGTTTTTGACCATTTTTGGACGACATACTATACTATGACGTTTTTCACCATTTTTGGACGACATACTATACTATGACGTTTTTGACCATTTTTGGACAACATACTATAATATGACGTTTTTGACCATTTTTGGACAACATACTATACTATGACGCTTTTGACCTATTTGGACCATTTTTGGACGACATACTATACTATGACGTTTTTGACCATTTTTGGACGACATACTATATTATGACGTTTTTGACCATTTTTGGAAGACATACTATACTATGACGTTTTTGACCATTTTTGGACGACATACTATACTATGACGTTTTTGACCTATTTTGATCATTTTTGGATGACAAACTATACTATGACGTTTTTGACCTATTTTGATCATTTTTGGATGACATACTATACTATGACGTTTTTAACCATTTTTGGACGACATACTATACTATGACGTTTTTGACCATCTGTGGACGACATACTATACTATGACGTTTTTGACCATTTTTGTATGACATACTATACTATGACGTTTTTGACCATTTTTGGACGACATACTATACTATGACGCTTTTGACCATTTTTGGACGACATACTTTACTATGACGTTTTTGACCATTTTTGGACGACGTACTATACTATGACGTTTTTGACCATTTTTGGACGACATACTATACTATGACGTTTTTGACCATTTTTGGACGACATACTATACTATGACGTTTTTTACCTATTTGGACCATTTTTGGACGACATACTATACTATGACGTTTTTGACCATTTTTGTACGACATACTATACTATGACGTTTTTGACCATTTTTGGACGACATACTATACTATGATGTTTTTGACCATTTTTGGACGACATACTATACTATGACGTTTTTGACCATTTTTGGACGACATACTATACTATGACGTTTTTGACCATTTTTGGACGACATACTATAATATGACGTTTTTGACCATTTTTGGACAACATACTATACTATGACGCTTTTGACCTATTTGGACCATTTTTGGACGACATACTATACTATGACGTTTTTGACCATTTTTGGACGACATACTATATTATGACGTTTTTGACCATTTTTGGAAGACATACTATACTATGACGTTTTGACCATTTTTGGACGACATACTATACTATGACGTTTTTGACCTATTTTGATCATTTTTGGATGACAAACTATACTATGACGTTTTTGACCTATTTTGATCATTTTTGGATGACATACTATACTATGACGTTTTTAACCATTTTTGGACGACATTCTATACTATGATGTTTTTGACCATCTGTGGACGACATACTATACTATGACGTTTTTGACCATTTTTGTATGACATACTATACTATGACGTTTTGGACCATTTTTGGACGACATACTATACTATGACGTTTTTGACCATTTTTGGACGACATACTATACTATGACGTTTTTGACCATTTTTGGACGACATACTATACTATGACGTTTTTGACCATTTTTGGACGACATACTATACTATGACGTTTTTGACCATTTTTGTATGACATACTATACTATGACGTTTTGGACCATTTTTGGACGACATACTATACTATGACGCTTTTGACCATTTTTGGACGACATACTATACTATGACGTTTTTGACCATTTTTGGACGACATACTATACTATGACGTTTTTGACCATTTTTGGACGACATACTATACTATGACGTTTTTGACCATTTTTGTACGACATACTATACTATGACATTTTTGACCATTTTTGTACGACATACTATACTATGACGTTTTTGACCATTTTTGGACGACATACTTTACTATGACGTTTTTGACCATTTTTGGACGACATACTATAATATGACGTTTTTGACCATTTTTGGACAACATACTATACTATGACGCTTTTGACCTACTTGGACCATTTTTGGACGACATACTATACTATGACGTTTTTGACCATTTTTGGACGACATACTATACTATGACGTTTTTGACCATTTTTGGACAACAAACTATAATATGACGTTTTTGACCATTTTTGGACGACATACTATACTATGACGTTTTTGACCTATTTTGATCATTTTTGGATGACATACTATACTATGACGTTTTTAACCATTTTTGGACGACATACTATACTATGACGTTTTTGACCATTTTTGGACGACATACTATACTATGACGTTTTTGACCATTTTTGTATGACATACTATACTATGACGTTTTTGACCATTTTTGGACGACATACTATACTATGACGCTTTTGACCATTTTTGGACGACATACTTTACTATGACGTTTTTGACCATTTTTGGACGACATACTATACTATGACGTTTTTGACCATTTTTGGACGACATACTATACTATGACGTTTTTTACCTATTTGGACCATTTTTGGACGACATACTATACTATGACGTTTTTGACCATTTTTGTACGACATACTATACTATGACGTTTTTGACCATTTTTGGACGACATACTATACTATGACGTTTTTGACCATTTTTGGACGACATACTATACTATGACGTTTTTGACCATTTTTGGACGACATACTATACTATGACGTTTTTGACCATTTTTGGACGACATACTATTCTATGACGTTTTTGACCTATTTGGACCATTTTTGGACGACATACTATACTATGACGTTTTTGACCATTTTTGGACGACATACTATACTATGACGTTTTTGACCATTTTTGGACAACATACTATAATATGACGTTTTTGACAATTTTTGGACGACATACTATACTATGACTTTTTGACCTATTTTGATCATTTTTGGATGACAAACTATAATATGACGTTTTTGACCTATTTTGATCATTTTTGGACGACATACTATACTATGACGTTTTTTACCTATTTGGACCATTTTTGGACGACATACTATACTATGACGTTTTTGACCATTTTTGTACGACATACTTTACTATGACGTTTTTGACCATTTTTGGACGACATACTATACTATGACGTTTTTGACCATCTGTGGACGACATACTATACTATGACGTTTTTGACCATTTTTGTACGACATACTTTACTATGACGTTTTTGACCATTTTTGGACGACATACTATACTATGACGTTTTTGACCATTTTTGGACAACATACTATACTATGACGTTTTTGACCATCTGTGGACGACATACTATACTATGACGTTTTTGACCATTTTTGTACGACATGCTATACTATGACGTTTTTGACCATTTTTGTACGACATACTATACTATGAAGTTTCTGACCATTTTTGGACGACATACTATACTATGACATTTTTGACCTATTTGGATCATTTTTGGACGACATACTATAGTATGTCGTTTTTGACCATCTGTGGACAACATACTAAACTTTGACGTTTTTGACCATTTTTGGACGACATACTATACTATGACGTTTCTGACCATTTTTGGACGACATACTATACTATGACGTTTTTGACCAATTTTGACCATTTTTGGACGACATACTATACTATGACGTTTTTGACCAATTTTGACCATTTTTGGACGACATACTATACTATGACGTTTTTTACCTATTTGGACCATTTTTGGATGTCATACTATACTATGACGTTCTTTACCATTTTTGTACGACATACTTTACTATGACTCTTTTGACCATTTTTGGACGACATACTATACTATGACGTTTTTGACCATTTTTGGACGACATACTATACTATGACGTTTTTGACCATTTTTGGACGACATACTATACTATGACGTTTTTGACCATTTTTGGACGACATACTATAATATGACGTTTTTGACCATTTTTGGACAACATACTATTCTATGACGCTTTTGACCTATTTGGACCATTTTTGGACGACATACTATACTATGACGTTTTTGACCATTTTTGGACGACATACTATACTATGACGTTTTTGACCATTTTTGGACAACATACTATAATATGACGTTTTTGACCATTTTTGGACGACATACTATACTATGACGTTTTTGACCTATTTTGATCATTTTTGGATGACAAACTATACTATGACGTTTTTGACCTATTTTGATCATTTTTGGATGACATACTATACTATGACGTTTTTAACCATTTTTGGACGACATACTATACTATGACGTTTTTGACCATCTGTGGACGACATACTATACTATGACGTTTTTGACCATTTTTGGACGACATACTATACTATGACGTTTTTGACCATTTTTGGACGACATACTATACTATGACGTTTTTGACCATTTTTGGACGACATACTATACTATGACGTTTTTGACCATTTTTGGACGACATACTATACTATGACGTTTTTGACCATTTTTGGACGACATACTATACTATGACGCTTTTGACCATTTTTGGACGACATACTATACTATGACGTTTTTTACCATTTTTGGACGACATGCTATACTATGACGTTTTTGACCATTTTTGGACGACATACTATACGATGACGTTTTTTACCTATTTGGACCATTTTTGTACGACATACTATACTATGACGTTTTTGACCATTTTTGTACGACATACTATACTATGACGTTTTTGACCATTTTTGTACGACATACTATACTATGACGTTTTTTTACCATTTTTGGACAACATACTATACTATGACGTTTTTGACCATTTTTGGACGACATACTATACTATGACGTTTTTGACCATCTGTGGACGACATACTATACTATGACGTTTTTGACCATTTTTGGACGACATACTATACTATGACGTTTTTGACCATTTTTGGACGACATACTATACTATGACGTTTTGGACCATTTTTGGACGACATACTATACTATGACGCTTTTGACCATTTTTGGACGACATACTATACTATGACGTTTTTGACCATTTTTGGACGACATACTATACTATGACGTTTTTGACCATTTTTGGACGACATACTATACTATGACGTTTTTGACCATTTTTGTACGACATACTATACTATGACATTTTTGACCATTTTTGTACGACATACTATACTATGACGTTTTTGACCATTTTTGGACGACATACTTTACTATGACGTTTTTGACCATTTTTGGACGACATACTATAATATGACGTTTTTGACCATTTTTGGACAACATACTATACTATGACGCTTTTGACCTACTTGGACCATTTTTGGACGACATACTATACTATGACGTTTTTGACCATTTTTGGACGACATACTATACTATGACGTTTTTGACCATTTTTGGACAACAAACTATAATATGACGTTTTTGACCATTTTTGGACGACATACTATACTATGACGTTTTTGACCTATTTTGATCATTTTTGGATGACATACTATACTATGACGTTTTTAACCATTTTTGGACGACATACTATACTATGACGTTTTTGACCATTTTTGGACGACATACTATACTATGACGTTTTTGACCATTTTTGTATGACATACTATACTATGACG
Source organism: Microchirus variegatus (assembly GCF_963457635.1). Lineage (NCBI taxonomy): Eukaryota > Metazoa > Chordata > Actinopteri > Pleuronectiformes > Soleidae > Microchirus > Microchirus variegatus. The sequence goes on from NC_139821.1 coordinate 10,891,485, forward strand.
TTTTTGACCATTTTTGGACGACATACTATACTATGACGCTTTTGACCATTTTTGGACGACATACTTTACTATGACGTTTTTGACCATTTTTGGACGACATACTATACTATGACGTTTTTGACCATTTTTGGACGACATACTATACTATGACGTTTTTTACCTATTTGGACCATTTTTGGACGACATACTATACTATGACGTTTTTGACCATTTTTGTACGACATACTATACTATGACGTTTTTGACCATTTTTGGACGACATACTATACTATGACGTTTTTGACCATTTTTGGACGACATACTATACTATGACGTTTTTGACCATTTTTGGACGACATACTATACTATGACGTTTTTGACCATTTTTGGACGACATACTATTCTATGACGTTTTTGACCTATTTGGACCATTTTTGGACGACATACTATACTATGACGTTTTTGACCATTTTTGGACGACATACTATACTATGACGTTTTTGACCATTTTTGGACAACATACTATAATATGACGTTTTTGACAATTTTTGGACGACATACTATACTATGACTTTTTGACCTATTTTGATCATTTTTGGATGACAAACTATAATATGACGTTTTTGACCTATTTTGATCATTTTTGGACGACATACTATACTATGACGTTTTTTACCTATTTGGACCATTTTTGGACGACATACTATACTATGACGTTTTTGACCATTTTTGTACGACATACTTTACTATGACGTTTTTGACCATTTTTGGACGACATACTATACTATGACGTTTTTGACCATCTGTGGACGACATACTATACTATGACGTTTTTGACCATTTTTGTACGACATACTTTACTATGACGTTTTTGACCATTTTTGGACGACATACTATACTATGACGTTTTTGACCATTTTTGGACAACATACTATACTATGACGTTTTTGACCATCTGTGGACGACATACTATACTATGACGTTTTTGACCATTTTTGTACGACATGCTATACTATGACGTTTTTGACCATTTTTGTACGACATACTATACTATGAAGTTTCTGACCATTTTTGGACGACATACTATACTATGACATTTTTGACCTATTTGGATCATTTTTGGACGACATACTATAGTATGTCGTTTTTGACCATCTGTGGACAACATACTAAACTTTGACGTTTTTGACCATTTTTGGACGACATACTATACTATGACGTTTCTGACCATTTTTGGACGACATACTATACTATGACGTTTTTGACCAATTTTGACCATTTTTGGACGACATACTATACTATGACGTTTTTGACCAATTTTGACCATTTTTGGACGACATACTATACTATGACGTTTTTTACCTATTTGGACCATTTTTGGATGTCATACTATACTATGACGTTCTTTACCATTTTTGTACGACATACTTTACTATGACTCTTTTGACCATTTTTGGACGACATACTATACTATGACGTTTTTGACCATTTTTGGACGACATACTATACTATGACGTTTTTGACCATTTTTGGACGACATACTATACTATGACGTTTTTGACCATTTTTGGACGACATACTATAATATGACGTTTTTGACCATTTTTGGACAACATACTATACTATGACGCTTTTGACCTATTTGGACCATTTTTGGACGACATACTATACTATGACGTTTTTGACCATTTTTGGACGACATACTATACTATGACGTTTTTGACCATTTTTGGACAACATACTATAATATGACGTTTTTGACCATTTTTGGACGACATACTATACTATGACGTTTTTGACCTATTTTGATCATTTTTGGATGACAAACTATACTATGACGTTTTTGACCTATTTTGATCATTTTTGGATGACATACTATACTATGACGTTTTTAACCATTTTTGGACGACATACTATACTATGACGTTTTTGACCATCTGTGGACGACATACTATACTATGACGTTTTTGACCATTTTTGGACGACATACTATACTATGACGTTTTTGACCATTTTTGGACGACATACTATACTATGACGTTTTTGACCATTTTTGGACGACATACTATACTATGACGTTTTTGACCATTTTTGGACGACATACTATACTATGACGTTTTTGACCATTTTTGGACGACATACTATACTATGACGCTTTTGACCATTTTTGGACGACATACTATACTATGACGTTTTTTACCATTTTTGGACGACATGCTATACTATGACGTTTTTGACCATTTTTGGACGACATACTATACGATGACGTTTTTTACCTATTTGGACCATTTTTGTACGACATACTATACTATGACGTTTTTGACCATTTTTGTACGACATACTATACTATGACGTTTTTGACCATTTTTGTACGACATACTATACTATGACGTTTTTTTACCATTTTTGGACAACATACTATACTATGACGTTTTTGACCATTTTTGGACGACATACTATACTATGACGTTTTTGACCATCTGTGGACGACATACTATACTATGACGTTTTTGACCATTTTTGGACGACATACTATACTATGACGTTTTTGACCATTTTTGGACGACATACTATACTATGACGTTTTTGACCATTTTTGGACGACATACTATACTATGACGTTTTTGACCATTTTTGTACGACATGCTATACTATGACGTTTTTGACCATTTTTGTACGACATACTATACTATGACGTTTTTGACCATTTTTGTACGACATGCTATACTATGACGTTTTTGACCATTTTTGTACGACATACTATACTATGAAGTTTCTGACCATTTTTGGACGACATACTATACTATGACATTTTTGACCTATTTGGATCATTTTTGGACGACATACTATAGTATGTCGTTTTTGACCATCTGTGGACAACATACTAAACTTTGACGTTTTTGACCATTTTTGGACGACATACTATACTATGACGTTTCTGACCATTTTTGGACGACATACTATACTATGACGTTTTTGACCATTTTTGGACGACATACTATACTATGACGTTTTTGACCATTTTTGGACGACATACTATACTATGACGTTTTTGACCATTTTTGGACGACATACTATACTATGACGTTTTTTACCTATTTGGACCATTTTTGGACGACATACTATACTATGACGTTTTTGACCATTTTTGTACGACATACTATACTATGACGTTTTTGACCATTTTTGTCAGCATACTATACTATGACGTTTTTGACCATTTTTGGACGACATACTATACTATGACGTTTTTGACCATCTGTGGACGACATACTATACTATGACGTTTTTGACCATTTTTGGACGACATACTATACTATGACGTTTTTTACCATTTTTGTACGACATACTATATTATGACGTTTTAGACCATTTTTGGACGACATACTATACTATGACCTTTTTGACCTATTTGGAACATTTTTGGACAACATACTATACTATGATGCTTTTGACCATTTTTGGACGACATACTATACTATGATATTTTTGACCATTTTTGGACGACATACTATACTATGACGTTTTTGACCATTTTTGGACGACATACTATACGATGACGTTTTTTAACCATTTTTGGACGACATACTATACTATGACATTTTTGACCATTTTTGGAGGACATACTATACTATGAAGTTTCTGACCATTTTTGGACGACATACTATACTATGACATTTTTGACCTATTTGGATCATTTTTGGACGACATACTATACTATGACGTTTCTGACCATTTTTGGACGACATACTATACTATGACGTTTTTGACCAATTTTGACCATTTTTGGACGACATACTATACTATGACATTTTTTAACCATTTTTGGACGACATACTATACTATGACATTTTTGACCATTTTTGGACGACATACTATACTATGACCATTTTTGGACGACATACTATACTATGACGTTTTTGACCATTTTTGGACGACATACTTTACTATATGACGTTTTTGACCATTTTTGGACGACATACTATACTATGACGTTTTTGACCATTTTTGGACGACATACTATACTATGACGTTTTTGACCATTTTTTGAGGACATACTATACTATGACGTTTTTGACCAATTATGAACATTTTTGGACTACATTCTATACTGTGACCATTTTTGGACGACATACTATACTATGACATTTTTGGATGACATACTTTACTAAGTCATAGTATAGTATGTCGGCCAAAAATGGTTGAAAACATCAGACTATAGTATGTCATCCAAAATTTGGTCAACAATTGTCAAATTCGTCATACTATGGTATGTCGTCCAAATATGGTCAAAAAACGTCATAGCATAGTATGTCGTCGAAAATTGGTCCAAAATGTCATACAACATTATGTCGTCCAAAAATGGTCAAAATTGGTCAAAAACGTCGGACTATAGTAAGTAGTCCAAAATTTGTCCAAAAAGCTATAGGTACGTATGTTGTCCAAAATTTGACAAAAAATTCATAGTTCATTTATTACACTCAGATGCTGCAGATGCCTGAGATACAGGACAGTGTATTAAACTCTGTCTCTCCCATTGTCTTCCCAGACTATCAAAAGACAAGTGTGTTGTGGTAATATGTATGAAGCAGGGGAATACTAAAAATCTACAACTGAAGAGAAAGTGGAGCCTATTACAATGCAAGCAACCGATTCAGTCAGTGATAGTTGATAGACTCACAGGCTCTTTTGTTTATCACTCTCCAAGGTGAGCTAATATTCCCTGAAGTACTTTATTGATTTGTACAGCTACGTAGTTAACATGCACAGTGCCTCTTAAAAAGCAATTCTCTGCAGGAAACTAACCTACAGTATTGTACTGGGTTGTAAGTTGAAACTGGACACCACAAATTGGTAAAGACTGGGCTATACAGTGGTCCGTGTGAAGTTAGTTTTATTAACCACCCACTTGGTGGCATGTTCTTATTTTGGTCAAAGGAGACAACAAAGAAGATTAACCCGCTTGGAGTTATATGAGGAAGTCCACCTGTACCTACCTTTGGTCTGCTTTCAACGGAGTTTGTCTCCTCGTATAGTCTGCTTCATTTGGACAGGTGTGAAAGCTCATGCAAACTCTGGTCAGCCTGAAAACGTGGTGCGTCTCACGGTGTGATGTTCTATCCCCTCTTCCTGTTCAGTTCTCATTTTGGGCAATACGACCTCAAACGTGAACGTTGTCCAGGGAGTTTGACGTTCCTCGACCAATCGGCTATGCTGTTACTTCCTCATCGCATCTTCAGACCGTCGTTAAAGACTCACCAGCAACTCACCATTTCCTTGCTTGCAGCAGTCTTATAGTGTTCTCTTACATCTCCATGCCCAAATGCAAAAGGTTATTAACACATTACAAAATGAGAAAATGGCTGTCTTCATAATGTTCAAACATTATATTATTCCAAAAGCTTGCCCACTGAGGTGACATACAAAACTGTGTCTCTTAGTGTCTGTTTGTATTTTATTTGATGTCTTTTGCTCTAATTTCTGCTTTTATGATAGTTCTAATTGTCAGTTTGTCCTCCGTTTTGGAGCAGCTTTGAAAAAGTTAATTAATGGCAATATAAGGCTAAGGACTGCCAAGGCCTCTTTTGTGATTTTTATATTTCCCCCATGACTGCTAAAATGAGGCACTTGGGCATGGGTGTGTCAGACATTCTTCACTTTATATTTACAATATCAAAAAAGTTCATACATTATAGGCCTCAAGTGTGTCATTTTGACAATTATTCTTACCATACTGGAACAATTCTAAAGATAGTATTTTTTTAGCCTGCAAAAAAAAAACCTGAGGTAACTATTGGACATCACTGCATACGCTCGTACTATATCTACTGACATTTCACCACAATCCCCAACACCTTCTCTCCTCAGCACATTATTTCTCCCTCCTCCCTCTTTACATCTCCATCATCTGCTCCTCCTCGTCGTCTCTCTTCTTCTGTCACCACCTGTCGCGGATTCCCTCCCTTCGCGCCCACCGCAGTGTGACAGGTGACTGACGACGCTAACAATAGTGGGGCGCGGCCACACCCCCCCCATCCCCTTCAGCAGAGCACAGGGCTGCATGATAAATTACCCTCATCAGTTTGTTTTGCCAGCAGCCCACACAGGTCACCACCAAGGCCGGTCGTGACATTTTCTTGCATACTGTATATGCAAATACCTGCCAATCAATTAGCACACAGCCGACCACTGACGCTCCCTCTGCTGCCCATTGTGATTAAAAATGAATTGATTGGGAGCTAAAAATCACAACACTGCCAGTCTGCCAAGAGACCAACGGTCAACAGGAAGCAACAAAGGAAACATTTGGGTAAAAATACCCAACTTGTGGTAAACGTCGTGTCCTCTTCTCTGTCTTCCCTGCAGTTCCTTCTTCATCATCACATCATAACTGCAGGAATTAAGCACAAGTGACACATACGGGGCTTTTCCTAGGCACGTTTTTGTTTTGCTTTTCCACCAGAAACAGAACCTAGTACCTGGTACTTTTTTTTTAGGGATAGACCGATTATCGGCCTATTTTTTTTAAATCCAACGGCCGAGAAGAGATCGATTTATTTATTTATTTAGAATTTTAGTTAACTTTTTTATAAGACATTCTGCTGACCCTGGGAACTCCCTGCCCTTTTTGTTTGAACTTAAAACGTAGATAAGTGAATAAGATTTCAGTTATATTGACATTTTGGAAAACTTTATGGACTGTAGAAAACTTTAGGGAGCTATTTATTTGTTTACGTTTTCATTTAACTTTATAAGACATGGTGCTGAGCCTGGGAGCTTCCTGGACTTTTTGTTAGAATCCTAGAGAGTCTATTGTCTAAGATTAAAAAAAAAAAAAAAAACCTTTAACATGTTGCAAATCTGAAAAGCTGTTTAATAAACACATGCTTTAAGGTATTTAAACAGAGTTATGTGTTGTTGTTTGTATTATTCAATATTTTCACTGCACCAATCTACATGGTTGTTATATAAAACAACACTTATGGACAAAGAACAAACTTATATTCAGAAGCGGAAGGAACAAAAAAAATCTACCACATTTGATTTAGCATCAAGGGCTTAACAGGCAGAGTAAACAACTCGCTGACGGTTCACAGAGAGGCTGATTAAAGGAAGCACTTATCATTCAAAACAATGCCTGCACACATAAACGACGATAACACAGGAATAATCGAGAGCAAGGAAATAGAGAGTGCAGTTCTGACATGACAGCTTTCTTCAACATCACTTTTTATGTACATATATAGGTTAATTTCCACTATTTTTGTACACCTGTGAAACAATAAATGCAGGTACTCAAAAGGATGTATTCATAAGTCCTTTAATGCTGGGAAGGGTTTTCTTACAAAAGTAATTAATCCACAGGTGTCGGGATCTTAAGAAAGGAAATCTAGATCTCATCATCATACGTTTAAAAGTTAAAGAAAAACACAGCGATGTGATAAATAGGCCACGAACGAAAGGGAAAACACAGACAAAGAGAAGGTCAGACAACAACACACAGGTGGATGAAAATAATTGGGAACAGGTGCTGGCAATCAGGGAAGCAGGTAACACAAATGGATGGGAAATAAATGAAGACAAAGAAGAAAACGAGACAAATAAATTACATCTCGAAACCAGTTCTAACAAACCAAGTCACTTAATCCCAAACAGAAGTGAAGAATGTCTGAAAACGGATACGAGTGAGCATCACGTAGAGGTAGATGATGAGGAAATGGAAGGAAAGCTGCGACATGGACGAGTTGCTTGGACGTCTCATGAAGAGCATTTTTTGGAGAGTTTAACAGGTACTATTTGTAGCGCTGCCCTTTTTTCGTTAAATAAACAGTCCGCTCCAGTTCGACTGTAGGCGCGCTAACGGGTGCTAAAGGAGCTAACCGGTGCTTAAGGAGCTAACTGGTAAACGGTGCCTGGACTCTGCTGCCGTGGCACGTAAACATGACGTCATGCGCGTCTTTTTTCTGGTCAGTGGTCATAGAAACGTGCCATGCGTTAATGTACGTTTTACGCTAACGTCAGCCATTAACCGCCGTGCCCAGCACTTATAGAAACACTTCTATTTTGAAATGGCAGCACAGGGCTACAAAAAACATATTTTATTTGATTTTTTATATACTTATACAAGCATACTTATGGATAATACATTCATTTCATTTGAATAAAACCCTCTAAATATTACTCCCTGGACCTTTAAATCAACCTCAAAGAGTGGTGAGACTTCAGTTATTAACATTTCGAGACATCGCATTGGAGGTTCAGCTTCTCTTGTAACTACAACCAACCAAATTTGTTTTTAATGTCGATGCCAGAGCGCACACTTGTCTCGGAGAAATGCTCCAAACCTTTTCCCCTTCTCTTCAGCCTCACCTGCACACCGTGGGGTTCCCTGTGATCTTCATTGACAGCTTCCAGCGGCAGTGTATCATACAAGTCAGACCCTCCAACCTTATTCATCACCGCAGAAAACTGTACGTCAGGCAGAGCAAAAAAAACAAAAAACTGTTATTGTTGTCTCCACTTTGGGTTATTTTCAGTTCTTCTTCCATTACGAGCTCTTCTTCGACAGTGCAACTCGATCATAAGGTCCATTAGTTCTACAATTACTTTACCAGAAGCTTAGGTGCAGCCATTAGCAATCGGGCCGGCGCATACAATAATTGCAGTTGTCTGTATACTCTTGACTTGACTGCAGATAATTTCCATACTCAATTTACATAAAAGCATAAGTACTGCCCTGGTTATGCCCACCATGGTTTTTTGAATTGCTCTGCAACCTCGTTACGGTTTAAGGTGCAAAGTTTTAGGGTCGTCACAGTTTTCATACATGCCACATTTGACCGCTCATAATCCCCCACTCCTATTAACCTAAAAGGGTTTGCGATGTTTAAACAGGTATTTATGCACCTTTTTGATATGATTTTTCTAACCTCGGTTTTTCACTGGCGGATTATGGTATTTTGTGATGTTTAATGAAAGAGGTCATTCATTTCAATGAGCCCCCTTTAATGAGTCTGATCACCTTGACTGGTTTTAACAACACAAAACAAGCCCATCTTTTTCTCCTCTCTTTCTTTTATTGTCGTTCTTGAACATTTTTATTATTTTAATTTTCCGACTTCAGTACAGTTATGGCTGTTGTCTTTGTTTTTTAAACGTTACTAACAGCGTCCACCGGCCATTCTGTCGTGTCTACCATCTGCTGTGGAGATTTGAATGTCATTAACATTAACACCACCTACAGCCTCTGTAAATTTCCCGCCATTTAGTGGTAGCGCTGTATTTATTTGGGCTGTAGGTTCAGGGAGGACTTTAATCACATTTAAACAGGAAACAATGAATGTGAATTGTGTAGAAGAAGTAAATGTTATAGGTCTTTTACATCCAACCTCATCTATGTAATCCTTTCAGTGTCAAAGCTGCTATTTTGACAACCATCACTGATCTGTATTATGTAATGTTTGTTTAGTTATGTAACAAAGTAACTGACATACTGTGCTTTCAGACGTGACCTCCCGCATTTCTTGGTCGGTTATTGGAAGTGGTTATTTGAATTTGTTTCTTATTGTTTCCAAACCAGTCTGGTCGTTCCTCTCTGACCTTTGGCATGCCCCCCCGGAGAACTGCTGCACACTGGATATTTTTTTCTCTCTTTTCAGGAACATTCTCCGTAAATCCCCGACATGGTTGTGTGTGTGTGTGGAAATCCCAGAAGAAACAGCATCAGCAGCAACCGTATAACCTATTCTGAAGCTCTTCAGCAGGTTGTTTTGACCATGTCTTCAGGCCTAAATGCACTTGAGTTGAAAATGTGATTGGCCGATCGGGTATTAGTGTGAACAAGGAGTGCTTGATGGAGTGGCCAATCACTGCAAATTGCCATTTGAAACAGTTATTCCAGATTATTATTTGCCTTGTGCGACCATTTTAACTGTTGCTCTTACATTTTATCCATCAAGTACTTCATTTTGAACATCAGTCAAATTTGGGTAAAGTAGGTGGTTCTTTTGTCTGCTTCCAAAAGTGTTTCCATCGTCATATGGTGCACAGAGGTGATTCTAGAGTCTGTAGGGGCCCTAAGCAAAAATTCCCAGGGGGGCCCTTCCAACCAGTGTTCATCACCATTATGTTACAAATAATCTGACACCAATGAAAAATGTACGAGTTCAAGTTTCAAAATGAATGAAATAACATGGAGAAACATTGTAATTAAAAAGTATGTGAAAAATAAAAGCAAATATAAATGTAAATAGCTTTTAAAAAACGATATAAACTTAGTAAAAAAAATACATTACACCGTAAAGAACCCGCATTATAAAACAATATAAATATATAGAACAATAAAATACTGTAAATAACTGGGAAAAAAAACATATATAAACTGAGTAAAAAAGATATGCATTACACATATGCAATGCAAATAATCCTCTTCATTTTCCAACTTGCAGAACGATAACTTCACAGAGGTTAAAATGAGGTGGGGCCCCTTTAGGGAGGTTTCCTACTGAGATGTCATTGCAAATCTCCAATTGTTGTTTAAGGGGGACGGGGAGGTGTTTTTGCACATTTCAGCAAAAACAGGCCTCAGGCTCCAAGTGTCGGGGGGCCCCCTATGGGCTCGGGGCCCCAAGCAGTTGCCTGCTTGCCTGTTCACAAGCTGCGCCTCTGATGGTGCAGGAAGTAAAGTGACAGTGAAGGAGGTGTAAAGTATTCCTCAGCTGTTCTGAACAGGAAGGCCTGTGAGAGCAAAGCTCAAATATGTCTGTCTGTGTGTGTGTGTGTGTGTGTGTGTGCGCTTGTGGACTGTGTTTAGCTAATTTGAATGTTTATACATTCAATACTCTGTGGGTGTGTTCCTTATGTCAGGATGAACACTGTTACTGGAGAGTGGGGGGGGGGGGGGGTGTGGGGGGGGCTGCACACCACACAACACAGTGCACAGCCATGCATTATTCATGGCACTGCATCGAGCCATAATCTTTGCGTCGCGCACTAATGAAAGCTGCAGCACTGTATTTTTTTTTTACTGCATGTAAGTCAGGCTGACTAGATAATGTGGCAGAGAAGAGAGAACCTCACATCACTGGGTACAACACCGACTTCCCACTCTCTCCTGCTATTGCTATTTTCTCCCTCCGAACTCTTGCAGCCACTTTCATCGCAACAGTCCATCAAATGTCACTGGAGGCTGGGCGATGCAACACCAGACTTTTACAGTTTTCAAAGCTTAAAGAGCGGGCAAACAACGGCAAAAAAAAAAAAAGCCGTGTAGTCATGCTATATGGTCGGTGTGCTCTTTTAATGAATGGGTTCTAGCAGGTAGCAGGAGCTCCATCTGACAGCCAGTGCAGGAGTTTTCTTTCTGCTCGGCAGCAACACTTTTCACATTTCCCCCATCCGTGCCTTTGCGAAATGGCCAACAAAGCAAATCTCCCCCAGCCCCCTCTATTTCAAAGCATCTTGATGTTTATGTGATGGAATAATGTGAATTAGACAGAGAGCAGCACATCATTCGCTCTCCTCCCCGCTCACCCTCCTCTATCCTATTTCCCTCCCATTGCCCATCAATTCCATGGGTTTGGCTCATTGAGTGCAGTGGAGCGAGACGGATGCGCATGGTCGCGCTCAATAGCGCCACGTTGCTCAGCATGGAGATATTAGTGTACTCTGCCAGACGGTTTGGATACAGTCCTCTGACCTCACTTGTAAAGAATCAGTTTTCTATCTATCTATCTGTCCTTCTGCTTCTGTTTTTTTGTGCCATGTCCTGAGGTGTCCAGGCAGGCTGATAAACTCAGAGACGGCAGAGATGACACCCAAATTGAGTCGAGTTCAGAGACAAGTGACAATTACATGTTTTCATCCCGCTGCGTTTGTGCAAATTTTGAATGGGCACAAAGGACGATAATTACATTGACTCTAAAAAAAAAATAAAGGTGCAATAAAAAAAAAAGAGTCCAGGATGATTTGCATAAAACAATTTGAGATTAAAGTGGACGAAAAAACACTTTTTTTCCCCCATCATCAAACAATATCATTTGATTGTGAAATGAATTGAGGATGAAACGTCCACGTGAAAATGGAGACGATCGCTCACATTGCACAACAATAAATTATACAGCTGTGTGAGGACATTTCTCACACAGCTGAGAAATGTTATCCTCCTAATAATGTAATTGCTTTTGATTGAATAGTCAACAATGAATGGATAAGTTAGGCCGGAACTCAATGTAAACAAAGTACAGATCATCTCTGAACTGTCTGCTAATCTCTCTTTTGACAGGGGAAGCAACGTCGTCTTTAAAGGGGACATTTTATACCCTATTTCTCCAAGTTAACCTAGTTCCCTGGTGTCCTAATGAACATGTCTGTGACATGCTTTGGTCAAAATACCATAAGGATGAAGCACCAGAATGCTCTGTTTAGAAGTATCTCTTTAGGTCCACCTTTAAAAAAAAATAAAACGAAAACTTAAGGAACAGGTAATGACATCAGCCACAGAGGCTACTGGGAGCTAACAGCAGTAAGCATTTGGAAAAGTGATCATTTGTAGTCTCTAGCAGGCACATTGCCGTCATATATAACATGTATCCACTGGACAGATAAATCCTCTGAGGCTGGAAGTTTGTGTAGAACTCTGTGCTGCACTGTGGAGCCAAGAATAGAACTTTTCATGGACTTCGGGTTTTCCGGATACCGTTGCCCTCGCCAGCACTCTCGCGTGATTTACAGACAAAGCGGAGCTCCTCCAGACAACAATTCCAGGAATTTAGCGCATTGTGACGTGTAATGAGCGCGGAAGTCAACATCGTGTGTTTTATCTCCTGTACTTAGACTGAGGAGGACCACAAAAACATGACCGAGTCATCTTTTTTCACACTTTGATAAGGCCTCCAGAGTCCCAAAAGATTTAAATTATTGAGAAGTTGATTTTTATTATTTCAGCCGTGATTGTCAGTAAAATGGATCAGCACGGCTTTTTCCCCTCAGGAGAGTCAGTATGAATCAGTAGAAAATCGCTCAAGGCAGAAGACAACACTGGGTCTTGTAGGCGTGATGGTGCTTCCACGTTAGCTTCACTACGGCTCGAAAGAAAATCAGCAATGTGTTGTATTGATTTCTGTTAGCGCCAAAAGGCAACAATGTAAGCCCTTTTTATCTTTCATTTCCTGTTTCTTGGACAAAGCTCATGTGTCAGAGGGAGGTGGCCTCATTATTACAGGCTTTAAAGGCGCCTTTAAAGCACCTCTCCACCTGAGCTTTCCTCGCGGGGTGTCTCATGTCAATCGCCTCGCCATCTATAAGGCAAGACTTGTGAGGCGTCTGTAGCCCACGATTAGCTCATGCATTATTCTCAGGCAGATTCCACCTTTCATTTGAAGAACCAGAAAGAGGACAGTTCGTGGACAGAGTCTATCGGATTTGAAATTCAGTGTGAGATGACTGACTTGAATTTTCTATTTCACTCCATGTATGAGCTTTGCTTTGTTTGTCTATTCCTCCCACTGCACATCTACAATGTCCCCCCCCCCTTCCGTCTCAGCTTGACTTACGTCGTCCCGTTTTGCGAAGCCGAAACTCGTATTCGTTTTACAGCGAATATTGTGTTCATCTGAACTTATGCCACTGCCGTGTTGCGTTGACATCGAGGCTCGCAATGAAAGGCTTAAGCTTAAAATTTAAGAAAAGCTGTAGGATGCTGTCAAAAGTGCTCCTGCTGGGCGAGTGATTCAGTAACATCGTCCTTCCAAAAATATCTGCTCAGAGCAGGAGGGAATAAAGACCAGACTGCATGCTGCTGTGCTGTAGCCTAAAATAAGCAAACTGGAAAAACAGTACAACATTTGGATTCTGACATTTTTATGGTGGATTGGTTAGTTTGGTGGATAATTAGATAATGAAATGAAAGTAGCATCACGTTCAGTTTTCTGACTGATATCCAGAGGTGGAAGGTAATGAATTACATTTACTCAAGTTACTGTAATTCAGTAGGTTATTATAAATATATATATAGGTTAATATGTAAAGATTTGCCTTTAATTATGTGAGATTTGTGTCCCCTAGTCCATTTTTGCACAACACAAGAAGAAAGTAACTAAGTAACTTTTACTCTGAGTAAAATTTTAGACCAGCACTTATACTTGTACTGTAAGCAAAATGTTATAAAATCAGTGGTACTTTTACTTGAGTCGAATATTTCAGTACTCTTTCCACCTCCGCCATATTACAGTGGCCCAATATTTTTCAAATTGCCAACAAATTCTCCAAAACGAGAATGGAGTAAAGGCAAATTTGTGGAAACCCAGAAAATGAATACTCCACAAATCCTATTCTAATTGTCACCTTAAATGATGCATAAACAGCTACAAATGTACTTATTTACTTGACCTTCTTTGTTCTTCAGAGTGCACAGGTTTTTCCCTCCTTCCTCAGGTTTGCGCCAGCCATTTTAGGCCAGGTATTTTGAGCTGCACAGAGAACTTGACCTGATCACAGTGACCCACCGGTTTTCTTCTGCCTCTGCAGCGCTTCATGGGATACTCGGTCCCTGCAGCAGCTGTGTTCCAATTAGAGAGCCCTGACTTATGTGGCCTGTATTAGCATTTCATTTAGGCCCCCCTGCTCCTCACCTGGCTCCCGCGGTGTGGTCGTCCACCACAAACTGTCACTGGCTCGTACCGCTTGGCTGAAGATGCCCACTAAACCCACTAATTGACTCCTGATCTTCCCCAAGCGCACAGGTGAGACCATATCGCATTAGCTTCAAATTAATGCACAATATGGAGTGGAATATCATCTCAGCTCCTCAGGTCCTCCCCTCTGTTGGTGGGATAGAAAAAAAGAAAGAAGCCATGCTAAATTAAATCGACACCAAAGAGAGCTTGGATGGAAGCTGTTTATGACGTTCACCTGCAGAGCTTTTGATTATGGTTTTTCATTTTCATTGCTCTGTACATGTGGAATATTAATAGCATGTGTCTCGTGCGGCAAAATAGGAAATGGTCAAAAACCACCGCATGTCATTTGTATGTTGGTGTGAATATTACGCGCACCGTCTGTGGGGCCCCGTGCAAGCATAAACAAGGATTTAAGCCCCACTCACCAAGCAGAAAAAAACATTTAGACATCATAAGAAGTAGTCGCCAAGGATAGTCATCCGAGTCTCAACCTGGCAACCCGACTCCTGTGCCCGACGGACCTTTCAACTGTGAGCTGCTCGAATTAGACGTGTCCAAGAGGGCTGTAGCATCGCTCTCTTCTTCTTCTTTGGTAGGAATGCGTCCTATTCCCTGCGTCCAGACTTGTACCGCCACCCGATGGTGAAGTCAGATACTGCAGGACGCACGTTCGGCGTGTGTGGCATGTGCCCCGAAGCATGCCGGGGCCTTGAGAGGGTCGTGCGTGCTGCTGGCTGTGGATGCAAAGGGTTGCCTTGCAGACAATAAAAGATTCCTCTGATCACTGTTTAGCCAGGGTGAAGACTACAGAGGACCAGGCTCTGCAGTCTTATCTCTAGGAAACATGTGTGTAACACACACGCACACACACAAGAACAAAGATGCACATGTGAACTCTCCAAGACGTACACACACTTGAAAAACAGTGAGTGTATTCCCTCAGCAGCTGAGATATTCAAAGAGCGGCTGATATATACAGTCAGTGCCTGACTTTGTGTGTATTCAAATATTGTATGCTGCTTATTTTTCTTTTTTTTTATAAAATGTGAATCCCTGGGCTTCCTTTGTAGATGGGTTTTTTTTTTGAAAGAAGTGATTCCTAAATGTATTTCCCAGGCTGCTGCAGGATATCAAAAGATTGTAAATGTATATTCTTGCATAATAAAATATGACTTTATTTTCACTCTGGTTTACATAAGTTATTAAAAAAATAAGAGAGAGAGAGTTCACAATGTGGAGCCACTGGGTATCAAGGCAGGGACTATTTTCTTCTCTCATTTAATTAGTCGAGCTTTTGCAATGCGAGAACAATCACGCCGTGTCTTGATGATATGACACGTGTGGAGTGGAACTGCTGATAATAATAAAACTATGAAACATCACCCGCTGTAGTCTCTGTATTCTACTTTTCTCAGTAATGGAAAAATAAACCAACTAGTGGCTCTGCACGTCTCAGTCCAGGCATTACAATTATTATTTTTTTAATTAAATTTTTTGAGTGTGTATTTCTTTTACCGTGAAATGACGCGGCAGGTCTCTGAACTAGAATGAAACAACTATGAAACGCGACATTTGAACAAAAACGTTGAACACCTCTAGACTCCAATGGTAGACATTGATTCAGTAACGTCAGAAGAATCGGGTTAAACTGCAAAATTTTGGAATATTTCAAATCATAAATTGGCCGCAGTGAACTCCAATGATGCTCTCGATGATGATGCAAACTCGCGTGTCGCTCCCAAACCACACGACACGCGTTATCTCCGCCTCCCCGCCCCCCAAAGCTGCGGCTGTCCAAGTTTCTGTATCCGTCCACGAGACACCCTGACAAGAAATGGATTGCGGTGCTTTCCCGCCCCAGTAAACAGGCTTCCTGCTTGTGAAGGTATAGATGGGTTTGATATAGCGTGCTGTTTAACCCAGAAACGACGCCATGGCCCCCGCGACGGCCCATTCCTCACACTGCACATCCATCATATGGGGCAATCGAATGAATGGGATACGGGGTTTCTCCCCAGGGAGGGCTGGGGGAGAAAAGAGAGGAGATGTAGAGGGAGTGAGAGGAGAAGAGGGTGTCAGTTTTTTGTTTTTTTTTTGTGGGTGGAGGTAACAATAGGGTCCGCCTACCACATTTCCCCACTTATGGCGTTCAATTTTTAACGGCCTCTTTTGTC
Organism: Microchirus variegatus; assembly: GCF_963457635.1. Classification (NCBI taxonomy): domain Eukaryota; kingdom Metazoa; phylum Chordata; class Actinopteri; order Pleuronectiformes; family Soleidae; genus Microchirus; species Microchirus variegatus. The sequence goes on from NC_139821.1 coordinate 10,908,316, forward strand.
AGGCTCCATCATGTTTTGACTGTTAAGCAGGCGGGAGGAGGTCCGTGGGGAAGCCAGGTGAAACACTGGGGAAATCTTCTGTTTAGGCTTGAAACACAGGATATAGATTGGTGTAGTCGTGGCGGATTGGCGGCGGCTGCGAGGAATCTTCTGTGTTTACCCGCTCATTTCGATGTGCCAGACCTCGTAAACAGCTTTTTGGTGCCACACACAAACCCCAGTGGAACTTTATTAAAAAAGCTTGCGGTAGCTCCCCCCTCCAGTCACCACGTAACAGACATGCTTATCAACTCTGTGTCGTTGGGAGTGAGAATCATTTCATCAAGTCAACTCTGAATTCATTTTTTTTATATATAATATCTACAGCTTTTTTTTTTTTGCCACGGTTTATGGCTTTTAGTTCCAGATGTGATTTGAAGATGGTTTCAAATGAGAATAACGCGGTTATCCTGGTTATTTGTCTTCACTTTACCAGAGAACTTGTAGCCCACTTTTCACTGATGCAGTATGAACTGGCAGGTGCACATGTACCCACATGTTAGTCCCTGTTTTTCTTTTGGATATTCCATCATGAATTTGCACCTGAAAACAATTGCACGGTGCGTTTTTTTTTCGAAAAGACGGCTCATGGTTAAACCGCCTGCTGTGGCAGAACAAACTGTGCTCGTCCTTCTAATACAGAGGCATGAACGGGGAATGTTCTGAAGAAAGGAAGCAGGTTTTTTTAACCACACACAGAAACACAGATTTAAGAGTTTCCCGATTCGTTTCTGCTTTCGTTCTTGGGAGGGAGGCGGTGTTCTTTGACGAACGCACGCTCCATCGTGCTTTACTGGCCACAAAATACAGTTACGAGTGCAGTGATGTGCGCCGATTACTCAGCCAGCTGCAGGCTTGGTAAATCCATCCATCGTAAAATGAACTGATATCAACACCCTGGAAAAAGGACGGACACTGATTGACAGTTCACTACAGCGCGGAACTGTGAAGCCAAAAATGAAGTCATGTTCAATTCAGTAATCCGATGACAAAACTTTATTTAACTTTATTCTATGTAGAACTCAGTGCTTAACAGTGGAGTTAAATACGATAAACAAGAACTGATACATGTGGTTAAAACCAAACAAGCAGTTAACCCTTAGAATACAGAGCATTTTGGCTGCTTTTTTTTGCATTACTATAATATAGTAATACAGAAGCTATAAGAATGTGCAACATAGAGTGTCGTAAATTCTTTTTTTCCAGCACGATCTAGGCAATCTGATGAAAAGAAAAGTCATTTTCACCAACTATATAAACACACCTGAGCAAAAAGTACTCAAAATGTTCACCTGGCTCATTTTTATGAACACAAAGAAAAGAAAAACGGTCTAATTTGTGACTTATGCACGATTATTGCTACTTTATGTCACTAGTGAAAACGCGATATAAAATGAATCAAACGCATAAAGACATAAAGACATAAAGCCTGAATGTGACCTATAAATACACACCCTCAGGATGTCCATATAAGGAGTTGTGTATTATTCCCTGCACCTCCGTGGGGACTAAGGGTTACCTAAAAAAAACATGGCCACACTTAAAGTGGGTGAAAATGACATGGAATAAAATCCATTAAAAATGCATAAAAGACGAATGAAAATGTTGTATGATTGTTGTGCCAACAACAACAACAACAAAACAAGGTTTGAAGACGTGATTTATTCATCTGACGTGAGCAGGGATAGAGTTCCAAAGGTGTTAGGGCTCTAATGGCAAAAGCTCAATCTCCTTTAGTCACACATTGAGATGTAGGAGTAAGTAAATAAACGTCACCGACTGCCCAAGTCACACAATACAGTCAGTGCGGCCCAAAAAAAAAAACATGGAATCTACACCTTCTGCACGCACTTGGAAAGTGACGGTGGCGTCGTGCATCGCGTGTCCACGCTGTATCCGCCATCGCTCTCGCTAATGCTCTTGCGTGCGCTTTTTCTTTGAAAGATCATGTTCAATGTTTCATGTCGCTCATGCCAGTACAAACAAAGGAGCTCTTAATCTTCCTGTCAGGAGGTCGCAATTATGTTTGTAAGTGCACATGTATGGACTGTGTCTGTCAACACGTGGCAACATCAAGGTTTTTTTTTTTTTTTAGTCCACTTTCCCAGTGTGAAACTATAGTCATTTGAGTTTCCTATAGCCTACTTTTCTAATGCAGTAGAAACTAATGGGACAACCCCCCCCCCCCCACCTTCTTTTTTTCTTTTTGCACAGTTGAAAATGACAGGATAACAAATTACATGCAGCAAAGGGAGACAGAAAGCCCAGTGGTTAATTTAAGCATTCGTTCTAAGTAATGTTTAAAGTCCAAATTCTATTCATACAGCAGAATAGGGAAGAATCAAGCGAGGGGCCTGAAAAATGCACACCTTTCCCCTTAAAAAAAACCTTAACCCTTAGAACAAAGAGAATTAAGGCTGCTTTTTTCCCCCCATTACTGTTAAAATGTATACTGAGGCTTTAAGAATGTGCTATATAAAGTTTATATGTCCTTTTTTGTAGCACAACCTATAGGCAATCTAATTTGTGAAATTTGGACAGTTCAAGTTCAGTTTGGCAAATTTTTATGAAGAAACATAAAATAAAACATTTTGTGACTTCTGCACAATTATTGCTATTATTGCTTTTTTTTTTTGCTCCAGATCACAAATAAATCATCATTTTGGTTTTTGGACAAAACAAGACATTAGAGAACATCATCATTTCCAGGTTTGACAGCTCTAATCTCGTCACTCGCTAGAGTCGACCGTCACTCTCCCTAACCAACAACAGATTAACTGTATCTATACATACACGGTCTCGAACTTGTCATATTTATGAATGGGTAGTTAGTGAATGAGTGGGTAGTCATTTTCACCAACTACATGAACACATCTGAGCAAAAAGTCCTCAAAATATTTAAAATAGGATTGAATTTGTGAAATTTGGAAACATCACAATTCAGTTCACTTGGCTTGTTTTTTTATGAAGAAAAACGGTCTAATTTTGTGACTTCTGCACAATTATTGCTACTTTATATCACTACTAAAAACGCGATATAAAATGAATCATAACTTTGACTCAACAACACTGAAAAAAAAAACACAATTTAAAGCCCTCCCCTCAGGGTGCCCAAATAAGGAGTTGTGTTATTCCCTCAACAGTTTACCATGGGTGCACCTGCGGCACAGATCTGTGCCGCGTGAGCACTGAGGGTTAACATGCTTGGGGATACAATTCCACTCGGCAGTAGCACAGTGGATGGTGATGATAACTTTGCTTTAACATCACCAATATGTCTTGGGAACCCCTTTTTTCTGTATGTGTTGCTATTCATTTGTTTTCTTTTTTTTCCGTATGTTTGGCGATGATTCTGTTCTTGTATTATAACAAAGATGCATTTTGTAAATATAGGGTTAATATTATTTCAACTTTTCTGTGTGTTTATTTCTATTTTATCTTCATGGTTGTTTTTGATCATTTCACTTTAACTTTAACATACTCGGTCTCCACTCATCAGAGAGTATATTAAGCCCACATTTTATTGGACAGGTGACGTCTCACTCCAGGAGGGCGCAGGACAGAGAGCGACCGTGATAGCACAGCCGATTGGCTGACACATTCATTATGCACTTGAACGTCTCCGTGCCCCCCCCCCCCCCCCCACCCCCGTTCCCCATTTGGTCGCGACTCTCCACTGAGTGCTCATTAGTGAAATAGATTACTAATGGATTATTAATCTAAGAGGAGAGAGTCCGTGGCGACCCAGCTCTGAACACCTGGAAAGTAACCAGTAAATAGCAGTTTACACAAACAAACACACACAGGTAGGGGGGGAAAAAAAGCATAAACACAAACATCAGCATATTCACACACACATTCGGGCATACACACTTGCTGGGCATTAGTTACAAGTCTTTTAGGACAAAAATAGCTTGACCATTTGATTTATCGCTGGCCCAGTAAATATAACGCATACATCTAATTAGCCGTAATTAATTGTTGCGCCGTCTCTGTTTCTCCAGGTTTTGGCCTCCAAATGTATGGCCTCTGCTATGTCCTTTCCTCCCACCCTTACCACCGGCAAACAAATGGCAGCCCGCACGCCGAACCACACACACAAAGACAAAAACATAGATCTTTTTCCCGTAGCCGAGGCACCATTACGTTTGCTTTTGTCACATAATTATTCCTCAGGAGAGGCAATTAGCCACCGCGCAGCAGCTTTGGCTACGTGATTCGAAAACGTGGCGCACGCATGCACGCACACGGATACACGAACACAGCACATACAGCATAAAAAAAAACATGCACACACATGCTCTATATGTGGATCATGCATGTTCCAAAGCAAAAAAACACACACACACACACAGGCATAATCACTCAGGAGCGTAGGTCCAGGGAGAGCAGCCGAATCTGTGCAACCAACCGTGGAATATATATATTTAGAAAGTGAATTTAATCAGATAAATGTTTTCATATGCAGAGCAAACCATAAATATAAATATATGTACATATTCTCCATATCAAAGACAGACTTCAAAAGAAAAAGAGAAGACTTCGCTTGTCCATTTGGGGCTTGTTCTTTTAAAAAAAAAATAAAAAAATCACTGCCCCCCCCCAGCAATAAAAGTATCACAAAGAAAAATAAGAAAAAGTGCCTCATTGTGTAAAAGATGCTGACTTCATGGTGAAGAGAGATTGTGTTGCCAAATGATTTGTTGTTTGAAACAAAGGAGCAAAACAAACAAACAAAAAAACACACCAATTGTGTCATGTTTGTGTTTTTCGCCCCAAATATGCCAGGGCCTCAGATTATCACGGTGTGATTATGAAACCTCACTGCTACACGCTGGGCTGTCACTCTCAACCAGAGGCAAATTATGAGTTCAAGACTATTGTTCATAAAAAATGTACAAAACTTTGACAGGACTGTTTTAGTAATAACTCTTAAAAACACAGGATTTTTGCGCTCTTCGAGATTCGGTTGGTCTCGAATAATTTGTTTCGCCCCTTAACTATTTCATTAGAAATGTTGTTCATGCGACACATGTACGGAAGATTATTAGTGCCACACAAAAAATACGAAAGCAAAAAAAAACCGTCATTAATTCTGAGGGGAAAAAGGTAGAAAATCTGAGATTAAAGTCATAATTCTGACATTAAAAGTCATAATTCTGAGATTAAAAGTCAGAGATTAAAGTCATAATTCTGAGAAATCAGAGATTAAAGTCAGAGATGATCATAATTCTGAGATTAAACTCAGAGATGATCATCATTCTGAGATTAAAAGTCAGACACTAAAGTCATAATTCTGAGATTAAAGTCAGAGATGATCAATAATTCTGAGATTAAAGTCAGAATATCTCAGTTAGAGATTAAAGTCAGAATTCTTGAGATTAAAGTCTCAGAAGATTAACGTCAGTAAGACAAAAAGTCAAATTCTGACTTTAATCTCAGATTTATTGCTTCAAAAGTCAGATATTAAAGTTAAAGTGTCAGAAGGTTAAAGTCATAAATAGAAGTCATAATTCTGAGATTAAAATCATGATTCTGACTTTAATCTCAGAATTCATGCTGTTTTATTAAAATGTTTTTTTTTTACCCTTCCGTACATACGTGACATGTCTTGTCTAAGTCGTATTATTTACCCCAGAAATGGCTCCGTCCTCCCGCCTCCTATCGTCTGATATCGTTGCCGCCCTCGGGAGCTGATTAATTTTGGTTGGCAACTCCGCGTCTCGGAGATATACAAGTTTAGAAAGACGTGCGGGAGGTCCGCAGCTCGATACATGGACAGATACGCAGCCAAGACGTGTGGCCAAGACAAATTGGCACGCACACAACGCCGTGTACGAGCAACATGGCGGAAACATGCCGACAGCGTTTCTTTGGCTGAACCCACACAAGCAAAAAATACACACGCAATCACGTCCACACCCAAACCCCCCTTTTGTTCCACATGCTGCCATGTTGATTATTAGGACTCAGTGTTTTAAGAATGCATGGGAGAGCAGATAAAGAATTTGAATTCATGGCAGGACTATCAGTAAAGGTTATTAAGCCGTTGTTGATGCATCCATTTGTCGTGGCTGTATCTAGCTGTGTGACATTTATCAAGTATGTCCAGCTAAATGTCACAGAGAGAGGTAGCTCGCTGTCCTGTCCCTAATTAGGACCCTGAAAGTCACACTGAAAGTCCCTCTCATCCACTTCTACTTCCTCGGGACACCATTGATCTCTCTCTTTCTCACTCTATTTTCTCTCTCTCCCCCACCCTCCCTCCCTCTTTCATCTTTTTTTATTTTTTTTTTATTTCCCCATGTATAACAGGGACTGCATGTTAAGCAAACTTTGGGGTTTAACAATTGATTCAGAGATGGGGATAAAGCGCAGACAAATGGGGAGGGATGTAGGCCATCCGTCACAGCCACAGGACTCATTGTTTGCAGATTTTAACCTATGGGAGAGCGAGCTTCTTCCCCAGTGGGCGCCACAAATCATAGGCAGGAAGGGAGAGCGCGGCGCAGTAGGCAGGCCTGGCCTGGGAATAGCCTGAAAGCAGGACGGCGATTCAGCTGAAGGGAACAGAACGCGGAGCTCGGACGACTCTCTCCCTCTCTCCCCGCTCGCTAGCCCCAGTTTCACTGACCAGACTTGGAAAATTGATTTAAGGGTGAGGGTTATGAAAACAATAAAGAACACGGAGTAAGAAGACAGACGTATTTTTTATAGCTGTTTGAATCCCAAAGCTTTGTCACACTTTTTTTTTTTTAAATGATAATTAGACAAAGAAATTGTAAAGGAATACATTTACGTTTGATACGTGCGATCACAAACTCTATTAACATAAATTAAATATATGTACAGTAATGTAAACAGACTTATGGAGGAATGCTAAATAACACAAAGGTCAAGCCATAGGTGTAGGAGTGAATTACATGTAATAATATACGTGAACACACACATGAACACATCTCTGCAGTGTACTTTTATTTATTAAACACCTACATAGAGTACATGTGACCAAAATCACTGAGTGTGAAAAACACCTTTGGTGCATTATTGAGATTTGTTTTTTTCTTATTGCTGATATACTGTAAAGTATTCCTAATAAATTCTGAATTGGAGATTAAAATAAAGTATGGAAACATGTATTTATATTTGCCAATATGATAAGATTCATCATTAAATGAACTAGAGCTGCAACTAATGATTATTTTCGTAATCGATTAATCTGTCGATTTTTTTCTCGATTAATCGCTTGGTCCATAAAATGTCAGAAAATGAAAACCTGGAAATGACGATGTTCTCAAATGCCTTGTTTTGTCCACAAACCAAAATGATTCAATTTGAATGATTTCTTTATGTGGGGCAAAGAAACGAAGAAAATATTAATTTAAGAAGCTAAAACAATCAGAAATCTTCTTTAAAATATGAAAAAAGCTTCAAACCGATTCATCACTTATCGAAATAGCTGACGATTAATTGTTTCAGCTCTAAAATAAAGCTAAATCTCCATTAAAGTACAAAAAAAATTACTATTCAGTTTAAATAAACAAGTAAAAACAAGACTACTTACTGCTGTCGTGCCAAATTGAAATGGTTTTGATATTCTCAACTTTTTTTTTTCCTTCCAGAACTCGGACACGCAGATTCTGATTGGCTCCTACACAAAAGACAAAATTTGAAAAAGAAACAGAAATGTTTAAATCCATGTTATTGTAGAATCAGAGCGTAAAACGTGCATGTTTTGCTCTGGCTAAAAGATCACAACTTAGATTGTGGAGTAACAACATAAATAAATAAATACCGATACATTTCTTACAGGTAAAAGAAAAAAAATGATGTCACTTGAATAATTCAGAAGTGAGCAGAAAAAGTTTCTCATTGTTCTTATAGATGAGGAGGCGAGTGCAGCGGGGGCCTGATCTGGGAATAGTCTCCTGTAAGCAGGACGACGGAGCCTCAGCTGTGGAGAACAAAGTGCCACGCTTGTACTACACCCTTTACTACTCAGTGGCCCCATTTCCTCTGGACCCGGTTGTACTCTCAAGGTGATGGAACAGGAGGGGGAAAAAGAAAGAGATAGAGAGAGAGAGAGAGAGAAAAAATACCACAGTTGTGCAGTGAACAGGAGAACAGCTTTTGAATTGAGTGGACTGCAGGTTCAGGTGTTCAGGCTGGAAAACACCTGGTTCTTTACCTGTTCTGTGACCTTCATGTGGAGGACGCCGGTGAAAAAAAACCACAACCTATAAAATGCAAATTAAACTGAGCACATTTAAACATTTCTTACACACTAAAAATCCCTCAGTTCCCTTTTTGATGCGTCTTCTCATTACTAGAAAACAAATTGTACTCTGTCCTCATGTCAGATTACTATATGAATTCAAATCACTGTTAGTATTGTTGCTCATATCTCTTATTTGGTAGTGTGAAACCTTATTTGTTTTTTTTATCTTTAGTATAACACCATAAAAAGCACTTACATTGTGCAATAAAACATCATAGTTGGCAATGAGATATTGTGTGTCTTTTAAGAATAGAATATATTTAATTCCGTGCTTAAACATGTTTACTGATGCAATTACACGAGCGTTTATGAAAAGTTTGCTAATAAAAAAAATAATAAAATAAAAAAAGTACAGGTTAATTTGCCTCGTAGTGATGTACAATATAATTGCATCTTCATTAAATTCTAGTTTCTTAGAAATTGCAAATATTTATTTTTTTCAAAACGTTTAATACAATTTAAATTAGTCTGTAGAAATACTACTTTTTACACTTATTATTGAGTGTCTAAAGTCTCAAAATGATAGTGTACATATAGATATATATTTTCAGCTGTGGACGTTTTTAAAGTGCTTTATAAATAAAGTTGGATTGGATTGGACACAGGTAGTGACTAACTTCTGCTGTAGCTGAAAACAAATACAGGTCCTTAACATATGCTGTAAATAAAAAGTAATACAAGTATCGCAAAATTGTAACAAATTAGTAAAAAAAATAATAATAATAATTGTCATAATTAACAAGGAAATTCACTTTCCACCTGTGCTAACTTATTTGTGTATTGACAGGATTATACACAGTGTGTTGTGTATTTACTCGTTGTATTAAGTGTTTTTACTTTACACTGTTTATGTTTCTTTTTTTGGGGCAACATTGAATAACGTAAAGCACGAGTGTCAAATATATGGCCCGCGGGCCAAAACGGGACCACCAATGGGTCCAATATTGAGAAATATTATAATTGACATGTTCCAGATACATGTAAATGGTTAATTTAGACATAATAATGTTGACATTGCACTTATTTTTCTCAAGAAATGTCAGGCTGCTCATAGGTTATTATGCTATTATTTGACTGGTCCGGCCCACTTGAGATTAAACTGTGCTGTATGTGGACCCTGAATTAAAAATGAGTTTATTTGGCAAGATATAGACATTAATATAACCTTTTGAGACATATTTGTATTTGTTTAAGTGCAAGCAAGTGATGCAGGACACACTTGTGTTGATTTTGTAGTTGAGATTTGCTTGTAAAACAGACTTTCCGTAGAAACCACATTATCTCACAGCAGAGTTTGTTTTTTTTCTTCGTGTTTCTCGCTTTGATAAGAAGTGGCCTCACCACACACACACACACATACGCCAAAAGACACTTATTTATATTCTTGATGCTTGTTTTGACGCGAGAGCCTTGAAGAGGCCAGTGGCGTAAAGCCTCGCACATGCAGCGCGGAGCGGAAACTTCTCGAAGAAACCTCACGGGAATATGAAGTGTGGTCTGAGAACGCAAAAAACAATGCATCTGATGTCAGAGTGAGCAAATTAATAAAAAAAAAAAAAAAGAAATGCCGGGCTCAAACTGAGGTGTTCGACTCACTGTGCGACTGAATGCAGGAAAAAGAGGAATAGAAGCGCACACACACAGATATAGTGGGTGGAATGTGTTGCATTAATGTGCGGCGAGCTAACCCAGTGGTGAGTATCAGGAGACCTCCTACTTGCATGGAGACAGAGCCAAAAACAGAGCCATGGACTCAAGGGGGCGACGGCTCTGAAGCTCGAGATTGATGATAGCCCGGGTGTGTGCGTGTGCATGAGCGAGTGTGTGTGTGTGTGTTGTACTTATTACATGTATTCTTAGATATATGTGTACGTACAGTACAGCAAATGCACAGGAATCAGCGGTGAGTGTGTTGCAAATGTGTATTCCTCTGTGAATTTGTGTATGATATCAGTGGCGAATGAAGATACACATATTTTATTTTATTTTTTTTAAATAAGAGTTTGAGTAAGTGTGTGTGTGCACGCTGAATTCCCCTGATACTGTATCTTCCTTTCTGTTTTTTGTCATTTAATTTCCCCTTTCTCGTTACCTCAGGATCCCCACTGATCCCCCCCCTCAGGTTCTTCAACTGGCCCCTGGCCTCCGAGCTCCCTAACTGAATCCCGTGTTGTTCGGTCTCGCAGCTGTCTTGGGGCCTCTGCCTGGTGTAACGTAAATAATTCATTGAATTCCTATGCTATGGCAGAAAGGTGATAATGCCTTTCTGGGTCTAGTCTCATCCCCCAGGAGCAATGCAGCCCAACGCGGAGAGTATCAAGGAATGGCAGCGTGTGGGGGAAGTACGCCTAACCTCTTGATAAGCCTATAAACAGTAAACACACATGCACAAATGCACAGCCAGAATGTGTGTGTGTGTGGTCACATCTGCGGATGCCTCATACCTGACACTTTCCCTTTCATTAGGAGATGAATACAGTGTCAGGGATGTGGTGAGTTTAGCTGCACAGGCAAGAAAATGACAAATGAAGTGTATAAAACAACTTAAATGACACAAAGAATGTAAAACTTCATTTTAAAAGCTTGAGTATGCCGAAAGTATCACGTGATTATTTTAAAAGTCACTGCAAAAACCTTGTTAACAGCGTTTGGGTGTAGATTTGAGATCGTAATGGACCCTCACATATAAAAAGAGCAGATATTATGTGTTCCCTTTATCCAACCACTTCATCCCTTATGGGTACATTTCCCAAGGAATTATATTGGTACGATGTCTTATCCGCTACTGATATTTCACTTAAAATTAGCTGTTTGAACTCAACGTGAAGGTCTTAAAGGTACAGAGTGAAAATGTTTTAGTAAAGTTGCTGTCCAAGTGGGGAGGAGACTCCATATATGCTTAATGTCCTGAATTCGCATCATACCTATATTTCTATCTATTTTATGTGCCACATTAAAGGGTCCTTCTACAAGGGCTGAGGTTCTACCTGGAACCATTTGCTTCTGAAGAACCCTTTCCTGAAGAAAGGGTTTTTCAAGGGTTCTTGGTAACATTAATGGTTCCAGTAAGAACCATTTTGATCCAGAGAACCCTTTAAAACCCCTTTCCTGAATAAAGGGGTTTTAAAGGGTTCTTGGTGGAACCTGGAGCCAAAAAGGGTTCTCCAATGAGGACAAGCCGAAGAACCTTATATGGGTCTACATAGTACTTTTATTTCTAAGAGTGTGTGTGTATATATATTCAGGTATTAAGGGCTTAAACAGTGTTTATTTTTGTTCATTGTGGTCTATTGTATAATCATGGTTGTCCAAAATGGTGGCCGTTATAGAGCTAACCCAGCTTCTAGTATAAATATAAAAGTCTCATTCTAGGAAACAACAAGAAAGCTTTTAAGAAAAAATAATACAATCAGGTGATTGTACACTTAAAGTTGAGGTGGGAGATGCATCGTCACAGAAATGAAAAATGTCAAGTCAGTTGTGAAACTGGACAGACGTTTGAAAAACGCCATCCAATCATATTGAACAGTCCGAACAAATGACTTGGATTGTGATGCATCTGCCATGCTCCAACCACTTGGAGATCCTGGATCTCCTTATTTATTTAATAAATAAATACAGGGAAGCAGATGTTTAGTCTGAAAATCAAATTAGAATCATCTTCTTCTGGTGTGTGAATCCCCTTATGCACTAAGGAAGGAGAGGGTTTTTCAAAGAAGTCCCAACTGTGTGACAATATACAGTCTCTCCATGAGATGTCAAGCTTTACACACTGGACCTTTAATAGAATATAACCTTGTGTTACCATTTCAGTTTTTAGTCACCGTGTTCTTTTGGGATCCCAGTTGGATTAGGATGTCAGAGGCTTGGACAGATACAAGTCAGTGTGTTTCTGTGCAGACGTTTGTGTAATAATGACCCAAAATGTAGCATCTGCAAAATCATGTCCTTTTTTAAAAGGCCACGTAAATCCTAGCACTCACACTTTACACCAACTGCTGACTTTACATCCTGCTTTTGATGATTTTGCAACACACTAAAGACAGAGGCATTACAGCACCCTAAAATTTGTGAGCAGTCATAATTGTTTTTTTGTTTATCATTGTGTGCTTGGTGGGGCTGTAATTAAAGGGATAGTCAGGAACTTGAAGCATTTGGAGGCCAGGGGAAATAGGTTTTGCCTTTCAAATATAATGAGGGTGGGATGACGGTTGTGATATTCAGGGCAGGGCAGGAATGCACAGGTGCAGGAAATGGACAAAAGATGAGAAAATACAATCCGACCTGACTGAGGGAGAGTTTGTTTATACAGTGGCAGCAGCACAGCGCGGGCGGAGACAATAGGGATTAACTGTACACTGTCAAACGACCAGGTTTTTATTTATCTATTTTTTCTTCATTTTCCAACGTTATTGCAGCTTTACTTGCTTTACTAGCCCAATGTTCTCTGTAGAGTCCATCTGTGTTGACGTCAATCTAGTCCCTTCCTGAGTATGACCCCAGGGGACAAATTAGGAATTACGTATATTATGTATACGTACATAATTATAGTTGATTATCTTCAATATAGTGTTAACTTTCCCGCTCTGCTCTGCTACAGTGGTCTGGGAAGCACAGGGGAGATTTTACCTCCAGGGCTGGAACTGCTATACTGAGAAACACATTATCTCACAGACATAATGTTTATGCATTAATGTTATGCGAGACAGTTTTTTAAGTTTCTAAAGTTGACAGTAACTGTCGAAGTTGTGTCAAACTTAAGACAACGTTTCTTTATTTGCATACATATAATTCAAAAGACAAAGAAATGCAACAAGTCCAAGATGAAAGATGAACATTTTTTTTTTATCCGCCTGCCACGCCGCTGATGATCAGTTCTACAAAGCAGCATGAATTTGCTCTATTCTCGTCTCCGCTCTCATGAAAAGACTCGGTGCAAATAAGCCAACCACACACTGACTGTACCTCCTTTGTGGTGCGGGGAAAGAGAAAAAATAAGCGCATGTTTACATGGGTGAACACAAACAGACCGTCTTCATCAACAGCCTGTGATGAATGAGGCAAGGCATCAAAGATGACAGAAGGTATAGGCCAACAAAGGATTTTTTTCTTTTCTTTACTTTTTTTATTTTGACCTGATCAATGTTTTCCAAGTGTTTGATCGTGACAGGGTGGTTTTTTGTGTGTGTGTGTGTGTGTGTGTGTGCGTTTTCCTATTCAGACATACAACACCACGGGGAGCCAGCGTTAACAGAGCAAGAGACAGACGAAGAGAGACGGAGACTGACATTGATATGAAGGGAGGAAAAAAACAAAACAAATAGCACTGATCAATCAAGGCCCCAGAGCGATGCATGCTGGGAACATGGCGGCGTGCTCTCCCGTGCCATGTCCTCACTCACTGAGCTTCAATAGGTGCATGAAAGCTCTATCACTACATCCCCCCCCGCCCTCTCTTAATTGCTTTCGTCCTTTCCTTTTTTAGTCTCTTCTTTGCCTCCCGCACACTAGAGGCTCCCCAATCCTCTCTTTCCTGCAAATTTACCCTCCAGTATTTTCATTAGTTATTAAAAGCTGTCAAGATGAGGTTGGCCTTCACTCCATCATCCCCAGGAGTTCCTACATTCGGTGCAATCCTGAGGAGAGTAGGCATAACACACACCATCTATTAAGCACAAAGTATGTGGGGGAATTCGGCAGAATATTCGCTCAGTCTCACTCAGTTCTCTTTATAAATTATCATATTACTAAAGAGGCACATTTGCTATGTATGGTTTGTTGCCTGGGAGCATGTTCTAATAGCCCTCTATAAAGCAGGAGGGGGCTCCAGACTCTGATGTATGCTGGCCAGAGTCCACTGTCAGCGGTGGGCCATGAACATCATTTATCAGATTTTTTAAGAGAGCTCCAGATGGAGTATATTAACGAGAATATTTGGCACAACTAAAGTCTATAAGAATCTTAGCGCTATACTTTGCTGACACTGTACAGAGGAGAGAGGTGCTGGTGGAGGGTGGAGGTTGTGTGTTTGTGTGTGTGTGTGTGGGGGGGGGGGATTGGTATTCAAGATCCTGAGTGGATGAATGGAGAAAATATCCACACAATATGCCTCAGTCAATTAGCGTGTGCCATGTTGCCGCGCCGCATTCATACATCATCCGAGAGGGTTTAAATCGAAAAACTGACGTTGCCCAAGTGATGACATTTTCAAGCAGCTGAAAATGCACTCCCATTTACAACGCTCCTCCGGAATAAATCCTCTGCATTGTCAAGATAGAAAGCAACTCCATTAATGTATCACTCCGAGAAATGCATATTTGTTGTTGTTTGTGCTATCCGCCAGAGTTATTTATTGTGAGTGCTCAGGAATATTAAAGCCACACGGAGCATTAACACCGATCTCGAGGCATAATTTTATAGACGACCACTGTATCTGATGTCACAAACACCCTCAAGCCTATTTACCCCGACGCACACGCGGCCATGTCATTTCTGTGATATTGAGACAAAATTAAATGATAGAAAAACCAAAGTAGAAGCGACATAGCAAGATTTTTTTCATTTAGTCCATGGTTCCAAAAATAAAACTGTAGTTTATATGCAAAACGCAACAAATGTGCAACTGTATTCCTGCTCAAAACTGTGCAACATTTAGCACGACTATTCCATATAACAGTTAGTCCGATCCAACTGTATTTATAAAGCACTAAAGAAAACACAGTTGCACACAGACATGACAAATAAAAACAACAAAAGACAGGAACACAATAAAATGGTAAAAAGCCAAGAGAAAAGGACTTACAAACAGGAAGTGAGTCGGCCCGTCTGATGTGCTGAGCAGCGACTGAAAATGCTTCCTCTTTGTCTTCGGGATGACCTGAGCGAGTGTGGGAGAGGGTACGGCTGGAGCAGCTCGGACAGACACTGTGGAGACATTTAAAAACAAATAAAATAGCTGGTTACACTTTATAATAAGTGCACACTATTACCATTAGTGAAGCATTAATAAATAATGAATTATTCATGTATAATGCATGAATACTCACTAGTACGTAGTTTATAAACACAGTTAAATAAAATGTTTAATAAATATAAACAGTATAATAAATGTTTAACTCATCCTACCAGCTGAGAAACAGTGTCCAAATAGAGTATTCATGCGTTATAAATGATGAATTCAATATTTATTAATGCTTAACTAATGCTAATAGTGTGTACTTACTATGAAGTGTTACCAAATCATTTTAAAATCAATCCGGAAAAAAATCGGGAGCCAGTAAAGTGCAGCTAAAATTGGAGTTATGTGCATTTTGAACTGACCGTAGTCGAGTGACGTCCAGCTAAGCCCAACATCGAGTGCATTACAGGAGTCTGAATATGTTGTGATAAAAGCATTGATTAAAAATCACAAAGTGATGCCAAGAAAGAAATGGTTTATGAAGGAAATAGTTCCTATATAGAATACGGATCAAATGCATTTACTATGATACGAAATAATAGGTAAACACCAGCTTAAAAAGAACCCCACTATATTAATTTAAGTCACAAAACTAGTTTTTCCATCTCTTTTGAGGAAATATACGCTGCCATTTTAAATCCTCTTCACATTTCAGTTCAGGGAAACCCGAAACACACACCTTTGGCAAAGCCGAGGCCTGGTCGGACGATAATGGGCTTAGCTCAAATTAAAAAGAGAGAACACTGGTCTAGGCCACGTGTCACAGTCGCCACGGCTCCCACAACTGCAGGAATCTGTTCTGGATTTATTGGTTTCAATTTCACACCCCTTCTCCTTTTTATGCCCGCTGTTTCGCTGCACTTCTCTTCTCCGACCACGTACAGTATTCCTCTTCTCCTCTGCAACCTGCTGCTGAGTTCCACTCCTCCCAAACTCCTCTCGATTTCCTGCTGGTTTTTCTCCTTTTTTTTTTCTTGCCTCATTTGTTACTCTTCAATTATTCTCCTCGCGGTTAGTCCTTCCCTCTGTGCCGACTGCTGTTCGGAGTTCATCTTTTTTCGAAAACTCTTCTTTTCACGTCGTATTTTTGAAGAAAAGATTGTGTCCTTGATTTGAGCTGCTGCAGAACTCGAGCTTAGTGCAGAAGAATGTGCGATAATAAAGAAGTGAGTGGTTGGAGAAAAGGTTGTTTCTTTTCTTTTGGATGAATCGAGTCTGATGTTTTCTTGTAAGGAAAGAAGATGAATGGACTTATTTTCTCTTTTTTACTTTTTGTCATGAAATTTAGCCTATTGTGGATAGAATATTTACAGTCATGTGAATCAGGGCTTTACTTTTCTCTTTCTGTCTGACAATCCATCCATCACTCGGTCCAGGTCGATATTCAAAAATAAAGAGTAGAATTTGGTTTATTCTTGAAATATACTGGGGTTGGTATTCAATATATATGAATATATATATTTCAGTCCAGCACAGGTTTTAAGGCTAAGGATGGGATTGTTTGCTCTAAAATGACATTTAAAGGTTCATTCCCATAGCCCCTACATGAGCAATGACCGTATATTTTAAGGCTAGCATGGAGGTTTGTTAGTGTATGTCAAAAGTTGTTGATTATTTTCTAGATCAAGGGCAGAGCCTCACAAAAATAGCAACAACGCCGGGTACGACCTTGCTTTTATGAATGACAAATACGAGATTCAACCTACGTAAGCGCCCGAGTAATTCTTATTTAGTTCCGAATGGATCAGAAGGTAAAACAAAATAGAGGAAAAACCATCCCATACAAATGTCTTCCCTTTCAAAACTTCCCTCTCATGTGTTACAAAACCAAAGTGGGTCATCCAAATGAATGAACGCAAAACCACTCCCATTTACTCTCCACTTGGTTATTTCACTGTCAACCTACCACCTGTTTCAACCATGTGACTCACCTTCTGCTTCGCTTAACATGCTGAGGTTGTCCACTTCTTTTTTTTTTAAACTATAATTAAGAATTTCAAGCTGTACAATTATTATTTTTTTGTTCTCTGCCTCTCTCCTGCCTGTCTTTACTCATCAGTGGAGCCTTTAGCTGCCCTTCCCTCCGTGGCAGTGTCTGTCGTCCCACCGCAGAGGCAGAAGGACCCGCAGGCTGTGAATTTAAACAAGTCTGAGTGCTGGGCCCGGCCTGGACTGCACCCGGCCATATGGCTCTGTCTCTGATAGAGGGATGAGGGAGGGAGAGATGGGAGAAAGATGAAGGGGGGGGGGGGGAGTACATAACATGGGAGGAAAGCTTACTTGGCAGAATGAAAAAGAACAAAAGGAGGAGTAAACACGGCTCGCTCACCTGGAAGATGGAGGAGGAACACTGAGGTGCATGGCAAATTACCAGGCATTAATCTGGAGGTAACAGCAAGGAGGGAGGGAGGGGAGTGGAGGTCGCAGGTGTGGACAAGGCACCGGCTCACCTGGCAGAAGAGCGAGGCTCAAATGGAGAGAGCAGGGAGAGAGAGATCGATGCCAGGAGACTTGCTTCGAAAAATGAACAGAGGGAGAGATTGAGTACAGCACATATGAGAAAACTGTGCACCAATGTTTGGCATAAAACCTACAGATCATTTTACCTTCACTCAGGTTTTGAAGGTTGAAAACAGTTAAATCAAAATTGAAGGTAAATTGATTCCCAAAGGCAGTGGAGCTGACACGGTAATTACTTCAGACAGTCTGGTGCACTTCTAGGCTGTGCTTTTTCAACTCGAATGAAATTTGAAGTTTCAAGAAACTTAACTTTCCCCTCCAGGTTTGAATGCACATATTCAAAGTTTACAGAGACAGTCCAACCGCAGTTATACACCGATATATGATCCACGCAGTAAAGAGCAGGGCCGTTTCTAGCTGTTTGATGACCCCACAAACACTTACATGCTTTGCAAATATATGCATAATGGATGCATCCAATACATGCAAATAAAGACAGGTACTTTTAATTCTCAAAAATATAATAAAATATGAGTCTGAACTTGCAGTTTGGGTGCCCCCTGGTGGCTGTGGGCCCCTATGCAGCTGCATAGTCCGCATATAGCAAGAAACGGCTCTGGTAAAGAGTAAGATCTAATGACAAACTTCTTTGACAGGCCTAAAATGGAGAAAATGTTGAATTTAAATGTAGCACTTACATTACAGCTATAACAATAAGATCAGTGGCTTAAACAGTAAAAAAAAAAATCAGCTTTTTGGGTTTTTTGTAAATACAGGAAAAAACTTCCTACTTAATAAACATTATAATGATTTTTACAACCAAAATGCAGGGACCATAAGCTGCCCCCGAGCCGTTTAAAGGTTAAGAAAAACACAAACCATTTTCATCCATTATATAAAATGTTTAATAAAAAATAGCATGAACACATTTTTCTTTGTTTAGCACAGAAAGGCTGCGCTAAACCAAGGTTACAGGAACTCGGTTCACTTTCACTGCGACTACGTCTACGTTCAAAGTGGCAGTGTCACGTGGACGCAGGCAGAGGTGTTATTAACCCGTAATGGGCATTGTTATTAAAGGGGACATATTATGCAAAATCAACTTTTTAATCATTTAAATCCTTATATTGTGGACTCTGGAGGCCCTTTGAGTCGACAAAGTGGGAAAAAAGAAGACTCACTCTTTTTTGTGGTCCGTCTCAGTCTTAGTACAGGAGATAAAACATGCGATGTTGACTTCCGCACTTGTTCCGGAATTGTTGTCTCGCAGAGTTCCACCTTGTCCCTAAAAACGCGAGAGTGCAGGTGAGGGCAATAGTATCTGGAAAAGTGGAAGTCCGCAAAGTGTTCTGTTCTTGGCTCCACAGTGCAGCACAGAGTTCTACACAAACTTCCAGCCTCAGAGGATTTACGTGTCCAGTGGATACATTATATAGTTGCCTAGATTCAACAAATGATGGCTTTTCCAAATGCTAACCAATGTTAGCTGCCGGAGCCTCAGTGACGCTGGCGTAGTTTCCTGTGTCTCATTTGCATTTAAAGAGACAGGCACTCAAAACCGAGCGTTTTGAACAGGGCTGTTTTGGCAGGGTGATGGAACTGCTATGGTGCTTCATCCTTAAGCTATTTTGACCAAAGCATGTCACAGACATGTTCATTAGGAACTAGGTTAACTTGTAGAAACAGGATATAATATGAGTCATTTAAGCAAAATCTGGGAGCTGCTGAGATGAATGAAATGGCTGCAGCTTAACGGAATTAATGAATACAACAAACTAATGGATTACCAACACCACTCCTTTCACTCAGTACAGCTTCTTGCAGCTTTTGATAAGATTTGACTGAATGATGGGGTTCAAAAACCAGTTTGATGTACTTCTTTTTCGCAGTACCAAAAGATGAAAGGGCTCATTGCATTCTAAAAAGTATATTTCCTCAGAAATACATGCATCTCCATTGAAAATTATGTATTTGCGTATGCAAAAAATGCTTAATGTGAACCACAGTTCAAATTCATCTCGTTTTGCATAATGATACTGTGGCAGTAGCCCGAGGGTTAGATGCCAAACATAATTAATCCATTTCATGTGAGATCTCAGTCAAGGTACCATTTGTTAACACCCAACAGTAACATGTGGAAACACTGACGACGATGTAAAAATACAAAAACACCAAATAACGATGCAAGCGCACACAGATGTTTGGGGGGAATAAACTGGACGAAGGAGGAACGACAGA
Organism: Microchirus variegatus; assembly: GCF_963457635.1. Lineage (NCBI taxonomy): Eukaryota > Metazoa > Chordata > Actinopteri > Pleuronectiformes > Soleidae > Microchirus > Microchirus variegatus. The sequence continues at coordinate 10,928,289 of NC_139821.1, forward strand.
AAAGCCACTGAACGGAAGAATAAGCAAAGAAAGTGGAAGATGAAATGGTGGATAAAAGACTTGAAAGAGCCAGATGGAGAAAAGGGAGAGAGCGGAAGAGATGGGGGAATATAGGAAAGGACAGAAAGACGTAGGCCGGCTGGTGCAGAGCCGGCTGCGGTGGAGCCTGGGTGACGGTGAAGTCTCTGGCGGGGGCTAAGGGCGCAGACGGATGGAGGGAGGGGGACGAGGAAACCGAGATCAATTCTGTCAGAACTGGGCTCATACCCCGGGGGCCACAGAACTGGGCTGGCCTGGGAAGAGAGTGAGGCGGGTGAGAGAGCAGTGTAGCTATTTATATCATTTGATTCTGGACTTTAATGTTAAACATGTAGTAGAGAGCGATAAAGGAGACAGATATACTGTATAAAAGCGGGAGACAATGATATTTATGCACATTTTGAACATCTGCGCGTGTGGAAGAGGCGCATTTACGCTCATAAATCAGTCAATAAAAGGCAGTTGCCTCTGGAAGGACGCACGCTCCGAGCTTAAGCATCCTTTTTGTCATTGTGGCAGAGAGAGAGAGAGCGAGATAGAGGCAAGACAGACAAAGACGGGGAGAAAAGAGTAAGGTAACCCTGCCTTGTCCCCAGCACCGGGGGGAAATCTCCAACTCCAAGGTTAATTAAGCACTGGAAATGAGATCAAGAAGCTTTCTCTTTCCAACTCATTAACCAATTACAACGCTTCTTCAAAACAGTTCAGCGCTCGTCTCAGAGTGCAGAATAATCATCTGTCAATGCAGATCAAAAATCAGATCACGCGACGCAGAGTAGGACGAACGCCGGCAGGAGCCACAAGCCGGTGTTGACGTCCAGACAATGAGCACAAATGACCACAGGGTATGTTATAATGATCGATAACTTTTTTAATTAAGCATTTGTTACACAAATGTCTATGAAATATGTGGCATTATTTAACAACACAGACACTTTATCTTTGGCAATCTCAGCCTTGTCGGTTAGATTCAAAATAAAGCAGGTAGAAGGGTACTTTCACAGGTTCCTGCTAAAGTCATTAATTAATGTTTAATGTGCTCGTACGATCATTTTAATAGACCTGGTCCGAGTTTGATCCTGTGAGTCCACAGAGGAATCTGGGGACGTGCTCTATGTCACCCCCGCAATTTAAAGCTCCTGTGTGGACTGTTTATCGCCCCCTGTGGACTTCTGAGTAATTACCAAAACAACAAACTCGCTTCCCGAGTAACTACAAAAAACAATACGATCTATTTCTGAGTAATTACCAAAACATTGCGGGCACTATGACACAGCTTTTTCTCCACTGCCCCTCCCCAGTCACACATACACACACATAAAGAGAGAGTGAAGGAAGTGGAGCAGTGTTGCTTTACAACACAAAAGAGTTTCTTCTGCAGTACTTTGCAAAGTTGTGTGTTGTCTGTCCAGACTGGACGCACACTGGACAACTGTGTGGTGCAGACGCAGGCAGATTGTGTGGCAGTTGGGTTCGAGGACTGCTGCTGACAGTGGACGTACTTCCAATATCAGAGAATTACGAGAATTGTGAAGTTCCAGTGCACATCTAGGATCATTCTTAGCCCATTTGTGATATCTAGAAAATTCCAAAACTATGGATTGGCAAACTGTCCAGGGTGTGACCCCGCCTTTCGCCCTATGTCAGCCGAGATTTGGCACAGCACCCCCCTTGCGAACCTCATGTGGCGGATAAAGCGGTAGAAGACGCGGTAGATGGATGCCGGAAAGCAGAGAAATAGAGCTCGTCATAACGGTAGAACCTCAGGACATCCGCGGAACGACAGTCCAATCTCAGACAAGATTCACCGGCGCGTCACACGTTTGCGACGTCAGCTTCTCAGTACCGTAATTCGTAAACGGTTGAATAACTGCCAGATATCAAAAGTTACACAGCCATAAAATCTAAATAAATCCAGACGGCCTGATTATCATGATGATCAGCTTTGTGTGGACTAATTTGCTTTGAATGTAACTGATATTTGTTTAGATTTAAAAGTTACAAACTACAGCTCTAAGGCGCGCGTGTGTCTGCGGCTTTTAAGTGGACATCAGTAGTTCTACCACAGTCACACAGCTGCAGGGCGTTTCAAAAAACATGAACCGCACTCCAGACAAGGTCACCGCTGGAACTGACTTCATACACAGGGAGAGATCAAGGCATCAGGCTGTGCACAACTCTGCACTGTACCTTCATGTTACACATACTGAACACAGAGAGCACACGGCACTGCAAAAACGGAAAGAAATGCACAAACGTGAAAAGAATTTGCTTCATAGTATTACGCTGCGAGAATCGAAAAAGCTCTGATTTACACCCGTCACTCAACACACCTGTAAAATTGTCTCAGATGTTGTCATATTTTGTGAGTTTAGAGGTCATAATCCACATAAATCCAAAAGACGCGTGTGACGTCATGTTTACGTGACTCCTGATTGTTAAAATGAGTCTCTAAAGTAACGCTGAACTTTAAAAACAGAGGCACACATATGCAGTGCACAAGTACGCTGGTTATTTGCAGCGCTGCTCTTTTGGTCGAATAAACAGAACGCTCCAGTTCGACCACAGGCTTGATAAAGGAGCTAACGGAGCTAACTGGTAAACGGTGCCGCTGCCTTTACTTTAGAGACTCATTTTAACAAACGGGAGTCACGAAAACATGATGTCAGTAACGCAGTTAGTGCGCCCAACACTAGATATTAGTTCTAACTGTCAAACCAAAATTCTCCATGTTATCGAACGTGTAGAGAAATGGAGCACAAACTACGACTGAATACTGAGCAACAATTCTTCCACTTTTGCTTTTGTTTTCTTCACTATTAGTATTTGACTACTACATTAATTGCCATCTTTTTAGAATTGTTCATGTTTTTGAGTGTCGATAACGGCTAACTCAATATTAAGATCATTTTTCACAATTTACTTAATGAAGCGATTCATTAACGAGAAAACAAAATACTTCGACTTGTATTTTCAACCATTGAGCCGTTTTCCCTCTGCCCTTTTCTTTTTTTTACTAACTGGTTTTCATGCACTCTCAGTCGCGGCGTGTCACAGAGTTCAGGTAATCTGACTCAATATGTGCATAAATCTTTTTTTTTAATCAAATCAGTGTTTTAAATGCATCACATTAGATAACTCCTCAGTATTCCAGCGTATAACCTGGTAAATAAACTGAGACGCACTGGCAATAACGACTGCCTCTGACATAGTTAATGATGATCACTGATGATATTTTCTTGATTTACATGGAAACGGCGTCTTTTGTTCTCGAGCAGCTCTTGGATATCATTTTCGTAACAAAACTGCAATTTAGCTCCGTCCACATGACTGAGTGTGAAGAAAAGAAATCAATTTTTGCACTTTATCACGCTGTCAGAAATTTTTACGAGGAATTCCTCAGCAGCCGAGAACAAACTATTTTTGTTTGCATTAGGAAAAGAATCCCCTGCAGTATTAGTGTGTGACACGCAGAATAAATTGAAGAAGCGGGGAATTTCACAATGACTTCTATTGTCTAACCTCCCTTAACAATGAGCTTTGCCATACATGATTTATAGATTGTAAATGTGTGAGTAGCAAGATGGGATGTGCGGCGCTCCATATTGGTATTCTGACGGAAGAAAAAAAAAAGTAGAAGTAAAAAAGATGTGTATTTAAGTAAAAAGAGGGTGGGGAAAAAACTGTAAAGCAAAAGGGCAGAAGATGTACTAGATAAATCCACCGGCGTATCTCTTACACGGTATGCAATTGTTCATTTGTCTCTATTAGCGAGCGAGTCTGTAAAATTGATCACACAAGGCTATTTATTTGCTTTTTTTTCCCTCCCGCACCCTATTTTGTTCATTTTCAGTATGTACAATTCGATTCTGAGATAAAGCAACCAAATGAAAACAAATAAATTAAAACATGTTCTGACGTGTATAGAGGGCAGACCATCAGATATCACAGGGTTACGGGTGAATAAATCTACGGTAGGAAGTGGCACTCTGCCACGTCCAGCAGCTAAAATAAGAATCACCTTAATCGGGATATGACTCGGTGACATTGGCGCAGAAACATATTGACACTCGTCACTACAAAGGAGGACCGGGGGAGAGCAGAGTCCTCGCGTAAAGTGTAAAGTGACACGGCGTTTAAACGTCCAGCTGATATTTGAAATTCACTGTGAATTGTAATTGTAAAAAAAGTAATGGTGAGCCACAGCTGTAGCGCAGGAAATGACCATTAAACCAATAACGGCCGTAACTCTCCTGAACGGGCAGCGGATCTGTGGTTATTTTTATTTTTCATAGGATCCGTCATGTTTTGTCAGTGATGGTTTTAAATTGCGCGTCTGTGCAAACCCAGAAAAATGTTCTCGCTGCTCATTCACCTCGCCCCTCGTTTTTTTCCTCCCTCTTTCTCTCAGTAATGAAAAACAGAAGCAGCGGCAGCTGCGTGGTCAACTATTGACCTTCACATCCCAGTGACCAGCTCACACTGATCACTGTCATTACTTTATCAAGGCTTGGTGCAAGCACACGCCGTGCTCACAAACAGTAAACTCGCACACGCACACAAGCGGGGGCAACAAAAATTATATATCCACAATAAAACAGCAGCGCACATTATGGTGTTAAAACTATAACACCTTTTACGTTTCTCTGCGCATAAAAGATACAACGCCTAACAACTCGGCCTTGGCCTCCAACACACAAAAAGGATATTGCAATACACGCATTAATATGTTTAATGACAAGGTCATGTTTTATTTAGTTTTAACTTTTTCAAGTCCATTTACAATTATTCCTCTCCATATCCCATAAGTTAAAGCTGCCGTAATCAATACTTTGACACCGCCGGTGAACAAAAGCACTATAATGTGGATGGAGTCAATCGCTGTGACAGTTAATAACAGCTAATTCTCGGGGCCACCTTTGTGTTCCACTCGGCTTTATGAAGCATGGAAACACCTTTAAGCTAATTGTTTTGCTTTTACAATCCCCGCAAAATCAATGCTTGTCATTCAGCCGCGCTGCGTTAAGATTTAAGGGAAGATTTTTAAATCAGTGGCTAGAATGTTATTTCCCTGGAAAAATGAAGCATTTATGAAGAAAAATAATCTCAGATAATAACCCCAAAAATTGCCCAGAGCATAAAAATCCCCACGTGAATCTCCGTGACCTCCACATGCTTAATTTCAGCTTAGTTATGTCAAAGACCACTTTAGTCACTGCACGTATTTTACCTGGTTTATATTAAATATGTTCATAATTCTTGCTGTAATGAGATAGGATGTCCATGGACTGTCTTCATTATGTTTTTTGCCATTTTCAAAAACCACAGGATCAGACTCGGACTCTTATCAGCCCACAAGGGTTTAACCCCATCACCTCGGTCTCTCAGTAAGGCCAGTGTGCTGGAAAATGTTGTGGGTGTTTATACTATGTTAATAAATAACTTGCAGATATATATATATTACACGATGTGTTTGCCTGAACATACACTGGACGATAGAGCAGCAGCAATAATTCAATATGATTCGTTTGTGTTGCACACGTTTTTTGTGTGTGATTGGTAATTGTTGCGATTATTATTACACAACAAACAGTTAGTGGCCAAAGTGTGTGTTTTACTGCTCTTATTTATAGATCGCCTCCAAAATACTTAATCTATTATCCAATGTGAATAATTCGGATGCGAATTATGACCCTCAAATACACATTAAGTGCTATGCGAAGAAACAAATAAATTATGAGGATGAGGGGGAAGAAATTGCATCACAGTCTGTCTGTGACCAGAGAAGTCTACACACACACACACAAACTATTCTGAAGCTTGATTTACACAAATTATCCCTCTGAAGCTGCATGGCAACCCCCCTACACACTTCTTGTAATCGTTTTATAGTTGTATACTTGTTTATTATTAAAAAAGACAGGGGTTTTTGGGAAATAAACACACTTAAGCGATGTGCCACCGTGTTAAATGTTCGGACTGTACGTCGTCAGACAACACTCGCTCTGATTGGTTAGCTGTGAATTCGTCGGAAAAGGAAGCTCGGCGGGAAAATCGGCCCCGATCTGAAAAACAACTGTCACAATTTCGTATAGCAAAATGTGGCGGACGATGTAAACAATGCGTTGATTGGACGCATGTTCAAAGTAGAGACCTTAAGACTAAAAAAATCAGACAAACATTATTATAGAAAAGTTAAAAACAGAAATGCAACCTTAAGAAAACGGATACATTGTTAACTCTTGTTTTTGACCTAATAATATACTACTTGAAATCACAAGCTTTTTATATGGGCTTTCTGTTTTTTACTCATTTACATGAATGGCTTGTGACACTGTTGGTAGATATAAGGAAATGGGGGTGATGATAATCCTTTCTTGGTTATGAATGTAGTTAGGTTTGGGCACACAAAAACACCAGATTATGGCTATAGGGTTAGGGTTTCCAGTAGCCAATCTTAGGGCTATAGAAAAGTCTTTCCTAATCTCGTCATAAACCTCTCAACAAAATACAACAGCATTAAAATGTCCCAGTGTCCTCTGCTTGGCAGACATTAAATGTCAGTGGTGTGAGTGTAAAATTTTTACACTCACACCACTGACCCCTTTGTCTCAAAGACTTGTAAATGAGGTCATATGAAACAATTTGGCAAAAACAATGCATATCCAGTAGGAAAACAGTAAAAGAGCAGCATTTTCTCAGACACCAGGCTGGGGACGGGTAGTGCTGAGATGACTGTATTCAAAAGTAAATAATAACAATAATGAAAAAAAAAAAACTGTGTGTGGAAGTGATTTCCACAGGTGTCACCACATTTCATTTCATGTTCTGTCCATGAGATAATTGTAAACGAGACAAACATAACTGTCCCCGCAGGCCCACAGTGAAGTTGAATGTCTCTATTAGTGTCCTATGGGGAAAGGATTGGGTTTATACCCCCCCCCCCGTAGATTGTTCACATTCGTCTCACCACACTTCTCCCCTCGACACATCATCGTGGTCCCTCCAGCAAAGACCAGTTTATCGTGTGCCAGTGTGTGTGTGTGTGTATAAAGTGCGATATTGGTCATAAATATTTAATGCTGTCTGTCTGGGTGGTCCTCTACATGTACACAGAAGGCTTTGTACATGGAGAAGACATGTCGATGTTGTGAAAGAAAAATGTCTTGGTTGGTTGTCACACCAGTTGAGTTTCAACCTGACCTTTCGTGTCCTCGCTGGACGAAGCCCTTCAGGGATAAACCAATCAAGGAGGCATCCTGCTGAGGAGAGATTCAATCATTCTCCAAGAGCTGCCAAGTGATCAAAGAGGATGTCTCTCAGACACATACACACACTGTGGATAAAGCTATGAACATAATATACATCTGTGTGTGTGTGTCTAAGAAAAGACAAAAGAGCCTCCTGTCGTCCATTCTGTCACACTTTGCATATGCATTTTGTGGCCTGTATTTTATTATTATTAATATTATACTGTGTATTCTCTATTCTTACTGTGTAAAGTTTCAGTTAAACTAGACCTAGAAACAAACTGGGCTGGGCATAAATTCTGGATAATGTTTAAGCACTGACCTAATTGTGACTGTAGCTCTTAGTGTTGAAATGCAAATCTGGAATTCCAAATGCTTGATGTGTGATTCATAAGAATTTACGATAATTCCTTTTTTTTTTGAGTGTGTAATTCGTGATCTTGATCACAACAACAAACTTTTGACAGCGGACTTTGTATCCACACAGTTGTAATGTTGAGGAGTTATATTTTAGTTGCTTTGGCTCGTTGCTCACAAGAAGAATGAGCCTTATTTTAGCATGTGTGAGCACACACTACAGTGTTGAGGGCCTGGTATACCTCCACACACATTGCTCGCGGACCCGACACGCATCGTGCGATATGCATCATCAAAGCGCAACGCACAGGCTAGGGGCAGATTTTTGAACCGTGTGTAAAGAGCGCGTTGGGTATGCTAACTGAATCTCTGCTCCGAGTATTAAGCCCCACTCACCGAGCAGGAAAAAAAACGTAAAAAAAACACAAAAGTAGAAGCCAAGGATAGTCATCCAAGCCTTGACCTGGTGACCCTCAAACCGGCTGACACCCAAATTCCCCTCCATGACAGACCTTTCAATTGATGAGCTTCTAGAACCAGACATATCCGAGGGAGCTGTAGCATTATTCTATTATTCTTTAGTCGGAATGCGTCCTATTTCCTGTTTGTACCGCCACCCGATGGTGAAGTCAGATACGACGCTGCGCTCTTGTAAGCGGACCAAACACAGTTACAACAGTTGATAGTTTGGGGGGCGGTATTTCCCAAAACGAGCGATGACCAGGGAGAAAAAAGTATGAGGAAGAACAGGCTCAACGATTGGCCAGGACCAAAAACAGAAAACCATTCCCTTCAGCCAACTTGTTTGTCACAAAAACAAACAATGGAGCAACACCAAAGTTATGCAGTCTTGGGCTTTCGGTTTACAATTTGGTGTTGGTGAAACGCTGGTTCGTTTTCAGGTGAACCAGAGTTCTCTAGCTTGGTCCGCAGCAGAGTTTGGATGAACTCTGGTCGGTTTAAAGTGAACCAAACAGCTCTGGTGTGAAAGCACCCTTAGAGGGCAAAGTGATCTTTCTCAACTTTCTAACTCAGAAGAAGGTTTGTACATGCAGAGCAGGCAAGCCGTGCAATTGTCTGGGCCACATGAGCTAAATATGACCTCCAGAAAAGTCTTCAATAACCAAGAGTTTTTGGAAAACCCGTGAATGAACTCCTATATACCACTATATTGCTGCAAAAAATCTTCATAATTTCAACATTATCAATGTTTCATGGTTAAATGGAGTTCGAGACTCAGATCACGGTCACTTTTTGAACTCCCAAATCGCTTAAAAATGTCTCTGATTCGAAGAGCAATTGTAACCAAAAATGCAATTTGCAAAATGTATTACACTTTAATGTAACATGTATTTATCTCTCCTTCTTACTTTTATAATACAGAAATAATAGCAAATAATCAGCAATTCTGCTGCAAACTATAAAAGCAAATGTTTGCAAACCTGTCCTCGAATATGAAGTGGCTGCATATCGAAGAGAACATTTTGTGTTATTCTCCTTCGATAGAAACTGTTGTGATAGTTGTGTGCCATCGGGGAAATCATGACCATTTTCTTTTTTTCCCAAATAGGTAATGAAAATAAACGTTTTTGATATTGTTAACAAAACTTGGGTAATGGCGGCAGTATTAACAGAGGTAGAAAGAATGCTGTGTCCCACGGAACAGCACTAATATATAAGTGGTCAAAATGGCTGCTTGCGCACGATAATGAAAACACTAAAGACACACTGTGCCAGGAAACAGCAGAGCAGCGGTTCATTGCATTTGTTGTTAATAGGTCCACCAGAAACCAAAACTGAACGGCATGCAGTGTCCTCTCCTCTGCCTCATTTTATTGCTTCCACTCTTTTCCTCCCATCCTCCTAGTTCTAATCCCTGTTATCTATTTGATTGACCAAACCCTTTAATCACATAGCTATCTCGAGGATGGAAATGGCAGTGGCTAGATAATTAGCTGCAAGATAATGGATGCCTTTTTTTTTCCCTCCGACAGCCTCCCTTCTCCTTCCTTGTTCACTGGTCATTCCTGGAACAAGTTTAAAGTTAATTGACTATTCATCACAAGCCATCTGATGCTTGCCGAGAGTTGCTTTCTCCAGCACTCACCGCTTTTACCCCCAGAAACACAGTCACAAGCAGGTGGGGAATGAGAAAGTAAGTATTACGAGACACACAAATACGAGCGAGCGCACACGCGCACACGCACGCATTAGCATGGGCGGTCTTCTGTTGATCTGCATGCATAATGTAGGTAGTGCCTCAGAAAAAAAGTCAGTTTCGAGGTGGATCGTGTGGTAAACAAAGTGAAATGAATGGAAAAAGAAAACAACAGGCATTGCCACACAGCATGTGCAAAGGTGTAAGAGCCTCAGGCAAACACATAAAGCACATATTATGTGACCTTCATCAAAGACACACGGTAAACTCATTAAGTTTACAGGTGTCAAAGCTGCTGTGTAGGTTTATGCAAATGCTTTTTGATAATTATCATTATATATAGTGTTAGCTGTAAACATAAGACGTATATAAAAATGAACGTAGCACTCTGGCTGCAAAACAAAGTCCCATTTTGAAGCCTCAAGATTTGACCGGCCTGTTTGAAAGTGAAAGTTCACAGACATCCAGGCGACAATGGTCAATACCAATTTATGACTAAACCGCAGCTTCCTTCCATCTTTTTTGTATATAACAAAAGTTACAACAGAATCTGTTTAGGAGTTACCACTGAAAATAGTGCCAGATTTCAATGTAATGAGTAGAAATGTAAAAATGTTGATGAATGTGATTTTTGGGGGGCCATTAAAAACAAACATGATGAAATAATTTGGAGTCCAAGGCAACATTGCTACTATCAATTTGAAGGTTTTTTTTTTTTTGGTTGCACCATGTTTACAGTATTTTTCATAACTCCTTCTGAATATCATTAGTGACTCATTATAATTTGACCCACTCCCATAAAATCCTGGCTGAATAAAAATAAATAAATAAAGACTACATGAAGACGTCTGAGTTGTCTGTGAAATTGCTCATCAGGAGGAGGGCGCATGCGAAACAGCATCAAAACCCATTTCTCAGTTTAAATCCGTGTGATGTTCATTATTAATGAGACGGCGCGATAATGAATGTCATTTTTTCCTTCATTGTTCTGTCTCCATTGTAGAACAAAGGCAGAATCGGTTACACAGAACGTACAGTATTATCTGCAGCGCGCGCGTCAGCGCAGCATTAGCATTCACCCGGACATTACGGTGATTACAAGTGTTCGCTTCTCATCCTGTCACTTAAAGAATATAGATGTACTAAACTGGTCACAGCAGTTATCTTTATATGGCATTTTACACACAAAGTCACCTTCAGATTCCGTTGTACCCGATGACACGTTTATTTCCACAGTGACACAGTTGAACAGTGTAAAGATGCTCCGGCAGCAGAAACTGGAATGATAAAACAAAAAAGTGCATTGCACTCCGAGATGCTGTACGCGGCAGTTTATTAGAATTCTGACTTTGTATGCGTAACAACTGATAATAATCTTTGTATTAAAGGTCTCATATTATGCAAAATCAACTTTTTAATCATTTTAAGACTTATATTTGAGACTCTGGAGGCCCTACCAGTTGCCAAAGTGTGAAAAAAGATGACTCACTCATGTTCTTGTGGTCCTCCTCAGTCTAAGTAGAGGAGAGAAAAGTTCTATTCTTGGCTCCACAGTGCAACACAGAGTTCTACACAAACTTCCAGCCTCTGAGGATTTATCTGTCCAGTGGATACATGTTATATATGACGGCAAGAGACCTTAAGAGATACTACTAAACTGAGCGTTCTGAACAGGGCTTTTTTGACAGGGTGAGTGAACTGCTGTGGTGCTTCATTCTTATTGAAGTATTTTGACAAAAGCATGTCACAGACATGTTCATTAGGACGCGAAACCTTGCATCGCTTTAAAGGTCTTTGCACACCGGATGGGACAAACCCTCCTATGCACATCAAGCAAGATGCAAAGAAACTTAATAAATTATGAAGATGAGGGGGGGGGGGGGGGAATTGCATGTTTGAGGTGCGGTGGAAACGCAAACCACACAGATTACCAGGAATTCTAAGTTCTAAGTTCTAAAAAGGTTCCTTGATATGTTGGTGAGAAAGGGGGCGATTAACTGTAAAACTACTATATGAATCAGGCACATTGCATGCCCTCCTTTGAATTATGAGTGCAATGTAAAAGGTAGTGGTCCCTGATTCATCACGTTCAAGATGGCTGCCTCAGCGATTTTAATAACGGGTAGGGTAAGTATCACTGATGTTTTGAGACATATTTTTAAATCAACACGTGCAGAATTAGCAGAGCAATTATTGTTTTACCTTATTAAACATAGAGTGGAATTACAGGATTCATAAAAAGCATCGTTATGTCACTGTAGTTTTTCAGTACAGGTTTTTCTTCACCGCTCCCACAATACTTCTCTGTATTCTTGTGACATTCCAAATTGTGTTTTGCAGTGGCTCAGATCGATTAAGCTTATTTCTCAGCCTCTTAATGGCCAACTTCACCCCCCCCCCCAGACAGTTTTCTGGTTTTCTTGTGGGGGTTTGCCCTTATTACCAACAAACACATACTTCAACTGTGACACCAAGGTGTCTATTTAACATTTAAGCACTCAGTCTAAAGGCTAACAGACATAGCACCTGTCAGTTCCTGTAGATTTGCCACCACCAATACCCTGAAAAAGTCCAGTGGTAATTAACACATTTTAAAAATAACTAAAATTGTGAATTCTAGACTCACAACAGTGTCTTTCCTGTTCCAGTCATTTTTGGAGGGGACTCTGTGTGTGTGCCTGTGTGTGTCTGCGTGTGTCAGTGTGCGCTTATGAGGGAGACAGATGGGACAGACCTCCACCACCCCACAGTACTTTCTCTCTGCATGACTTCTCACCACAGTCTGTAAGCTGAATCAGTGCCAGGGCATATCACACACACACACACACAGACACACACACAGGAGCTCATGTGACGGCAACAACTGTTTCATTAATCATCTGTATGTGTAAATTAGGCATGAAAAAGTCGTATTTGGAGCATAAAACCTTGGACGTAGCGTCCTTTGCTGTGTTCAGTGGAAATAAATTGGCTGATGGAGTGAAGTTAACGAGGTGCTCTCCTGGTTTTTGGTTACACCAACCTCACTGGGATTTGACACTAGTGCACATATGCCAGTTTCTGTATTCTATGTTGGATTTTTTTTTTTTCTACTTTTCCAAACTTTTTAACTTTTAGCTCTAAGGCGATATGACACACCCACACACACACTCTGGACTCTTTACAGTGTAATGGAGATTAATATTTAATTCATATTTAATTAATATTTTTTTTACAAAGTTTATATCGTTTTTTAAAAGCTATTTACAGTATTTTATTGTTCTTTACATTTATAATTTCACATACTTTTTAATTACAAGGTTTTTCCATGTTAGCTTTAAAATATGATGATAAATCCGTGTCTCCATATTTAAATCCTCCTGAACACAAACACTGCATGTCGAAGTCAATTAAATCCTATTAGTTCTTAACCGGGAGGCTTTGTCCCACACAAAAACCTATTTTGTTTCCCCAACTTACACAAAAACAACTTTTTACTCTACTTTTTTTTTTCCTGTGTTGATTTCTTGTTTGATAGCTCCAATTATTTATCTGTATCGGCAGCATTAAAAGACTTTTATAACACTGTCGTGCCCCAAAGATTAACAATTCACCAAGAGGCTTATTAAAGCAATTCATCAAATCAGTGGGCAGTGCTGATTAAATCAATTTGGTAATAAACGGAATGATATAAAGTCCTCTAGATCACCCAGAGACCTCACAGCCCACCTGCCCAATTAGGAGACAATTTATCCTGTAGCTTTCCACAGAGCCTTGCACTTTAATTGGAGTAAAAACGTGGATGTCATTCTGTTTTGCTTGATTGCAGAAACCACAGGTTCTTGATGAAGAATACTTAGGAAAGACACTGGCCACCATGGTGAGGGGAAAAAGAAAACATCTTAATCCAGTCGCATCACCAGATCTACTGTGCATTAAACTGACATATACTGTATGGTAAGTGGCTAAATAATTCATTAATTGACTAATTTGCCATGCAAGACTATGATATACACTCAGGACTCACTCCACAAATGTGATTAATGTATGTAGCGCCGTGCTGAAAAATGTATGACAACCTCCTTCCATCTTTACACGGTAGACTGTGACTGTTTGTTGAAAAGGTTCAATAAAAACTGAAATATTAGTCGGACATTTAACTTCTCCACACGAAACTCAATGGAAATATGGGTTTAATATGTTTCATTGTGTCATTTCTTTGTAGATATTTGTTTGCAATCAGCAACCACCTATCCAACACAATACCAGCACCAACACAACCCAGAAATGAACTTGATGAATCGCACAACAAAGTGTCTTAATAAAGCCGAGCTGATACAAACTGTGACAAAATAAAACTGCACAAATCATCACGGATCAACACAAAACAAATATTGCTGGCAAAATACTTACTATTATGAAGAAACTCAGCCAAAACACAACACAATGAACCAACCTTTGCACAAGAACACAAAAACTAACAAAAATTAACCAAACTTGCCACACCATCATTAAATTGATAAATAGGTTGAAAAATTAGGAACTAGTTAAATCAATAACCTGTTTATGCATTGTGCAAACACGCTTTGAGATTTATAATGTGAGTATTTTAAAAACATTTTTTTTTAACCCTTTAACACCTCAAAATGTCTTTCTTTCTTCTTTGTTGAACCAGAAAAGGACCAGAAAAATCCTGTAAGTAAGTGCTTTTGCCCATTTTTCCAGAATAACTTTCAATATCTGGCAGTTATTTACAATTTACTGCATTTTAAAATAGTGTACACAATGTTTTTTGAAACATTTGAACAGTGTAAAACATATTTAAAATAACATTGTTTGAGTCTTTGTCTCAATGTCCAAAAACAGGCCAAAAAATGGAAAATACTGTATTTACAGGTGTTTTTTCCAACTCTCTACTATCTGGTAATAAAGACGGCTTCCTGCAACAAGTGAAATTACCGTAATAACCACACCTAGGGTTTAATGTGCAACTTCTCAGCTTTCAGAAATTGCTGAAATTTTTCCGATAGCACAAAACCGTTGCGCATTTCCGTAAATGCAAAGTGCGCTTGTGTTGCCTGCAATACACTCTGTGTTAAAGGGTTAATGCTCTTTGACTATCAAATATTTTGTCACAATAATTATCGATATGGACTTTTTAACCGTGGTTATTCTCATGTTTTCCCGGCCTTGTCGCTCAGCCCTGTGCCTGAGACTCACTCCTTGATTTGATGGGGTCAGTGGTGTTTCAGTTATAGGACGTTTTACGTTTTAAAGGGGACACTGGGACGCTGGCATGTTTCGGAAGCAAACAATGCGGTCAAAAATCTATAAAAATACAAGGCTGTTATACGCTGACTGTGACATGACCCTGCGGAATAAATAAGCATCCCTTGAATGTAAATGTGGTTATGACCTTGTCTCCGGGACACGAGGAGACGGCGACTTCCTGTTTGAAGAGCGCGGACCCAATGCACTGAAGTGATAATAATGTCATAGATGCTTTTGACCTTTCCTGCTTTCCCCACCAAACATTCCTCACTCTCACGTGTCCTCGGGCACATGCGGAGGAATGAAATCACACCCTCACGTACACATAAATGTACATATGTCACACGTAAACAAAAATGTGGGCATCAGTCCTGCGGTTTCACTCGATTGTTCTCTCTCTTTCTCTTTTTCTTTACAGTTTAATGTCTGCTGAACGCTCTGCGGCCTCTGAGTGACAGTACACGCACACATACACACCTACCTTCAGGTACAAGAGCACACTCCTACAGTGTGAAGTGACCTGAATCACACGCGGTAGGCAGCGCTGACATCAGTGGGCTGTGGTGGGGGTTCTTGTCATAGAGCCTGTTCTCACATCTGTCTTCTTCTGACCTCTCCCCATGCTCTTAACTCTCAGAGGAAGCACACACACACACACACACACACAGAGAGAGAGAGAGAGACTGACAATGAGGTCCAAAATTAGAGCACCTATAAAACAGGTAGATGAAGCTAAAATATGTAAAGAAATAAATAAAGAAAATAGGGTAGAAACAATATGTTAGTGTTGTAGATCTAGTGATTTGATCATAGATTTGATTTCAATCAGAAACTAGATAAACGTTGTAGCATTGGTGCAAATTTGCCAAAAACAACCAAAAATGGCCCAAGATGGCAGCCTTCCTGTAGGACTTACGGCAGTGCCGTCATTGACCTTTTGGACCGCCCTGACATGATTAACATGTGTACCAACTTTCGTTCATGTACGTGAAACACAACAAAAAGTCACCTAATGAAAGCTGATTTTCATTTTCATAAGCCCCTCCCACTTCTAATTGTGCTCAAGCCCTGATGAAGCAAATTGGAGTTGGAAAATGGGGATTGATATGACAAAAACTATATGGAATATGTAAAAATTACAGGTAGAATTTGCATGCACACAACAGACTGTGCACTCGCACACATTTATACACGTTAGTCTATACTCTGGACAATTGCAAGAGCAATTAGTCTGTCCATGCCACCAGGGCTGTGCAGCATGTTCAGTTATGGAACAGAACTGCAGGAGAAGCACAGCGAGCTAATGATGTGAAGCTCGGGGAACCTGTGCCTGTTACTTTGGTGAACATGCTTTCCTCTCTCCTTTTATTTAAATGTGGGCTGAAGGTTTGTATTCGTGCCTAATTGACTCAGCTCTTCCTTCCTCACTGTCCTATTATGTGTAATGTATATTATGAAAAGACTTTGGTTTGCGCTAGTAGGCCTGCCACCCAGCTTCGCTCATTATACGGAAAACAAGCAAGCTGTAAAACACATACTTTCCAAATGCTAAGGCACAATGCTAAAGCTTGAAATATGAGCCCATGAATAAAAGAATGGAACGGGAAAATGAACCGACAGTGAATCATGCAGATTCCATTATATTAGCGGTTAAAAGCTGGTTCCTCGGCTTATTATAACTCTGGAACTGAAAGTCACTGTCGAGATAGCTGGAAACAGAAGTAGACGACACTCAGGTACATCATTATAGCATCAGAGACATTAGACAGCAACTCTGGAAAAATTAAACTTTTGGGCCTTAATTAGGCTGATGTCATGTACTTTAATTCTGTAAGAGACAAGACCTAACCGTAGAGGGCATATGTCAAGGAATTTTAATTTATAGCAAAATTGTTTCAGTTATATAACTTGGCAGATAAGATTCTGCTCGTTAATGAAGGGCTAGTAGTGTCAATGAAAGTTCAAACAGAACGGAGCTTGGGATGATGGCGAAACAAACAGAAGCAAACATGTTAGCATTAAAGTGAAGTGTCTGCAACGATTAATCCATAACTAAAATAATTTGCAATGTTTTTGATAATCTACAAATCGGTTTGAGTGTTTTCCTCTGAACAATAACTGTAAAACAAGCTATTCAAAAAAAAAATGGGGATATGTTTTGGTTTCTTTGCTCCATATAAGAAAGAAGTCATTAAAACTGTTTAATTAATAGTGAAAAAAGTCAATCGATTACGAAAAACCACAGAATATACATGTTCTATATGTACCTGACTGTGTATAAGTCAGATGGCAGCCAAATAGCTGTTAATGAGGCAATGAATGAAAAGGATGAATGAAGCAGCTGATGCCAATTTTCCAGTGCAGCTTAAATATTCTGCCTGAACGTTAAGCTCTGAATGCACGGCTCAATGGCGAGCGTTAATTAACTCAAGAAAAAAAAAAAATGTTTACGGCCTGCGACTGCAGAGAGTTCTTGTGCTCTTAAATACAGCACAGGCAGCAAAAAGGAAATTGGAAACCAAAAAAAAAAAAGAAATCTGGTGATTATCATCACCTCTCATCTGTCACGTCTTCACACAAACACAATCTGTACAATTCAGGCTCCATAATGAATCCTATGACCGCCATACCCTAATCAACCATGCAATATACTATTGCAAAGGATGCTTATAATAAGGCTTGAAGTCAGTATTCATTTTTGACAAGTTATCTCATACTTGCAATATTCAACATTATCACAGATGGCATGATATCCTTATATTGTAAAAATCAACAGTACACACTTGAGGATGACTGTGATCCAAATGGCAATGGTACAGTATGTATGTCATGTGATATTTGTTTGAACTTGAATTTTGGGAAAAAACATTGGAAGCGTGATTGCATGTTGGTATTGGAATACTCTTAGTTTGTCATCCGAGTGTAAAATACTCTTTTACCCACTCTGCATCGCTACATAACCTACTGCGCAAAAGGTATTAATAAAAAATAAATGCACTCGTCATCTATAATAAATAATCGTATAATGATCTAAAATATTAAAACAAAACATTAATACATCAAGTATGAATCTGATGAGGTTATATGACACGATTATGGTCTAATGTGATTGATGCTCCGCTGGAGACCAGACACGAGGGGTATATATGAGAGACCAACAGCTCAGTATTTTTCAATTACTTCATGTTTTATACTTCCTGCAGTCAACCGTGTGCTTATTTGCCGTCTGGCAAATGCAAAGGACACAAACGCTGATTTGGTCTCACCTGAGAAATCGCATCAAGCTAAAAAAAAAAAAAAAAGAAAAACAACAACACTTTTATTCAAAATTTACATACTAATTGAAACCACATAAAAGATACCTTGGCCCTTCAGTGGAGGACTGAAGCTAAACACCGCAGGGTGTGGACTGTGAAAAGTCTGCTTTCCTTCTGCCTGCTGTGCACACAGCATTCTTTAAGACAACAGCTGAACTGCTCGCGACCGTGTCACATAACTCACATACGCCGAGACGCATGACAAAAAACCTTGGCACATACGCAGCCACCGCGGCCCGTTGTCTGTAAAACAATCAAACAAGGACAGCAGACATAGAGCTCGGAGGGAGAGAAGAAAAAGGCATGGCGCTCGATATGTGGCACGCTGAAAAATGAACAAGTAAGCGGCACAACGGGGTGAACCCAGTGGAAGTTGTGGCAGAGACAGACAGATCAGTGGCTTTCCCCTGTGGCAGATTACACAGAATACACACAATGAGAGACAGGAATATGGCACCAGCTCACTTTTTCCCCCCTAATTATCAGACGCCATATTGGCTCTCTTCAGGAAGATGGGAGGTAATTTTGTTTCTGAGTCCTTTTGGGAAATTAATTCATTTTACTAAAGTGACTTGGTAATTACAGTGACATCAAGGTTAATTGCCAAATCTGTATTGCTTCGGTGCCGTCAACGTCAAAGAAATCTGTTCTCTAAACACTCACCAGAAGACAACAAACCACATAGGCACACAGACACACATGCCCCATTTGGCTTTTGTGTTTGAACAAAAGCGTGACGTGCGCGAGCGAACCGTGCACGTGCACAAAAATACCATGTTATGAAGGCTTTAAAGATACTGCACAACTAAGAGAAGAGTAAACAGAGCAAATCCCAAAAAAAAAACAATCTGCAAAAAACAAGCCATTTTTAGATTTCAGTACACACTTAATGGCCCAAGTGTATTTGATATAACTTAAAGAAGCATTTATTTATGTAATGAAGCTGATGACAACCACCTCTACAGTGACGAGGTTTGTCCACAGCTCGCAGTTTGCTGAGGTCGGCCATAAATTCACACAGGGGAGAAAAAAAAAAGTATCAAAGTCATTGGGGTGAAACCTTGGTAATCATTACCAAACAGAATTTGTTTGTTCTCCAGGGACCAAATCAACAATAAAGACAGCGTCCTCATTAACAGACCAGAACAAGGTACCAACTGCGCTTGTTATGAAATATGTTTGTTGACAGTTGTGTGGAAAGCCAAAGCACAGCGCACTCCACAAATATAAGTGCTGATTTGCAGTCCTCCTTCTTACCCTTTTATCCTTGAATAATTTGAATTAAATTATTTTGCCTAATGTTGATGCCCCTGTGCCGCTGCAGCCTAATCAACGTAAAACTTTGATGTCTTCTTTAATGTGTGTGGTTTTTTGTTTTTCTTGGTTTGCTGTTTCCCCGAGATATTGTGATTATTATTATTAGTTCTGACATCAGTGCACTGAAAAAGGTGATTATGGGAAGATGAAAATGTAAGACAATTAAATATACGAGTGTGAATCGAAAAGAGGAAAACAAAAGCAATGGGTTTCTTATGCACCATAAACACTTGGTACCTTTACATGCAGTGCTGTAAGTCGACTAAGGCAGGCAATCGGACAACTTGCCAAGTTTGAGTATGCATGCGGAGGATTCACGATCGATTTACTGGCCGTGTATGTCTGACTCCTCCATAGGTGGCGCTGTATGTCTTCATAAACTAGTGCATATTGAATCTGTTTCCTGTTGTCTTTTACGTCACAGGAAAACAAAAAAGCTAAGGGTGAGATGGACATTGAGACGGATCGCATTGTGGTTATGTATGTTTTGTACCCGCTGTACGTGTTTATCGTGATACAAGTTAGATCCAGCATGCCTCTTGTGGTTGCTGTTTATACGTTGTCTCCTTCTACTTCCAGGTCAAAGAGCAGGGAGGACTTTTTGGTGCATGCGCAGAAGGCCAAGTCCGACTCCAGTCCGAGTGTATACATGCAGGAGTAATCGGACTATGAACCACATCATCCGTGTATGTTAGTCCGACTAAGACTGGTTCAAATTTGTTGACATGACATTAAGAAAACCGAATTATTGTCTTAATCTGACTCAAATCTGACTTTTAACGTGCATGAAAACACACTGAGTGAAACATGAGTAACATGAGTGTGGAAAAACATCTGTATACTAATAAATGTCAAAAGTCATTTAACAAACTCTGACTATTTCAAAACGTAGGTGTTCTTAATGTAATACAAGCCCAGTGCATCCAAATATCAGATCCCACAGCCAGCCACTGCCCCACGTTTCTGCGACTCATGTCGGTGCATGTGCCCTTTCCTTCCCGACAACAAGTTCTGCATCAGCCAGACAGGATGTTCCTGGATGTTGCGGGAATCCCTTAGGCCTCAGTCTCCTGCTACCCACTTGCAGCTGCCAACAAGCGTATGTGCAAAACAATATTGAGCCGACAATGACACAGAAGATTCGACTGTCTTTACTTGGGAGGAAAAAGTCAGCGGTGTCATCGGAGAAAAGGTAGTTCCGACACACTTGGTTTGACAATGTCTGTTTATATACTGTACAGGAATCCGGCTTCAGGGTTTGATATAAAAATATCAAGTGTGTTGTCCCTGCTAAAATAGCTTTGACAAGTTCTATATAGAAGGGACTGGAGTCAATAAAAAAAATGACAAAACCGTATTTACATCTGTGATATTAACCTGCCTTAGCGGTATTTATTGACATTTAAAAATTCATTTATATATCTTGGGGTGAATTGCTTGTTGTCTTACAATGTTGTAATGTAAAAAAGTACATTCACATATCTGTACTTTACTTTGCAATAACTTAAATTTACAATAAATTGTGTACTTTTACTCAAATACATTTCCCTAACTATCTTCGTTACTACCAAATAAAATCCGAAGATGAAGACTTGTAATGGTCAGTGTTTACATAGTTCTCTGGTCGAGATGACCACTCAAAGCTGCTTTGTTATATTTAATCCCCACACCCACACTCCCACACTCTCTCTCACACACACACACCATTTGTGCAACTCTAAACCAATCAGCGAAAAGCTCAAGGCCAGTTGATCTTTGATCAATGATGGGTCCTGATTCGCTCATTAGGCCCAGATGTGAGGTCTAATTAGGCTCACCAGTCTCAATTGGTTTTGTATCAAAACACAATAGCACACATGCACCGTCCAACCCCCACCCCACCGGTTATCCACACACACACCCCACACACCCCCACAGACAACCCAAAGCTTCCTGAGTGATCAATGTCTCTGTCATCCTGTGCTACGTCCGGAGCGCCAGGCAGGGCCGGTGAGATGCTGCGGCCAGGCTCGGGGCTGACATTAGCGGACACAGGGTGAGTGATGTCAGCCTGCTTCTCCCGGGGGGCGGCAGAAGCAGGGAATCTGGCTCAGCCCAAAGCAGTGGGCTCACAGAAAGGTCAGTGCTCAGCCTGGTGTGATTAATAAGACAAGAAGCTGAGTGTCCCCAATGCCATTATCAATATCCACGGCCACTGACCGCCCTAAATGCATATGCAGCAGTAGCGTTACACACAAAAACCCCACAGGAGCACAACACATAGACACGCCGCAGCTAAACTTCACGGGCGTTGCGGTGGTTTTGGTCCCATTTGCTCGTTAATGTACGAGGTCAGCTATCAATTAGATCATATTTATTCAGCACAACAGCTCTGACTCAACCTGATTCTGGTAATGACTCGCAGCGCACAAATACGAGAGGTGGAAGTCTGGGACTAAATGTCAGCACAGCCTCGGCGACAAACATGACATTTAAACAGACATCTGTTTTGCTGCTCCGTTTCCCCACCAACCAAAATATATTTATCCTCACCACAATTATCCCATGTGAATCAGGGAGCGAAAACAAAATCCCACTGGTATCAGAAAAGACTGTGGGCAATTAAAATAGCTCCTAATTCTTATTCACGTGCATTTGTGTCTCCCCAGGCAAACATCTAAATAAACTTATTTCGACATCAAAGCATGTGAAAGAAAGTTAACAAAACAAAACTGCGGCAGTTTTATTTCATTCCTATCCACTTTTTCTTTCTGCTCCCCATCGTCTCAATATATCAGCTTTTAGTTAAGCCCATCAGCTCCAACAAGCAAATCTTGCTTCCTTAAATCAATTAGCTACTGCATGTTGAGTGTAACTAATAGCCCTGCTGAATCCGAGATTAAATATGCCAGATACAAGCCGACTATGAAGCGGGATAGTTAAGATAATTAAGAGTGATAAATCCTTGAGAGGAGGAGAGACGAGAAGGGAGGGGAGCGAGCGGAGGACTGGAAAGACAGCTTGAGAAAAGACACAGGAGGTCAATATGTGAGGGTTTAATGGAATAAGAGGCCAAAAGAGCAAAAAAAAAAAAAAGGGGAAAAAAGAAAAAGGAGGACAGAAATAAAGACGATGTATGAATGTGAGATGCAGAGCCCAGTGATGGAGCAGGAGTTGTTTTCAGCTTCGCCTCGAGCTGCCCAGATGGCAAGGGCTCATCTTTGTCTAGCCCTCGGTGCATTTGGCAGCAGCTACTCTTCACTGCTGGCTACTGTGCATCTCTCTGCGTCTCTGCTTCATCTTGGAAAAGCAGCATTAGCACGGGTCGTGGAAAAATGACACTGCACAGAGTATTCTGAAACTCGCACATCTCTTTTTGGATTTGCAGATGCACGTTACGCCACACTGAGCAGACGTCTTCATGCGTGTTTTGCAGTCCACTCTTATGCAAATCAGCGGTTTTAGTTATGCATGTGTGTGTGTGCATGAGCTTGTAGTCAGAGAAAGCATTTTTTTTTTTATGTACACATCGGGAGCCTTGAGACAACAACATGCTGAATGTTTAACCTTCACTTTTTAAAGTCAGTGACATTAAAAATTAATCTCCGAGTTCTTCTCCTGTGGCCCCGCGTAAAATGTTCTGCAATCTCTTATGTACGACATATAGTGCGTCACCAAAAAAAAAAAAAAAAAAACTATTTTACAAATTCAGCTTCATATCTTTTCACTGGAAAACATTCAAATATTTGAGATTGACGATAACGTAATGTAAAAAGTGTTTACAAAAACGTACAAGCTTTACACCAAGCAGTGTTGATGCATGGCAAATAAAGTATGCAACAATATCTTAAATACTAATATTTCCTTGGATTGAACTTCTGAGGGAACATTACTTTAAAATAATATATAAGATATCAGTACACCTACAATAAGCTTTCCACCAAATTAAAAGACCATTTTCAGGGGGAAAAATATGAATCACAACTACATAAAACTCCACTAGCTCCTTTTTATTGCACCCTGTGTTGTGTTTTATTTGCATTTTTAGTTTATTTTAAAGTTAATACTGGGTTTTAACCTCTTGAGTATAGCCTTTTCCTATTTTATTCCACCCTGTGTTGTATTTTAAAGTTGTATTTGCATTTTAAATGTTATTTTATTTTCATTGTGAAGGACTTTGAGCTGCAACCGTTGTATGAAAGTGCTACACAAATAATGCGTATCATTATTATTTCATAATGTATTTAAACCTAAATCAAATGTGATGCAATACAACCTAACTGATAAACTCTCTATTTGACTTAAAGAAGCCACAAACTTGGTGTACATTTGATAAAGTCAATGACTATGGTTTAATTAACTCATTCATTACTTTCTAATGTTAACATCGTCTGAATGACTTTAGATGTCTTTTAGATTATAACCGTCTGCATATTCTCTGTGCAAAGTCACAATTGAACCTCGTACTATCACTAGAACTCTAATGTTTTGATTTCAAAGCACATAAATTAAGTTTTATGGAAAATGAGGGTGCATTTTCAAACGCACGTATCACTATATGCAATCAACATTCACTGGAATTTTCATCACTGTTCATAATTATTCGTCTGAAGCAGTTAATTAGAAACTTGGAAATATTAAAGTGCGGCGGGCGGGTGAGTTACCGCTTCAAGCAAAGTTGGATTCATACACCAGAACGTGATGAGGGCTGTTTTCTCTACTAAGCTAATAAAAAGCTTCGGGAGCTCAGCATCACTGAGAGGTGCTTTATATTTTCCCGCTGTCATCCTCGACAGAAGCAGGTCTCTGATTTAGAGTGGACTACACAACAATGACTTTTATTAGGGAGGTAAATATTAGTGTTGGGAGAGCGGGACTCACAGCCGCAGTCAAGACAGGCTGCGTGGACTGAGTACAAACCGAGAATTGTATGTGTTTTGTCACTTCCGAGAGTCCAATCAATTGTTAAAATCAATAGTTCTGTTCCATTGGACTGTGTCCTCATTTTAATGAGACAACAGGAAATATAGTCAGTCCTGACTTTCAGAACTTTTGAAACTTTGTAAGAAAAAACAGAATTACTGCAATTTTGGCCAGACTAATATCAGGGTTTCCCCCAGTGCATTATAAGCCTGGCGGGCCGCCAGGCCTTACTTACTTAACATTTTTGTTTTTACAAAAACACAGTGGGCCGCCGGTGGGCTGCCCGAGAGGCCCTACCACCGGGCTTGGCAGGTTTTCTGGGGGAAACCCTGAATATAATATATGCATGTTGACTTTAAAGGAAGAGGTTGAAGAGGCCAGAACATGTTTTGTGAGACCACCATGCGTCAAAAAGTTCAGTTCAGGGAGAATTGGCCATTAATATTACAGGACATCTGTGTTTCTAAGTATAGCTGTGTTTAGATTTCACGTCACCCAGTGACGTTCCCCCACGCTACACGGAAGTGAAAAGTTGAAAATGTGAAGTCATCGTCGACAGGATTTGTCGTGCATACTTTTCATTATCGTAACTCCTATTGAAATCTGTCCAGGGTGTACCCTGCCTTTCGCCCTATGTCAGCACAGCACAGCACCCCGTGTGACCCTAATGTGGAGGATAAAGTGGTAGAAGATGGATGGATAGATAGATACTGGAAAGCAGAGAAATAGAGCTTTGTACCCATATACTTGTCATAACGGTAGTCCTCAGGACTTCCACGGAACGACCACTCAATCAAAGATAAGATTCACCTGAAGGTCACACGTTTGTGACGCCAGCTTCTCAGTACCCTATTCCTAAAAGGTTGAATAACTGCCAGATATCGAAAGTGAAAGCACTCACTCATTGAACATTTTTTGACAATTCCAAAAATAAATTCAAGCAGCCTGATTATATTGATGGTTATAAGAGGGTTAACCTGCTGTATACACTCTAACGCTCCCACAGGTCTGATAGTATTGCTTGACAGATAATGTAATATTGCTTGCCAAACAGAAGCAGATTAAAGACGTCAACATCAACAACAAGAAAACAAAACTACTGTGCATACTGCAGCTTTAAGAAAAAAACTGAATCACTGCCCTGTGGTTGAATCTCTGCTGAAACTAATAGTTTCAGTTCCACTTCCAGGCTTACATAACATATGCATGATGACTTAAAACCACCATGACAAACCCGTAGCGAGTCAAGTGTTGCATCATATTCAACTAGACCTGTATTCCCATGGGTTTGCCTGGCTCGTGCCACAGACATCAGCCTGACAGCCAGACCACAGCGAAATGGGTAAAAGCCAGAATGTGTGATCTAATATGACATGTCAGCACAGTGCTTTACATCTTTATAGAAAACTGAGGAGTGGGAGGAGATTAGCATTAATACCTGTATCTAAACCATATTTATCACACCGTGTCGCCAGTAACCGCACACAATCTACGCCTCAACGACTCCGTGACTTGAAGGTGAGGGGTTCTTCCAAATGACACCATCGTCAAATACAACCTCCCACTCCTTCTCCTCGTCCCTCCTCCACAGCCACGTCGAATGAAGCATCGTTTTACTTTTGTAATGGCTGCCATGAAGGCTTTGAGATTAGCCTAGATAAATATAAAGACCAGCAGTTTAACGGCACAGCTCACTGGTGAGGCAGATGACAGTTATTACATGCTGTGGGGTTAAGAGGAGATAGCTGTACAAGAAAGCTGGGAGAGATGGCAAAGGCAGATGAATGATAATGGCAAGAGAAAATGTTTTCTCCTTTTTCTTTTTTTAAATGAATAATAAACCTTTGCTGGTAACGCTTTACATAACAGTACAGTGACAACATGGATATAGAAATACATTTGATATGGAGGTAGCATTACAGCAATACCATCTTATTTCTAAATGGAATTTTAATCTTGGTGATAATAATGTAATATTGGGGTAATAATGAGATAATATTACATGTAATTGCCAAATTACAATACAGGTAATTGATTACTTGTGATGATCAGAATAAGAATTTTTTTTTGTTGTAAGATTTTTTTTCCTCTTCTTCCCACCTATTTACCTACTTATCTAAATAATCCCTTACTGATTATACTTGTGCATAAAGTTCATACAATAGAGCATAGTGTGAGCATATACTCACTGTGTATGATCACTATGTTCTATCATACTACCAAGCTATTACTTGTTGATTATCGTATTTTACTTATTCATTGTATAAATAAGATGGTATCCCTCTGTATTTAAATTTTAAAGTAAAGACTTAAAACCTTCCTTTTTGATAAAGTTAATAGTTAGAGCTGGCTCAGGGAGACGTGGAACATCTCTTAGGTTGCATGATCCAGATTTCAGGCCATTATTATTACTACTATCATTCATATCATATAGTACATGAGCTGTGGTGAATAACATGCACTTTCAATTTAGGCCAAATTAGAAGATATAGTTTTGCTCATAGAGGATATATATGACATGGACAACAGTTAAAAATATTCTTTATTGGCAGGAAGCCACTCTTCAATTGCGACAAATAAAATAGTTCAGCTATGACTGGATTTATATTTCTCGATATATAAAAAACGGTTATCAACCTCAGTTGTAAACAACGAAATAAACAAATATAAAACAAGATGTAAAACTGCTCAATGTGCAATAAAACGGGACCCAAAATAAAAAAAGCAAAGCCCAATAAAGTCCAAAAATAAAGTCAACAGTCCAGAAAAGTCAGTGTCCACAGTTCGTCCGTAAAATCAGTAGTCCTGGTAGTGTGATTGTGTTTCTTATCTGTGTGACGTGATAGATGTGTTTTCTCCAGATGCTCGATGAAGCTGCTTCTGACGTCACACCCTCCACGCATGTAAGCAGGTTTTCTGTTCCATGTTCCTCGGGTCTGGGTTTGCCATCAGAATCAATTCATAAAGAAAAAAAAAACATGCTTTAGATCTTTGTTATCTCTTTTTAAACATTTATCTAAAATCAACTGTATAGTATTTATCCTCTCTTTCCTTAATCTTAAATCAATGAACGTGAACCAATTATGTATTAAATCACATATCAATCGTGTTTGATAATGATGAATAACTGTCTCTCAATAACTGAAATGCACACAACTGCATGTGTTTTAGCTCACAAAACCAACTTGTTTACCTTTGTAGCATTGGTGCAATGCTAGCTGATATATATGACACCATGTGGAGCAATAGCTCAATTACTAGCACATAGCACTAGTTTGATTAGCACAATTATCCACACAGAAATACAAAATTAACCACATTCTCAAATTCAATACACTTTTATATACATCCG
This sequence comes from Microchirus variegatus, assembly GCF_963457635.1. Classification (NCBI taxonomy): domain Eukaryota; kingdom Metazoa; phylum Chordata; class Actinopteri; order Pleuronectiformes; family Soleidae; genus Microchirus; species Microchirus variegatus. The sequence goes on from NC_139821.1 coordinate 10,956,231, forward strand.
ATTAGTTTTGTACATTTTCTCAGAAGCATAACAGCACATAATAATGATATATACATGAAATGAGTGAGTAATTAGCCGTGGTCCGTAGCCGCTAGCATGCTATGCTAAGCGCTAATGATTACTAATCACTGGAGTTTTGTCTCGACAACAGCGACAGTGTCCGACAACTCAAAAACCTTCTCACACGTGCGGATACCTTTCAGAACCAATACGTCAAAATAACGCTTTAGCCACTCTCCATCTAATTATTAACAGTAACTTGCTCTCTCTTGGCTGTAGCAGGGGAAAAAAAGACTGACGAGCCGGGAAAAAAACAAAGAAACTATGACCGTGAGTAGCGCTTGCGTGTGACTAATGCGCACCCTGCTGGCGAAAATGAGAAACTACAACAACATACAAATTGAATAGCTCAACATTGTAAGCATTGGGGATTACACTATTGGGGATTTTATATGTATATATATATATTTATATATATATTCTTTGAAATTGATGCTTTGCTTTTACCTGGTGTGAATTGGAGAAGATCCAAACACACAGCCTGAGGCGCTTTGAGGTAAAAAAAACCTCTGATTAGGTGAATCACTGGTCAGTGAGTGTACATCCAGAATGTGCACTGAAAGGGGGATACAGGTGGGCTCCAGGGGATGCTGCCGGGGTACTGGTGCTGTCTAGGTTCTATAATGACCCGCCCTGCGGCCTTGTTCCCAGTCAGTCACTCTGAATGTGCCCACCACAATGTGTGTGTGTGTGTGTGTGTGTGTGTCTGACATGCAGGAGTTAGATAAGCAGCTTGGGTCCAGTCTTTTGAAATAAGAAAGACTTTTAAGCCTTCACTGACAATCCTTTAAGATGTGTTCTGACTGCTTTGCTGTCAAACATGACACGTTGCCAAGAAAGCGACTGAATTTTTAAACAAACAAACGCAACTGTGGTACCCACAGTCAGGCAGAACGAACATATGTGGAAGACAATTGGGAAGTATGTGAAAGACAGGAAGAATAGGAGGAGAAAATGAAGCAGGCTTTTATTCTTGGGTAATATGTGTCAATCCTGCTTGTTTTTTATTATTATGAGCATTTCTAAATATTCAACTTTTAATTTATGACTTATTTATAACTCCGCGCCTGGCGTTTCCTTATTTGCAAACTGCCGAGACAGCGTTTCCTCGGCTCTCTTTTTGGTATGATCGATTCTGGCTTTAATGACATGTAAAGCACTTTGTGTTACATTTAATTTGCATGAAAACTGCTACACAAATAAAGATTGATTGATTGATGGATTGATTGGAGCTGTGGAATGTGCTGTATCTAAAAAATGTAGCATATAATCCCTCACTATATAGACAGTCAGTCACTATAGATGAATAAATGTATGATTCCCAGGCAGATGTGGTTCTCTATAAATAATTTTTAATGACAGTTAGTACAGTTTTTTTTTTATAGTTTATGTTCAGTGTGTACCAGTGGGCAGATTTCCAGCTTCCAGGGAAAATGGACTCGACAAGACGTTGGGCTTGGTGTTAGTGCAGGTCTGCTGCGAGGTTCATGGCGAGTCCATATGTAGTCTGTTTAAATACGATCTGTAAACAGAAGGCTTGTGGGCTCGCACAGATGGTCTCTCTCGCCTTATGGACATAAGTTGTGCTGCTGATGTGAGCTGTCAGGCTTTCAAACCAGTCAGTCATCTCTACGGACTACATCCTACAGACATTTTCTTTTCTTTTTTTGACAGTTCAACATAGCAATATGACCCAACGATCCAAGACAGCTAAGGTGCATTTGCAAGAAATGTAAACTGAAATTCAACAAGGTTTCTCAAGACAAACATGAGGAATGTGTTATAAAACAATGATATTGAAAAAGAAGTAGTAGAAATTATCATAACTAGAGGGAAGAGAAGAAAAACGAAATTCTTAAGGCCCCTGGTATACTTCCGTGTGCATGACTTAAATTGCATCATCAGCGTGGAACGATTTTGGAACCGCGCGCAAAGAGCATGTTGGGTGTGTGCACGAACTGAACTTGTTGTGACGTATTAAAGGGGACATGTTATGCAAAAATAAACTTTTTAATCATTGAAATCCTTAAATTTGGGACTCAGTCGGCAAAGTGTGAAAAAAGATGACTCACTCATGTTTTTGTGCGGTCCTCCTCAGTCTAAGTACAGGAGATAAAACACTCGATAGTGACTTCCGCACTCATTGGGACGCCACAATGCGCTAAATTCCTGGAATTGTTGTCTCGCTGGAGCTCCGCTTTGTCCGTAAAACACGTGCTGGCGAGGGCAACGGTATCCGAAAAACCGGAAGTCTGCAGATTTTTTTTCTATTCTTGGCTCCACAGTGCAGCACAGAGTCCTACACAAACTTCCAGCCTCAGAGGATTTAACTGTCCAGTGGATACATGTTATAGATGACGGCAATGTGCCTGCTAGAGCCTGCTAATGATCACTTTTCCAAATGCTAACTGCTGTTAGCTCCCAGTAGCCTCTGTGGCTGATGTCATTTCCTGTCCCTTAAGTTTGTTTAACTTTTTTTTTTTTTTTAAAGGTGGACCTAAAGAGATACTACTAAACAGAGCGTTCTCAACAGGGCTGTTTTGCCAGGGTGATTGAACTGCTGTGGTGCTTCATTCTTATGGTATTTTGACCAAAGCATGTCACAGACATGTTCATTAGGACACCAGGGAAATAGGTTATAATATGTCCCCTCTAAATCCCGCTCACCATGCAGAAAAAAACATTTCGACAACATAAGAAGAAGTCACCAAAGACAGTCATCCTGGCCTCAACCTGGGACCTGCGATATGCTACGTGCGGCATGTGTGCGGGAGTATACCAGGGCCTTTAGGCAATACATGTACTTATATTTACTTCTATACTTATATAGCACTTTTCATACCACTCAATGCTGCTTTAACTACAGCTTTACCATTCACCCATTCATGTGTAGCGCATTTTTCCATCACTCATCTTTCATAGCTAATTTCATTGTCGGCACAGCCGTAAGGAGCAACGTAGGGTTAAGTGTTTTGCCCAAGGACGCGTCGGCATGCAGACTAGCGGAGACGTCTCGCACTTGCTACCGACGGTCTTTTGAAAAAATAAATAAATAAAATAGTTCTATTATTGTATTTTACAAAGCAACCACGATTCACTGTCTTGCAGGTGAACTCTCAAGTGTATTAATCAACAATGAGGAGTAAAAATGATTTGGCTCCATTGAGCACCACCTGCAAAGCTTTTCAGAAAACACTTTTAACAAACTAGTGAGTCAGGTTCACTTTCTATTTGCCATATTATTCTAAAAAGTAATTGAGAATAATGAGCTTTGATCTATTTATATAGTCTGAGCACACAAATGAGCGCTGCACCGCTTGCTTTGGCTCGTTGGCAGGTATGAATCACCTCTGCGCTTCGATCACTTTGTTTCCTCTTCGACAAAGAGATTTGAAAGTGCGTGCGAGTCTCCACCTCTGTGGGTGACGCTTAGATTGAAGGGGGACAGGAAAAACACGGTCTTAGCAGGTTGTTCAGACTGGTGTATACAGTACAGCATGTACTCATATTCGACAGGCGAATTTCCCATCGCCCCCTGCGAGGCATTGCAAAGCTGCAAGTCTGTTCATTCAATGCAACAATCAGAAATTACCTTAATGTTGACAACAAGGACACCAGCAATGGATTACTTGTCAATTTGACTGCATAACAGAATCATGGAGTTGGAAGATGAATTACCCTGCAAACCAGGCAAGACAAGTGGTGTGTGTGTTCATTTAAACCCGATTTATGTATTTAACGGCTTACGACGGGGTGTACGTGACAGAGTGCCACCAGGCGCTTAATTCAGATGTATTACAGTGAACATAGAGCACTTCTGACTGACAGGCAAAACATAACACTTGGAGACAATTATTCATGAGCTCTGCAGAATTCTATATTGACCACTCAGTTTGATGATAAATGCCTCATTTTTTTTTAGCTCAAATTAAAAAAATCCCCCCCCCCATCAACTTGCATAAATATCTATGTCTGAGTGGGCGCATCGGCGTTAATGTGTACTCGTCCTTTCCTTAGATAAGCGCCCTCAGTGTTATCATCATTGTCGTCATCAATGCTGCCACCGCGGCTGATTTAATCACACGCTGTCAATGTGTCCGCATTGCTGGAAGCTTTGTGTTCCATGTTGATCATTAAGTGTTGCAGACCGCGCGCACAAAAGGAAGGCCACGCTTGATCGATATGTCAGCGGCGATGACAGGCATGTCCCTTAGAAAACATAAAGAGCGTTTGGAGAACATTTATGCATACGAGATGATCTCCTTTACTGTGTGTGTGTGTGTACCGTAAGGGTCAGAGGGTTGGTCAAGGGTAGCCAAGGATTTGTTTTTTTGTGTTTTTTTTTTTTTTAAAGTGATGGAAACGGCTATACAAAATGACACAATTTTGTATATTTTGACACAAAATGACAACATTTTTTTTACCACACAAAGAGACACACACAGAGCAACACAATTATATCCAAAAAAGACAAAGATACAAAGTACAAAGCGAACCCAGTCTACAGTCAACCCGAGACACGGAAATGTATCATAAAAAAAAACAAATACAGAGACACACAAACATGCGACAAAGATGTGAAAAACCAAGTAAGAGATGAAAGAAAAACAGTAAAAGACAAAATGACGGAATGGAACAAAATGGCTGTGCCAGTGAAGGGCGTATTAAATGTCAGAATATGTTATGTTTAATTATACACATACATATACAGTATATACTTATATATATATATATACACACACATATAATATATATGTGTGTGTGTATATATATATGTATATACATACAGGTATATATATATATATACACATATATACATACACATACATGCATGTATATATATATATATATATATATATATATATATATATATATATATATATATATATATACACATACTTAACGTAATTATTGTACGTTTCTATATTAATTTCCAGGTTTCACGAAGGAAACTTAATGTGACATTACATGAAACTCCCATATCCATAGGAGGAAAGATAATATCTTTCCGAACAATATTTTTTCCAAACAAAAAATACCAAACATCAATAACATATTATGTTATTGATGTTTGGTATTTTTTGGGAATTACACCTTAAAGAGCCATTTGGGTATGAGCATCAGAATTATAAATGTGTGTGGCTGGTTCCAATTTAGGATAAGTTGGGTCAGAATCAGAAAAGTTTTTACTCCGTCCAACCTCCTCAGCATGTGTGTGTCAATGTGCCTTAACATCTGCGTCGCGTGTCTGAATGGCCCTCACTATTTTCCGCATGGCTACTTATCACTTTAATATGCTCCACTCACCTCCTGATTCTGTCCCGGTCGCTCCACCACAGCCCGTCACTTTGTTCCCAGCGGTTTGAGGCGAGGGCAATGTGACGCCACGCGTCGCGCCTCCATACGCCGCCGCCGCCGCCTTGTTATCTGATGTCTTTCTTCCTCTTCACGCCTGATCTTCTGGAAACCTTTATCAAGCAGAGGGAGAAGAAATGCACAAACACAACAACATCATTAAATGCAGAACTTCGTTCTTATTCGCTTAAGCGTTCAGGCACCAAAGCGGCACATGAATTGATTCAATTTGCTGCGTTTGCATCACGCTTCGCTCAAATGGCCTCTCGGAGAGCTGTAAAGCATGTGTCATCAGGGAGATGATTTTATTTAAACACTTTAACTGCAGATGTATCTTCAACATTCCTATAAAAATCGAATGTATTAATGCGACTCGCCAGATAAAGGCAGGGGGGGGAAAAAGCGGAATCAATTAGCCTGATAATTAAAAGATTAAAAGACGGAGATTAAACTGTCAAACATGCAGCTACAGCACCGGTTTATCTGATATGACAATTGTTTAGGCTCAACAGCTGATTTATCTCTGTAATAATTAACAACTGGCTACAAATGGCTGTTAAATAAAAATGATAAAGGCACAATGTTAAAAGTCATTGAACATCCAAAAATCACAGTTAAACAGGGAAAACTACATTTAATTTAGCAAAAGCATCATCTCCAGCTTCCAAATTATAAATTATAAACACCAAACAATGACTCAAGTAAAGGAAAATGTATTAAGCCATACACCAACCATGATATGTCGTCAGAGATTAAGGAAACGTGTGTTAAATTGAAACGCTGGTTTCACTGATTGCGCGAGTATATTCACAATTTAAATGTTAATTTACCGTCAACAACAAATACCATTTATGTTGTGGGAAAACGGGTAGAAGTGCAGCTCTTTCAGTTCCTCTAGTCTCTGTGGAGGGAAAAAAAAAAAAAAAAAAGTAATTTGTATTGCAGTGTTCTAGTTGTATATCATACGTGTATCCCCTTTAAATGATTAAATGTGGTGACAGGGGAGTTAACCCTATAACCTCCGTTTCACACCCACCTACTCATTTTGCTCCACCTCATATCTGCTCAGTAATCTTATCTGATGAGGTTCATTTATCCCCGGGTAAATGTACGATATTTGGCTGAAGGAGGTGATTCATACCTGAAGGAGTACCTGCTGGGCTGCTCCTTAGGTTCAACATTAACACAGTAACATGATGTGAAGGTTTGCTCTGGATGTGGTGTGAGCACAGCATTAGGTGGCCTAAGTGTGAGTGTTTTTGAAAAATAATAAACATAGGGTCGCACCTACATGTAGGATCAGGTTCTGACAGGAGCATTTTAACATTGTATTTCAGAATTCATTTGCACACACACTAACACACCTGAAAACATAATATATCACGTCAGGTGCGATCGACACTTAGATGCATGGCGACTCCTACGTGGACGATTCTGATTCACAAATTTCGAAATGCCGGCCACTGATTGGTGCGAGAGTGTCGTTACTGGAAGAGTCATGAGTGCAAAGTACAGGAAATGACATCAGCCACAGAGGCTACTGGGAGCTAACAGCAGTTAGCATTTGGAAAAGTGACAATTTGCAGGCTCTAGCAGGCACATTGTCGTCATATATAACATGTATCCACTGGACAGATAAATCCTCTGAGGGGGGAAGTTTGTGTAGGACTCTGCGCTGCACTGTGGAGCCAAGAATAGAACTTTTCGCCGACTTCCGGTTTTCAGAACTCTTGCGTGTTTTACGGACAAAGTGGAGCTCCGCTAGATAACAATTCCAGGAGTTTAGCGTCCAGTGAGCGCGGAAGTCAACATCGCGTGTTTTATCTCCTGTACTTAGACTGAGGAGGACCACAAAAACATGAGTGAGTCATCTTTTTTTACACTTTGCCGACTGGTAAGGGCCTCCAGAGTCCCAAATATAAGTATTAAAATGATTAAAAAGTTGATTTTGCATAATATGGGACCTTTAAAAATCCTGAATACCGTGCTATGAAGACCCCGCCCACGTTAAGATGGTACTATGTAGTAATGGAACGACGTGCCTGGTACCCAAACTGTGTAGAGTGGAGCCATACCGAGCCCAGTAGTGCTAGAACTGTATAGTAGAAGAGAGGAGCTTTTTATTCACAAGTTAAAAAGCAAATATGGGTAAACTAGGTAAGAAAAATGGAGTATGTAAGCAAATGATAGATTTAAAAGATTGACTTTTCATGAACTCTAACTTCATGGCGAGTTCAGAGGCTGCAACACAATGTTTGGTGTCAAGCGGAAAAAAGCCATTCGAGTAAGGCCAAGGCAAGAGACAGGTTCACTTCCTAGAAAATGAGAGAGCCTCAGTTTGCCCTTACACGCTCACTTTCCCTGAAAGAACCTAAAGCAGAGCTAAATCAATAGCATGTACAGGTTACAAGCAGTCGTGTTTTTGGAAGCCGCTACATCAAATCTTAATTAGCTGGTGATTAGAGAACGATTTCACAGCCCGAGGAGGCTACCGTCCTTGTGCTCTGGCGGGATGAATCAGCCATTTCTCATCTCAAAGACCCTCAATATTTATCCGCGCGTCCTTTATCGCAGCACAACTGCAAAACATACCGATTAAGAGGCGACATGATTCACTGTTTTACGTCAAACGCGGAAGGTGCGCCCGGTGCTTTATTGTGTGTTCTCTGGAGAGGTTAGGAGTTTCAAAGATTTAGGGAAGAGATGTTTTTTTTTGTTTTGTTCTTTTTACCGCAAGGACACCGACATGAACTTTGCAACAGGATCCAGTGATTTGGATGCTGCCGTTCAAAAGTTTGGCGTCACTTAGAAAAGTCCTTATTTTTGAAGGAAAATCACTTGAATATAACATCAAAGGCGTCCATATGTAAGAATGTGGCCAAAAACGGTAACTACACTCAAATTAAAAATACCGAAGTCTTTTATGTTTCGTTTTTCTCCGCTATTGTAGCTCAGACGTAACTGGCAACCCGTGGTTGCTCGGCAGCTGAGACTCTACTGACTGCAATGATTGGTAGACGGCGGTAGGTGGCGCCGCATGCCAAAGCATGATTTCAAAACATAAACATGATTTGTGGACCACAAAAAAAAAAAATGTATGCAAATACTTGGTCTGTACTGTTGTTGTTGGCGAGTTCAGTTTGTTATATGAATATTATTCCCGAGTCTCTGTGACATATTAGGAGGATTTTGTGGCCAGTTGTTTAAAATGTATTACATAATGCACCTTTAAATGAATCCGAAATACACTCTTTACATTCTTAATGTGGTAAACGACTATACTCGTTGCAAACGTCTGGTTTTTAATGTAATATGTACATAGGTGTATAGAGGCCCATTTCCAGCAACCAACTCTCCAGTGTTCTAATGGTACATTGTGTTTGCTAATCGCGTGAAAAAGCTATTGGATGATTAGAAAACCCTTGTGCAATGATGTTAGCACAGCTGAAAACAGTTTTGCTGGTTCTTTGACGAAAAGCAAAATTATTATTTTGAATAAAAATCATTATTTCTAATCTTGTCAATGTCTTGACTATATTTTCTATTCATTTCGCAACTCTTTTGATGAATAAAAGTGTGACTTTTAATGGGAAACTTGTATAGGTGACCCCAAACTTTTTGAACGCTTGTGTATATGAAGGAATAGGGGGAAACATAGAGAAGACGGACGTTGCTTTAATAAATGAACAGGAATAGAAAGATACTAAAGTTACTTTGCCTGCGACAATTTTGTTTCTATTCTTTTGGGATATTATTCATCTTTTATTGCATTCATGTTTCAACTAAGGATAATTGGCATGCACAATGGACGTGTGGAAAAAACAGAGAGGATATTGGATTGCAATTCAAGTGTTTATTGTGTCTGGTTCTGTTGTTGTTCATTGTTTTATAAGATTGCAAAGAGTTGGTACAGACAAAAAAAAATAAAGAGTGCCATAACATAATCTTCACAATTTTTTTTTTTTGCCGTTTGTTTTATTGACAGATCTTTTTTTTTTGTTTCATAAATCTGCGAAATGATGCGAGTAAAAATAAAGACGCCCGTTTATGAAAGTGTACAGATCGAGAATGAACGTCCCAGAAAAAAAGAAAAAAAAAGAAAATATTACAATGCTGTCTTTGAAATCAATCCCCAGCAGTCCCTGGAGGTTTTTTAAAGTCAAAACACAACTTTTACCCCAAATAAACATCATCACAAAGGCTGCTGAGACATAAAAGAAGATGAAAAGGGGGACATGTGTCAAATACAGATCGTGTACCCAGCTTTGAAACGCAGCGCGCAGTGTAAATGGATCAGGGACCCCACAAAAGCAATTACAGCTATGATTCCCACAGTGAAAAACAGGTGTCAAGAGGTCCAAATCTCCGAGGTCACATTTCATATTCTATCTGTTGTTTCTGTGAGTCTCAAATAGATAAATGTTTTTGATGAGGGAGATGTTTTTCTGCTCGCTTTCACAAGTGACAGTAAAAATTTAAACAATATGATGTGTGGTGTCGTTTGTTGCCGAGCTATCAAGTCTCTGCTTTGTGCTAAAAAAAGAAAGCGTTTACTGTGGCTGCGTCGCCGCACAGGACACAACTCCACTGTGTCTACGACTATAAATTAGAACTTTTTTTTTTTTTTTTGGAGGAAATGCTTGATATTTTTCACTTGCAAAAGTTTCTTTATTGTAGAATAATCATATGGGTGGATTTAAAAATACTACTACATTGTGACTGTTTTATTAAAGCTGAAGAATTAGCATTCAAGCACTTTGGTGAAGTTGGTTGGTTGTCAAAAACGTAACGATCTTTATTTTCTAAAGACTCAGTTTTTCTGACGCTTTAACCTTTACCTTGTGCAAACTGGCATGTGCTTTGAACCTGGTAGTTGCTTTAAGGAAGGTGGAGATCTAAAGGGACCCGTGGTTCAGTTTTTCCTCAGGTCTCTTTGAGGAGGTGGGAAGGTGTGCAGTGTCTCCTATAGCTGTTTATACTGAGCCTCAGTCATGCACAGTCTTTCCCTCACTTCTCAGACAGTCATTGATGACTGACGCGCGTACACGCCCTTAAACAAATCAATTCAAAGGCACATTACGTACATGTGCTGCATCGGTCTAAATCTAATGCACAACATGACAGGTTTTTCATTAGACAGATGAGATGGGCACACACCTCTGATGGATGGCGAGAACCGTGGGCTCGTGTTATAGGGCAGCCGTAACGACCAACAGTCAGCGCGCGCTGTTCCAGGCCACAGCTTTTGATTCCCCCGCGCGATCCCCGCTGCGTGGCATTACACGGCCGTGTGCAGAAGTTTGTATCAAGGTCGCTTCAAATCACCGCAGTCCTCCTTCAAAGCGACAAGTTCAAACCCCCGACGCGTCCCCACGCGGAGGAAGACGACATAAATAAGCCCGGCTGATGAGTGAATATAGCGCTTCTGAGTGGTTAGGAGGTGGGGAGGGGGGGGGGGTGCAAAAGAAAATATTTTTTCACCCCTTAATGGAGCCGTCAACAATCACTTTCCAGTCGAGGGATGGAGTCACAAGGCGGACGGCGGCTTTGTGGTCTAAGGCAGAGGGGAAGCATCATTACCATAGAGAACATTACAGCCAGCGACAGACATACAGGCCATCAAAGACGATCATCTCATAAATTCTATGCACTGTATAATAGGCCTGTCACTCTTGAAGGCTGAAGGGAAAATAATGCCAAAGGATTTTTTTTTCTTCTTCTGTTTTTTGCTTCTGCTGATTATTTGCTAAATATGCCTCAGCTTGATTCGCTAATGGACACCAGGGATGCAAAACAAGCAGACTTTGACGGTCACACTCTGCGAATCTATATTATGTCCCTTTTCAGGGCTCCATGTCTTATCATTATTAAGCCAATAATATGGTGAGCAATTAACACCAGGCATATAAATGACCACTCAGTCAGCTCGACAAAGATTAACCCTTAGTGCTCACGCGTCACAGATCTGTGCCGCAGGCGCACCTATAGTAAATTACAACTCCTGTGTTGTAGCAAAGCTGCAACTAACACTTATTTTCATAATCGATTCATAAGGATTCATAATCCTTTGGTCCATAAAATGTTCAGTTTTTTCATGATTTCTTTGTTAAATATTCATATTTAAGAAGCTAAAACAATCAGAAATCTTGTTTAAATAATGAAAAAAGCTACTCCGTCATCCCCAAGTCTCTGACCACAACAGCCTTTCGCTACTAGCTGTGACAAACCCAGTGATCCAGATGGATCCCAGCATTTAAAGACTTTTTACACTTTATTTTTTGTAGTTGTGTATTGTATGTTTTGGGTAACATCTACTGCACACCTGTCAGTCCATGGACGGATCCACTCCATCCAGGGAGTAGTTTTGGTTGTTTTTCCTTACCCTGGTCGAGGGTCTAAGGACAGAGGATGTTACCAAGCCTGTGAAGGCCCACGAGACAAACTGTGTTTTGTAAAATGTGGGTTACATAAATAAAATTTGATTTGATTTGAGTCAAGATTCATTTAGTAATCGATTAATTGAGTTATTGTTTCAGCTCTAGTTTGTAGGTCACACATTCAGGCTTTAAAAATGTGATTCATTTTAAATCACAGTGATATAAAGTTGCAATAATTGCGCAAAATTAGACCGTGTTTCTTTTCTTTTTTTTGTTCATAAAACTTTGAACTGTGCGGTATATCCACAATCCGATTTGAAACATTTTGAGTACTTTTTGCTCTGGTGTGTTTATGTAGTTGGCGAAAATTACATGCATTACATTTTTCCCAGCCCATTGCGCTGAATAAAAAATTCTTATATAGCCTCTATACTGTACCTTTTAACATAGTGATGGAATAAAAGCAGCTGTAATGCTCTGTGTTGTCAGGGTTGAATGCCAGCATGTCTTCGGCCTTCAGAAAGAGAGTTACTTCCACGTGCAGGCGAGCGCGATTAAACATACCAGTAGATATTTCTGATGGTACACGGCCATGCGCTGTATCTGTGCAAAAACAACACAAAGACGTTAATTCAGGACCAGGCGAAAATAAAAGACACGTGTCGTAGGTAGTTGAGTCTTTCCTCGTCTTTAAAAGGTCACAAAACGGTTGTCTTCGTCTCCGAAAAAGCACGGACTGAAGACAATGTGTCGGAGGGGGGAATATATCTACAGACAGACAGCGACACCTTTCTCGTTAATTACGTGATTAAGATCCGCGGAGCTTCGAAAAGCCGATTCGAGGCCCTGCACGGCTAATTGGGACACAAGTGACACTGCTGTCCACACAACTTCATCCTCCTCAAACACCTAATAATAGAATGTTCATCTTTTACGTTTTATGTACAGCACTTCTGTCACAATCACACTAAAAATGATTTAAAAAAAACACTAAAAAAATAAACAATTTTACGGAATTTTCAATTCCGCGAGCGTGGAAGCACCCTGTTGTGGAGTCGCACTGAACTCAAATAAGCGCTCGGCTAATGTGTTCGCTCAGCAGCGGGATCATTTTCTGCTGTAACTTGCCACCAGTTATAAGCAACCGACGCTGCTGGGAAACGCTCTTAACAGAGTCAGAGGAATCCATACACGGGGAGGACGCCGAGGGAATAAAACTACTACGGTAATTGTCGTTTGAAAACGTATGTTTATATTTGTTTTTTGCCAGCGATAATTTTTATCGAAGAGCGTTTCCCACACAGTCCTCAGTCGGAGACCTGTTTACTGGGTCACAGCTAGTTCACGAAACGTCTGCAATAACAGCAGGAGAGGAGAGATTAGTTCAACGGTTGGAATCATTTCTTTCTGTGTTTATAAAATAAAGACGGTTAAGATCACACGGGGTCTTATTTTCATGTAGCAGCCGGGTGCCATGGAAGCGGCTTTACAATAAAAGCAATTTTCAAACGACGTCTTCCTCAACACAAAACATGCACGTTTAAATATGTACGTCACTTTAATTCTACTTCTAATTTGTATGGAAGTTAATGCAAAAAACATGTAACTGTCTAAGAATTTGGAGCATGCTTCAGAAACACCACTTGAAAAAAAAGCTGATTGAGTTATTTTACTGAGTTATAAGGAACATGTGCTGTATAGTCCTGACCTTATACCTTAAAGGTGCCATATGTAAGAATGTGGCCAAAAACGGTTACTACATTCAAATTCAAAATACCGAGGTCTTTTAGGTTTCGTTTTCTGACGTAACCGGCAACCCGTGGTTGCTCAGCAGCTGAGACTCTACTGACTGCAATGATTGGTAGACGGCAGTAGGTGGCGCCACATGCAAAAACATGATTTCAAGACATAAACATGATTTGCAGTCTGCAAAATATTTTTTTTAATGCAAATATTTTGGCTGTACTGTTGTTGTTGGTGAGTTCAGTTTGTTATATGAACATTATTCCTGAGTCTCTGTGACGCATTAGGAGGATTTTATGGCCAGTTGCTTTAGATTTATTACATAACGCACCTTTAAATATCGATTTCCAATTTGTCCCTGGTATTGACTAATTTACTATATATATATATTTGAATTTCGCTTCTCTCTCTGTCAAAAGATCTAAAAAAAAGAACATTATTTACCTTGTAAATATTAGTTCTGGACACTAGGTTAACGCACATTAACGCATGCAGCGTTTCCATGATGACTGACCGAAAAAAAGATGCGCGTGACGTCATGTTTACGTGCCGCGACACCGGAGTCCAGGCACCGTTTACCAGTTAGCTTCGTTAGCTTCGTTACCTCCTTTAGCGCCGCTAGCGCGCCTACGGTCGAACTGGAGCGGTCTGTTGATTAAACGAAAAGAGCAGCGCTACAAATAACTAGCGTGCCTGTGTACTGCAAATGTGTGCCTCTGTTTTTAAAGTTTAGCGTTACTTTAGAGACTAATTTTAACAATCCGGAGTCACGTAAACCTGACGTCACGCGCGTCTTTTTCATCTTAACCGCCGCTATCGCGTTAACGTGCTCAGCACTAGCAAAAATCTATTTTTTTTTTAACAAAAACATGACTCTAATGATATCAAAAAAACAAAGTTACCTTGTGTCAGTTATTTATAACATGTATATAGCAGGCTTAAACCAATCCTGTCCAGCATAATGCATTTTTAGGGTTCGAGCACGACTGTGCAAGAACCCTATTGTAATTGAAGGAGTTATTAGGGTTCGAGCACGACTGTGCAAGAACCCTATTGTAATCGTAAGAGTTATTAGGGTTCGAGCACGACTGTGCAAGAACCCTATTGTAATCGTAAGAGTTATTAGGGTTCGAGCACGACTGTGCAAGAACCCTATTGTAATTGAAAGAGTTATTATTATTCTTCTTCACCAAAAAAAAGTGCCTTTTTGAAGGCCTAAACGGATCCCAAACCTCATGAATTTTCGGGACAACGTCAGACCTCGCTAAAAATTTTGTAAAATAGTGGTTCGGTGAATGTGCGTCAAAAAATGGAAGTGGGCGGGGCTTCAGACTGACGCAAAAAAGTGCTACTAGGTCAACTCCTGTCGGGAATAACGTACATGGACGAAACTTGGTACACACGTTCATTAGGTTGTGCCATGGGCAAAAGTCAATCACAAGTTTTCTGTGAAACCTACAGGAAGGCCGCCATCTTGGATTGAAGGCGAAAACGGAGGCGTTTTTGGCGAATTTACAGCATAACTTGCCGTAGATACCAAAATCTACAGTTTTTGAGCAATCACCTTCAAACTTGGCGAGGTCGATGTGGACCAGTTGAGGTACGATCTAATCTGAATTTTTTTTTGAAATATCGCATGGCGGACGTATTTGGTGGCGCCAAAGTTGGCGAAAATTCCAAATTTTCCCAACACGCAACGAAACGCTTATAACTTTACGATGGAAGGTCAAGTCGGAGCCAAACTTGCCATGATTGATGGTGGGTAGTTGCTGAAGACACCTATGCAAAAATGATCACATTTGAAACCATCGCCTCCTGGTGGTGGAAGAGAATATACAAAAAAAAAGTTAATTTACGATTTCGGTAATAACTTTTACAGAGATTGTCGTATCCGACTCAAAATGACACTGAAACACTGAAAACACATGGTAGATGATGCGTGTTGAATATGATAGCACATTCTTTAACGGTGTAGCGAGGTGCGAGGTGCAAAGTCGGATTTTTGCGACAAAAAAACAAACTCTTATAACTTTGCGAGTCCTGGTCCAAACTGAACCAAACTTCCTTGGATTGATGTTCCTCCAGCCCTGACAATGTCTATATGAAAATATTTAATTTCGAAAACAGCGCCCCCTGGTGGCAACAGAAAGAATTTTATTTGCTATAAAATCTATCTAGTCCTAGAGCTTTTGTGCTATCACCTTCAAACTTGGCGAGGTCAATGTGGACGAGTTTTGGATCAAATGTTATTGAAACTGTTTTAAAATGTCGCACGGCGTACGAGATAGGGGGTGCTAAAGTTGGCGATCATTATGATGTTGACCAAATCTCTTATATCTTTGCGATGGAAGGTCAGATATGAACCAAACTTGCCGTGGTTCATGATCGATAGGTCTTAAAGACGAATATGAAAAAACGGTCACGTTCGGAAACAGCGCCTCTAGTGGTGAGAGTATTATTACCCAAAAAAAGTACATTTATGATGATAACTTTGTGGAACATGTTCCGATTTGAACCAAACTTCCTTGGATCGATGACAGTCCGACCCTGAACAAGTCTACATGAAAATATTCAATTTCGAAAACAGCGCCCCCTGGTGGAAACAGAAAGTATTTTATTTGCTATAAAATCTATCTTGTCCTAGAGCTTTTGTGCTATCACCTTCAAACTTGGCGAGGTCAATGTGGACAGGTAGAGGATCAAAAGTTGGTGAAAGCTTTCTAAAATGTCGCACGGCGTACGAGATAGGGGGCGCTAAAGTTGGCGATCATTCTGATGTTGACCAAATCTCTTATAACTTTGCATTGGAAGGTCAGATATGAACCAAACTTGCCGTGGTTCATGATCGATAGGTCTTAAAGACGAATATGAAAAAACGGTCACGTTCAGAAACAGCGCCTCTAGTGGTGAGAGTATTATTACCCAAAAAAAGTACATTTATGATGATAACTTTGTGGAACATGTTCCGATTTGAACCAAACCTCCTTGGATCGATGACAGTATGGCCCTGAAAAAGTCCGTATGAAAATCTTCAATTTAAAAAACAGCGCCCCCTGGTTGCTGGATATAACATTACATATCAAACTTTTTTATGCTGCTATAACAAGGATTGTTGTATCCTCCTCATACCTGATATGTGGGACCACAAAACCGCTCCGACCATGTCAGCAACAGACGACTTCCTGACAGGAAGTGGATCTGGCGCAACAGGAAGTAGAATGTAACTTTGCCATACATTGCCCGATCGCCACGAAACACGATATGTGAGTCAATAGAACTTCCCTGAACATGTTAATGGACACGCCTTTGACCAAACAGGAAGTCAGCCATTTTAAACAGGAAGTGTCCTGTAACTTTACCGTACATTGATCAATCTACACGGAACTTGACACGTGAGACCAGGAACCTATCCTGGACATGTCTGCAAAAGCTAAACTCCAAACAGGAAGTGGAACGCCAAAACAGGAAGTAGAATGTAACTTTGCCGTACGTTGCCCTATCTCCACGAAACATTATATGTGAGTCAAGGGAACTTCTTTGAACATGTTAATAGACACGCTCTGACCCAACAGGAAGTCAGCCATTTTAAACAGGAAGTGCCCTCTAACTTTACCGTACATTGACCGCTCTGCATGGAACTTGGTATGTGAGGCCAGGGACATATCCTGGACATGTCTGCAAAAGCTAAACTCCAAACAGGAAGTGGAACGCCAAAACAGGAAGTAGAATGTAACTTTGTTGTACATTGCCAGATCTCCACACAACATGATAAGTGAGTCAAGGGAACTTTCCTGAACATGTTAATGGACACGCTTTGACCCAGCAGGAAGTCAGCCATTTTAAACAGGAAGCGCCCTCTAACTTTACCATTCATTGATTGATCTGCATGGAACTTGACATGTGAGACCAGAAACCTATCGTGGACATGTTGGTAAAAAGTGAACTCCAAACAGGAAGTGGAACACCAAAACAGGAAGTATAACGTAACTTTGCTGTACATTGTTCAATCTCCACGCAACATGATAAGAGAGTCAAGGGAACTTCCTTGAACATGTTAATGGACACACTCTGACACAACAGGAAGTCAACCATTTTAAACAGGAAGTGCCGTGTAACTTTAAGGTCACTGATTAATCTGCACAGAACTTGATATGTGATATGAGAATGTGCGTATAAAATGAAAGTGGGCTTAGCTCAAAACTAATGCAAAAAAGTGCTAGCAGGTCATCTTTTGTCAAGAACAAATCTTGGTACATAGTGTTTATTAGGACAGGCTGTAATTAAAAGTTGATGACAAGTGGCCTGTGAATCTTACAGGATGGTGGACACTTTGGATTTAACGTGAAAATGGAGGAGTTTTTGGCGATATCACACCAATTCTAAAAATTGTGTCTAGTTCTACAGTTTTTGAGGTATCAACTTCAAACTTGGTAAAGTCTATGTGGACTAGATGAGGATCAAAAGTGTTTGAAAGTGTTTTAAATGTTTCATGGCTTATGAGATAAGGGGTGTCACTGTTGGAAAAAATTTGGATTTGGAATAAAAGAAAACGAAAGTCTTATAATTTTGTGATAGAGGTGTAATGTCCTTCCTTGGATAGATGCCCTGGAGATGTCTATATAAAAATATAAAATTTGTAAAACAGCACATTTTTGTGCGACAGACTATTGCAATTACAGTGCAACAGAAAAAGTAACTGCTATACCTTTTCAATTATTGTTTCAATATATCCATTTTATGTGATATGAAAGACCACATCTTGCTTTGAACATGTCAACAAAAGATGACCTCTTGATAGGAAGTGGAATCATTGAAACAGTTGTTGTACATTGCCAGATCTTAAGTATATCAAGTTTCAGTTATGTGTATTCTTGGCCACACTCCAATGGATATTGCAATCATTATGTATGTTTAGTATGTAATCAAATATATACATGACCCAAAAATGACTACATTATGTAGAACCAAATGTAATACATTTTTTCTTGTATAATGCTAAATCATTTTCATAGATCCACCTCCTAGTAACATTGAGCAAATAAATTATAGCTGACTTATATTTAATGTTACATAAAACTTCAACATATCTATCAAAATTTGAAGTGTCCTAAATCTGCAAAACTTATGTAAAATGCCCTTCCTTTTATGATATACTCAACTAATGTACATTTACTTTATATGTTAATACAAAATATACCATAATGATCAAAACACTATAGAGAACTTAATCAAATCATGGTTTACTTGTGAATTTCTACTAGAACGTTAGACTTCAGTACATTAATTTATGAAATGCCAATTGTAAAACTCATTACAATTATACATATTTACACTGTATGAAATACTGAAAATAAAACAGTTTTGAAACAAAAACTCCATATAAATCATGCAAAACGTGCAAAAAGATTTATAGTTATCATAAAGTGCAATTCATTAGGACAAGATTAAAAATGCAGTCTTGAATGACATTTGCAAACAAAAACACAGGAAACTGAATTACAATATGACAAACTTTTATTGAAATTACAGAATAAAACAGGCATGATTTCAACAGGGTACATGTAACACAATTAGTTTATTTAAAATAACACTGTTCATACAACACAGAAAGAACACATCATACAACTACAACAGCAATTTTTTATGAAGCAACAACACATTTCACACAAGTACAAAAGCATTGTTTATTGAGCAATAACAACTCATTTATTGAATACAACAGCAATATCATATGGAACAATAGAATTTCATACAACAACATTAATTTCCTATTCAGAATAAACACATTTTACACAATAAATATAAAAGCAATTTCATAGGGAGTAATAACAATACATCTATTACAATAATACACAGTTATTTTTTATGGAACAAGTACACATTACATACTCAAATTCATTTTCATAACAAGATCAAGGATATTTGTCAAATTACATTTTTCCCATTTTGAATTACACAAATGGATTCTTCAACCAAAATCATGACAGACTCTAATAAAACAATTCACAAATGTGATTGTTACAGTTGTTATGTTGAACCAAATACCCAAAATCATCAGTTAAATAAACATAACACTGCCTCATGATCACTAAAGTATGTAGGCAGCACGTGTGATTCTGCTTCATCACATGCTGTTTTTATGTAGATGTGGTCAATTAAAGTGCCCTTTTCTGTTGTTGCTTCAGTTACAATCTGAACATAGCCTTTTTCTATTAAAAGTTTACATGTTGTTGATGATTTCAATATGTCATCATTAAAGTCTCCCATGACTGCAATTGTTCCATTTGCTGAATCAATCCAATCAAGAAATTTACTCAAATTCTCTTTAAATAATGTCATGGGATAACACGGTGGTCGATATATCACTGCAATTACTATGTTGTCTGTAGTAAATTTGGATACTGTGCATTCCAAATTAAAAGAAGGGGCATTTAGCATCTCAAATTGTGTACTTTGTGCAATGTACAAGCCAACACCACCATGTTGTTTATCTCCTAATGCAATCAATCTGGGGTCACTAGTGTAGGATGAACTGCGTGAACAACCATGAAAACTATAACCTTCAATGTTTACTAAATCTACCGATGACTGTTCTAACCAAGTCTCAGTAACAGCAATACAGTTTAGCTGCAACT
Source organism: Microchirus variegatus (assembly GCF_963457635.1). NCBI lineage: Eukaryota > Metazoa > Chordata > Actinopteri > Pleuronectiformes > Soleidae > Microchirus > Microchirus variegatus. Next base: position 10,976,401 of record NC_139821.1, read on the forward strand.
GCTGTGTACATAAAACCAAATCTTGCAAATGTCGAGTCAAACCTTGCACATTCATCAAAAAAACACTAAACCTGCTTGTCTTTAATTGCTGTTCTGCTAATTTATCCACTAAGAAGGGAGACATTTTCTGAATTGCATCTTTAATATCACCCCTACAATAAATTTTCTTCTCATCAAACTCTTCAATGATCAAACCTGACAAACTCCTGACTCGACTTAGAGCAACATATGCCTGTCCAGCTGCAAATATCTTGTCAAAACACACAACAACATTATCTACTGTAATACCTTGAACTTTGTGTATTGTACACGCCCAAGCTAACTTAAGTGGATATTGACGTCGAAGTCCCCCTTTTTTGCATGCCCGCTCTTCCTCTGGAGCAATAGCTGTAGAACCAACTAAATTTGGTGGAACACTTGGTGTCTGTCTCCTCCTCTCTGAACCTACATTGTCGTTATCAAATTTAACATAAACCTTTTCTGGAAATTTAACACCCTCTGATTGTATTATACATGTTACAACACCACATGCTCCATTCACCAGGCCATCACTCACATCAAGATTGTGACACAACATGACACGTGCCCCTACACCCAATAGCAACTGTTCAGTCAAAGAAGTATTCTTCGTTTGAGTGTGATGGCCTTCAATTAACTCTAACTTTCCTGTTTTCCTATTGTTTTGATAATCCTGTGCTTCAATTGTTACATAGTCAGGACACACATTATACAACTGCAGAATATTATGCTCATTTACCTGTTGATTTGTTGCATAAATGTGTAAAGCTGAGCTGTCTTCACCAGTTTCACAATGTTTCAAAATCTCAACATCATTTTTTAACATTGGTGTGTCTTTCTTATGCATCCTAACCCTGTTCAACAACTTTGCAAACACACTATCTGACTGCCTGACTACCTTTGTCAACTGCACAACTGAGAACATAGACCACAAATCAATATTCAAATTTTCAACATACAAAGGTTTGCCTTTTACTGGAGATAACTGGTAAAAATCTCCAACAGCAAGGACACAAATGTTACCGAATGGGCGTTCCCCACTTTGTTTCATTTGTCGTAATCTACCATGAATGTACGCCAATAGATTGTGATTTACCATTGAAATTTCATCTATAATCAAAATTCGCAAATCACTGTATTTAGAACGAAGAGAATTGATTTTTTCCTCACCAAGTGGAATGTATGGTAAGCGCACATCTATTCCAATGCTAAATGTGTGGTGAATTGTCGCTGCATTCAAATTAAATGCAGCAATGCCTGTTGGTGCAGTTATTAAAACACTGACATTATCAGGTTGACTGCATAATGGTGACAACAACCGAATGGACTCGTACTGAATAGCTTTGATTAAATGAGTTTTACCAGTTCCAGCCCCACCAGTAATGAAAACATGTAGAGGAGGTGGATTTTTTCCTGAGACCTTGTTTAAACACCACTGCCTAACCTGATAAAAAATCTGCATCTGTGTATCATTCAAAGACCTAACCAATGACAAACCATCACTCCTACACAAAACATTGTTTCTTTTTTCCAAATGTTGTACCATTTCATGATTAACGGCTAAATCTGGAATATGATCCTGGTGATCATCCACTACTTCCTGTCTTTGTGCCATGTCCTCCACAGCTTGTAAACGTTCCAACTCCTGTTATGGACACAACTGACACCACGCATCTTCTTCAACACCATCTACATTAATCCTATCACGGATATTTTCCAACACGTCTGCGTCTACTTCAAATTTGCTCCTATTTGTGTCAACCACTGTCTTTACCAGATGGACAGATCCATCACAAACCACAACTTTACCAATTTCATAAAACTCCTGAAATGTTGCAAAACCCTCTGGTTTTAACTGCTCATCAACACGATATGACATGAACAATTGCAATCTACTTTGATGAAACAATTCAGGATGTTTTGTTTCTGAAAATCGAGCATAACGAACTACAGCAGGTTGTGTTCGTACTCTCTTTGCAACAAAACCACAATTATTTCTTAACTTAATCTTATTTTTATTGTTTTCAGATTTACTTAACACTCGATATTCAGATGCAAACACAGCAATACACATGTCATTAAACGTGTCATCATACGGCCTATTCTTATACCTATCAACAAAACTCGTCATCCACATCTCATCTGTGCTAATATCTTCTGAAGTTGATCTTTGTTTTAAAACATTTAGAGGCAAACTCATCTTAACAATATTGTTTCCTGTTGGCACAAACACAACCTTCCTAGAACACTCCTTTAAATGCATGTTTGTCAACCTGTACACTGCTTCCTGAGCACACACATCCCTATTATGTAAATACACAGCACCTAATTTCTTTAAAGCCTCTTTAGCACTAACATTACAATCTTTAGCCGCTGCCTCCTTTTGTGCATTTGCCAACAGCAAACCCATTTCCCTTTCTGCCTTGGATATGTATGATATAATATACACCACACACGCATAAGCATCCACCACGTACTGAATGTCCAAGTTTGCATTCCAACATTTTAAAAGTTGTTTATTATACTGATTCACCCAAACCTCTTTTACCTGCCTCTTTAACACAACTTTTGTGCTTTTATTTGTCCTACAGTATGCATCTTCAAATGCTTCCTGAGTTATACCTAAGCTTTCAAACAACTGCTCCACTGTGTCAAAGCTTGAATTTTCATCAGAAAGTGCTTCCTTAATGTTTTCTAACATCTCCTGAGATCTTACTTTACGTGCCCTCCTTTCATCAAAATCATAATCTTTACAAGTAACACATAAAATTTCTGTTGAATCAGTTTTTTCACAATCACAGGAAACTAATGCCTCATCTTCTTTAAAACAGCTTACAAATGTTTTTGCAGATGCTGGTCTGGGAAAATTAAATCGACAAACTGTATTTTTCTTTTTACATGTTTTAGAGTGTCGCTTTGAATGCTTCTGCACAGATGACACAATGTCCAATAATGTGTCATCATCAGAAGGTAATTCACATGTAACATATTTATCAATAAATTCAACTACCTCTTCATCTGTATTTTTGTCAATTAAGGGGGCACCTTCAATCCAAAACAGACAATGAACATGTGGAGACCCGCGCTGCTGAAATTCAACACGATAAAAATAATCCTTAATTTTGCCAATAGGGTTTGAAGGAGCCATAAGGATCTCCTTCAAAAAACAATGCCACCGAAAATCAAACATTCTTGCTGCAGTGACTGGATTACTACGCAACAAATCACATCTGTCTGCCCACTCTAACTCCTCCACTGTTTGAACCCGCCCTTCCTGTTTCAAAATAGTATCAAGTAAATTTGTCCAGCGCAAGTCAGCTGCAGAAAATGAACAAAACCAAGTAGGAACACCAAGCTGCTGTGCTGCCTGCCAAAATGCAGGGGTGCCTCTGATAGGTTTAAGAAAACGATAACCATCATCAAACTCTAACAATTTCCTTAAAGACTCCTCATCATTTACTACATCCCTAAGTCTCTTAGGAACTTGACTTCCTTTCCCTTTTCTCAAAGCTATAGACACATTTGACACAACTTGCTCCAAGTCTAACATAAACTGTGCTAAAAAGATATACTCTATATTCTTTGCAAACCTGCCATCTGCATGAAAAATTCGATTATTAAAATAACGAAACAATGTCAAACGATACTTTCTGTTGTCATGAAACACATAAAATCCAAGTGGAAACAACCATGGAAAACATTTAGCTTCAATTTCACTATTAGAAAGTAACTTTACTGGACTGTTACCTTCTGCTGGAGCCAGATTCAAAATATTTGTATCCAAGTATTGATCCAAAGTTTCCTGACCGATATCTACAGGCATCAGACAAGTATCTTGAAACATACAATGTTGCTGCCTGTCATGCAACAGCTCATCCTCATTTTCATCAACTTCAGCAGGTGTTTCATCATTTTCTACATTGCCATCACTCCTAGTCTCTTGTTCCCTACAAAACTCATTCAACCACTGTTCATTAAAATCTACATCTTTATAATACTTATTATTTTGTTTTAAATACAACAAAGCTTGCCTTATGTGCATTGTATCAACAAACTGATACTTATAATGACCTTTATATGTCAACTTGCGCTTCAGTTTAACACGCAACAAAGACCCTTCCATGTTTGAACGGGGAAGCAAATTATTGGTGTCAACAATATTTGCTGGTACACAGGTCACCGGTCCGTGTACACCATTCTGTCCTCCTTTAGGCAATGCCAACACCTTCATAAATGGTATATTCATTGCAATCAAATGCTGCTCTAAACTATTTAAACAAGCCAATTCAGGAGGAATAGGATGAACACCTAAATTATTGAGAGCACTCTGAGGAGGAAACACCTGTCTTTTAATCTCAGAATGACACGCATTACAAATCCACAACTGCCCTCTAGGTGACTCCAACATTTGACATGGCTTGACACAACTGTCATTGCATGTATGCAAATATTTCTCTAAAATACATGCATTTGCAATGACTGCCATATTTGCGGTGTTATTATAGTTACTTTTTTTACATCTCAGGACCTGATGTTTAAACAACGACTTTTCACACACAGAACATACAAAATATGGTCCATCATTAACTTTATCATCAAACTTTTGCCTTTCTAAATCAAAATCTGCTGCCTTGTTTTTTAATTGTTGCCTTTTTATTTTGTTATCTGCTTTAACATGCTCCTGAAAAGTTGCATTACTATGATACTTATTGATACTAGCTGCTTTTAAATTTTGTCTGTGAAAATCATCTAAACGATATTTCAATTTACTCATGTCTTTCACTGTGTCTCTATGCGCAGTATCTGTCCTATATTTTGTTTTACTCAGGGTTTTCAGTGTGTCTCTATGCGTAGTATCTGTCCTATATTTACTTTTACTAATGTCTTTCACTGTGTCTCTATGCACAGTATCTGTCATATATTTTCTTTTACTCATGTATTTTTTTTTATCTCTATGCGCAGTATTTGTTGTATATTTTATTTTACTCATGTATTTCACTTTGTTTCTATGCGCAGTATCTGTCCTATATTTTCTTTTACTCATGTCCTTCACTGTGTCTCTATGCACACTATTTATTAAATATTTTCTTTTACTCATGTCTTTAATTTCCTCTCTATGTTTTAGATCTTGCTGGTACTTTGTTGAACTCCTCTGTTTAGAATTGCATCTATTAATCGTATCTTCATGATATCTAATTTTAGACCATTCCTGACGTTTGACCTTTTCCAAAATGTCTTCACCATATTTTACTTTACTTTGCAAGACTCGTTTCGTTTTAAAAAATGTGGACAAGCAATCATTTACTGTAGTTACTGTTTGAGCTTTAACTTTAATGTGTTTTCTCAAATTGTAACCTTTTACATTTTCACTTGTTTTGCAATAGCCATAACAAAACTGTGTCTTCGCCTGATAAACACAAACAACAGTCTCATAGTGGTTACCATTGACATTTTCAACATAGATTGCCTGACTAGTTGACTTACTTTTAGATTTATATTCAAGCCAGCTATTATTAATATAAGTAAAAATGGAAACACCAAAACAATCTGCAGCTGCTTGAATCTCAACCTCTGTGGCCCAAATATCTAGTTCATTCATCCTTGACTTACTGATATATTCTGTCACAGAAGAAAAACCACTTCGCAAAATACTCTCATAAACTGCGACATTATCTAATATCTGCTTAACTACAGCTAATCTAAATATTTTGTGATTCTCTTGTGAACCAGACACTGTTTGACTGACTGCTCTAAAAAAACAATTGCCATCAGCAACTATGTTGTCCTTTTTACATGGAGCCCCCAACACACCTGTTTTAGAAGACACCAAATCAACTTTCTTGAATACAACATTTAACTTTTCACATATAGATTGAGCTACATCATTACAAAGAGGATCAAAAACTAACTCATTTACTTGAACTGTACCAACAAATGATACATCTGAATCAACTTGTTCACTTTTTTTAAATCTCTTTGAAGAACGAGTACACATTGGTACCTTGTAATTTGTACCAACTTGAGTGACTTTAACATTAACATGTACACCAACAATCTCAAACAGCTTCATTGACTTTCTCAACCCTGCAGCCAAACAACTCAAATGCTGAATCAAGTGTTCAAGACTACTAAAAAACACAACAACACTCTTCCCTTTGGGATCCACCATCCCAAATGCACTGCGTGCATGTGAATCAACAATAGCAAACCGTTCACCTTCCCTAATAATCCCACAAGTACTGGAAGACAATGTGAAAAAACATGTATCATATTTCCTACACATCTTTTCCAAACCATCCCTCAAAGTTGTGAGCACACATGCGTCAATAAGCTCTCCCTCAACTACATCCACATTTCCACTCACTATGTCACCATAATCAAACTCATAACTATGGCCATCTCTATCTAACTGCTTTGGCAAATCTGGAACACACGGCTTAGAGTACCCGCCACTAATTGCTTTATTGTCACGCAAAGATGTGTAGATCATGTCACCAGAAATTACAGCGTTGTCCAGATCATCCGTTTGCCAAGAAAACACACTCTTGGTCTTATGCTTTGCCATGGCAGCTAAACTTACTGCCATACACTGCAAACCTCCATATTTAAAACGACGGTGCCCCTGATGAAAGGATCCCCTCACACAACCCACACCAAAAGTTAACGGCAATGTCTCAGAGGAACCAAAGGAAATGGCAACCTCACTGTCTGTGTCAGAAACAAGTGTGACCTGCTCTACACCTGAACTAAAAGTGTCAGTAACATCAGTTAGTGACAAAATGTCAGAACAGCTTAAAGCAACAGACTTACTTTGACTTAAATCTGGGGAGCTGTTCAGAGCAGAGCACGGAAGATCTTTAGTAGTCACAGGACTGGCGGATGAGGGTCCAGGTATCACCTCCACAACATCAGAAGTTGTCACCTCCTACAAAAACAAAATAATTGATTTACCAAAAACTACTTCAAATAAACTTAATCATTATGTTAAAACTCCTTGATTTTAAAATTATAACAAAAGTGTTCACAAACCTGCTGATGAATAGTTCTCTTCACGAAACCAACACACCTGCGTGGACGCTCCACAAGGACCATCTCCTGAAAGAAAAAACAGATAAAGTTGTTACACATATAAACACAGCTGCAATTAAACATTTAGAACAAGTTGTACTTGTCATAATTGAACAACTACAAACTCATCAATGAACAAACAAATGTTTATCAAGAAGAATCCAAAAAACTTTACATGACATTTACAATAAGATTAAATAAAGTCTTAACATATTCCATTCATATATAACTACACTTACCCCTGCAGGCTTGGGGAGTTCAGGCCACTCTTCTACCTCCTCCACCTCCACCTTAGACTGATATAAAAAACACATAAGAAAACATTGATATAAAACTCTTACAATTTAGTACAAAACACTAAAAATATAAATATAATAACTTGTCATACCTTGTGTTTTCTACAACTCTTCCTTGGAGAAGGGCTCCTCGGACGCTTCACTCTCTAACAAAAGAAAAAAATGTTTTAAAGGAAATACAGTTAGATAATTTCAACTGTCTTGACAGTTTATTTTTACATATTTAATCAACACACTTTGCATGCACATTACCATTGGTCTCTTGACAAAAGAACTGGACTCCTCCTGATCAAGATTGCTTGGACAGACGCTGTCCATCAACTCCAAAATAGGTGGGCTGAACCAGATACGAGTCAAAGGAACGGAGCATTCCTTAAAACACAAAAACAACAACTTTTAATGAAAAATTATTTTGAAAAACCAAAGGCATGAATTAAAAACAAATTCAAAACATACCCTGAGCTGAAACTTCCTCTTTAAAGGTGGCGAGTTCCTCTCCTGTAGTAAAAATATCATTTTTAAACATATACATTTAAAATGTGTGCAGTAAATTGCTTAGAAAACATTGTAATTCACCAAACACAAAATGTGCAAGTCATTTACCGTCCTACGTGGTTTAACCAGCTGCCAATCCAATGGGTTGGGCTGTGGACGTGGAGAGCGGACCTTTCCCTTCACAACCACCCTCTGAACCAGACGAGGAACAGGAGCCACTGGTGACGGTATACACTCAATCTCAACTGGATCAGACACCACTATCTCATTACAGGAAATCTCACATAGCAATGTCACCAGCTTACTCATCCCAGATCTGTCACTAAGGTGCACCTGCAAAAATATAGAAAATCAAACAAGAATTAATACAATATTGTTACTATGCATTTTCTGAAACACAAAATTTGCATATGAACTTACACCATCATGACACCACAAGTCTCGCTGGCTAAGAGGAAACTCCTTTGCAACATGGTAGTACTTCACACCTAAACAAAAATAAACATGATTAGATAATATCTAATTACATCATACTCAATTTAAACACACTGAAAAAGATACAAATTTTAACTGATTTAGCTAGACTCCAATAAATGAAACATGCAAAAACTATTAAAGTTAATTTTTATAACAAACCCATGCATGCAGCAACACGATGAAACTCCTGACGAAACAACTCCTGTTGGTTCTGCTCCACAGTCCGGCATGTAGGGAAGTCCAGAACACACACCTATAAATACATATACAATTAAAAACTAACAAATTACATATGACATTTTACACATCCATTTAAAACAAAACATCATCTGCAACAGCCTATAAAGCCACACCCATTACATCATTGTGATTAAACAAACAGAGAATATTAAAATGACTTGCCTTTGGAAAACGAGACAATGAACTGATAAGAAGATCCTTGAAATCCTCTGAAGACTGAGCGAAGGTCCTACTGCCAGTCAGATTGTTACTGGGGGCAAGAACACAGACAAGATCAGGTGTCCTAGAAATATCTGCATTTACCAACTCAGTCCTCAGGTCCTTGGCATCAGCTCCTGGTGTTGACATGTAACCAAAGTAAAGTTCCTGATGGGAAACTTTCACATGGCCATCCACAATGGCACGCAGGTGGGAATCCCCGATGAAAAGAACAAACTACAACAATAAAAAACATTATTTCAAAACATGTCTAATCATAATAATGACATAATCATGATACACATCAATCATTATGTATGTAAATACAACAACATTACCTTCTTATCAGGCAACTCCGGAGGGATGATGAGCTTGTGAGCTTTCCCAGTCCAGGATGATCTTGGCCAACTACTCACACGATGGCGATAACCCGTACCTCGACCTTGTTTAAATAACACAAAACATTAATATAGAAGTACACATATTTTATAATACATTGCAATATCACACTAATCACATGCAATATATTGAGATAAGCACATTCTTCAAACAATCTCAGAAACCACTTCATGAGAACAAATGAATACATACGTGACGGAGCAGGGGCTGGTGGTGGAAAGTGGGTGGTTGGAACCTGGGGTGCAGACGCAACCACAGCTGCCAGATGTTCATCCACGGCTGCCAATCGCTCCGCCATCTTCCTCTTAGAAGCAGCCCTACGATTCTGATTCTTCAAACGCGGCATAGCAACTACCTTATAGACTACAAAACTCAAACAAAATCAGTGCAGTATATAACAAAAACAGTTGTATTAAATGTTAAAAAATTGATAAATATTTTTACTTAAACCAATTCCTGTTCCTCTGTAATGTTAGTGCTGCTCCAATCAACTGCAAAATAAACAAATACAATATTAAACTACAATTATAGCAACCACAAAATATCTGAAATAAAATTTCCTTCTCACTATACACAAAACAAAACAACTCACAATTCTTAATACTCTCCTTTTGTTGTAATTACATTAGTTGACTTAACAAGAATAATCAATTATTGTTTTTGATGAAAAGGGTGCTTAAAGTCTAATTGAAAATACATGAAACTAACTAAAATACAAAATAAACATGAATGCTAAACATAACCCTGTCACACACTTATAATTACGTACACAAGATTTTATGACCTAGCCATACCTATTGTTATTTTAAAATGCTACTTCTACACACATCACACCTTATGAGACATGACACACTTGAGCATGTTACCATCTCATGCTAATATGCATAACAAACCAACATGATATGCTTGCATAATAGATGAATAGCACAGCTTTTGTGATTGACGTACTGCCTATCATGCTAATGAATTAACAAGTATCATGACACATCATGTCATTCAACTCATTCAGTAACTTAATCATCCACAACAACACTATACACAATACAACCACTTAAATGTATTGCAACTTACAATCAACCACACAATCCCCCACTACAGCCTTAGCATAATAATGCTTCACCTAAACTCGTTCTACAAATGGAAGCGATACCCAAAACTTCCATACAAAAAATGTTATTTAAGTTGTGTTTGTCGCATTAATACTAAGTTTAGGTCCCCACAATTGAAACATTAAGGTACATATAATAGAAACAATACAAAGAACTAGTAGATACAAATAAACTTATATCACAAACAGCGCTACATAAAGCGTCGTAATTCAAGCAATCTACCTAAGTAAACACTAAAACACAAACACTACAATACTCTAGTTATGATAAAAGTATAAGACTTATAAAATTAAGTGCAAATATCAAACAAACCACGTGTAGCTAACAAGCTAACACATACATGGAACAAAAGAACAAGTGAAAACAACAACAAAAACTTAACTTAAACTACATATATCAACATATTACTAAATCACATTGTTTACACAAGTTGTAGCAACATTGTTTTACACAATATTCAATTTCAATTACAGCATTTCCTATATGTGAAACACTTCCGTGAACCAACTACGCTCACAGCATGAAATTAAAAAACTGCAAACAACATAATACAACAACAAAAGACTTACCTTGGAAAAACAGAAAAATGCTACTGAAGACTGGTACACCAGTGAAGATAGTCTTTACAACTGATAAAGACTATATGGAAGAAATACAATGATAAAATTAGCTGCTCAAAGTCCTGTAGCCAGAAAGCAAATTGCAAGTACAACCTACTCCCTGTGCTATAAACACAAGAGTGGCGAACAGTCGTCTAACCACTACCTGATTACCAAACCAATGGACCAATCACAGATAAACAACATTTCCGCCCACTCCTCAACAAGAAAACTCGCTATTGGTTGACGTAAAAACCGTAATAACTTGCATACTTACCCATTACTACCAACATAACCTAACATATATTTATACAGGCATTCACGTGACAAACTCCAAACAAAACAAAACTCGCCGAAAAAAAACATAAAATATCAAAATAACGTAACTAACAACATATCAACCCACCACAAGACATATAAACGAAGGACATATATAGCAATGTCTGCACTAAACGAAAGATGTTTGTTATCTCAAAATCATATAAATTCAGGTTTTCAAAAAATATGACGTAGAATTACATCATCGCTTCCCTTATATGGTTCGCTCAATCAGCTGCTTGACACAGAAAAAACGTTCAATTACTTGATACACAACTGACCTGACTGATGCTGTGCATGGAAAACCACAGTTTCACTGTTGAAGGTTTTACTATTCCAGCGCAAATGTTTAACTGTCCTTCTTAACGAAATAGAAGGATTTACGACGCAGTTCTCCCTACTGCTGTGAAAACAACTACATGCTAACATGTTACCTTTTGCAGAGGGTCATACTTATGTTCCCAGGGTCCTAAGTTCCCCCGATTTCTATGTAACCTGAAAACATACGAGCCAGAGCGCAAAAGTACGGTCCCCTTTTACAGATTGACGTGATTAACACAAACTTTCCAACCTTACATTCAAAGACGAATGAAATATTTGACAACCAAAACACAGCAGTACAACACAATCCATGAACACATTAAAAAAACTATTTAAGAAAAACAACGCTGTTTAAATAACATTAATAAAACGGAAATACTATTTCAACGTTTCAAAATAAAACAGTTTTTCGCTCGACATAAGTAATATATTATATAATATAAAATATACTATAAAAATTATACAGAAAAAGTGAACATGTTTCCTCAAAGAAAAAAGTCTGCTTGATGTCTTACCTTCACTTCTATAACAAACTCACACTTGTGTCATGTTGATAAAATCACATACAATCAAAAATAGAACTAACCAACTCCGCGTATGGATACACAGCAGTGCTGACATGCGCAGTGATACTACACTCTCACCGTGTTTCACAACCCGATACATCGTCGAACACAGCAGACGTAAGTACAAAGTAATTAAACAAGATAACATTGATATACAACCGTAAACCACAAAAGTATAATTAACTAAAGATGGAAATAATGTTCTCAATTGAAGTATTTAATTTATGTGTATTACAAGATGTCGTCACCATTTAAAATCCCAAGGATGCACCAAGAGCATGACGGACTTCGAGCAAAGCTCGAACTACTTGCAGTAAGTAAACCACATCTTCTAAAAACAAAATGTGAATTGAATTTACTAACAAATATTAGAAAACAAGTACTGTCTTCACTCCACTACAAAGAGCAACGTACCATACAAAAAGACACATGTCATAGCAACATGTTAATGACTGCAGACATGCTGTAAATGTGAAACCATTGAAACATGAAACCACAGTAACGACGTAACTATGTAAAATAAAATACCTAAGTGCTAAACAACAAAAGATATCAACTATTCACAAGACAAGCATAAAATGCAAAGTACACTCACTTATAACAAACACAGATAAAAAACACATTATTACTAAAACAATACAACACGCAACTAATAAAACACTACTATAACCAACATGCTTTGAAATTTATTCCAAAACTGATTGGTCATTGGTTATAACTAGTTGTCAAGATTAGTGCAATTACACAAAATGCTTAATTTGTGTAATTAACACGTTACTCTTACGCTACAGGTACACGTGCAGTTTATGAACAGGCAAGGCAGCGGACACCTACTTGGGGCCCTAAGCCGATATGAGGTGGTCCCGACAGTCGAAGCCTAAATGCATCACTGAGCAGCAGAATCACCGTGTCCCTTAAACAGCAAGAATTGATTTGCAATGACATCACAGTAGAAAACCTCCCTAGAGAGGACCCACATCTCCTCATGTTAACCTGTGTCAAGCTACAGGAAAATGAAAAGGAATTATCATTCACGAAACTACAAGAAGAAGAGAAAAACCAAAACGCACAGTTGTAAGTAGCGCTGCTGGCGCACATAATGATATGATCGTAACAATAACGAACACTGTCTAACTAACGGGGACACAGACAGCAGCTAACATTAGCGTCACAATGCTAGCTCACGCTAACGCTAACTAGTAGAAACAGTGCGTCAAAGTGCTGATGAAGTTCCTACAATAATATAAAAAGAAACTTTGAATTTTTTGACATATTTAAAAATGACCATTAATCATGAATAAACATAATTGATTCACAGCTACCCTATGATTAATCTAATAAATATTTTTTATCATTTAACAACCCTAGTTATAACACACTCATAGACTTAATTACATGACTTTGAAAGATAAAACCAATTCTACTTTTAAAACTCTGAAATGATCATCCAATCAACCCAGTGCAATGCACACATCAACACAACCATTTATGTTCACTTCAAAACTACCTACAAATATTACAACTTCAAATATAATGCATTATTTATATCATTATTATTACTATCTACCTGTAATAACAACTAAATCATCCATATTAGTTAATGTAGACCAAGGCTATAATAATCTATAATTGTAGTCACTCCAAATTCACAACCTTGTATTGATATAGTATAATTACTAATACTAGTAATTATATATAAACTAAATAGTTAAACACACATATTTTATATGCATGTAAATATATTTATAAACACATCAAACTCTCTCTCTCTCTATATATATATATATATATATTTCTCTATTGATCCACAACACCATAAAAAACTACATACAATTTAGGAGTTCAATAATAATGACTTAAATGTCTCAAATAATACAAAAGTGTACATCAAATCAAATGTACATCTCCTTACTCAATTTATGTAGAAGTGTTACTTGACATAACCAACAACAATGATTAAACAACACAGATCCAAATATTATTACATGCAAAAATATTATAATACATACAAAAAAAAGAATGCTCATTAAATGTACTTTATAAACACAATACTCAATAAATACTCACGTAAAAGCTCTATTAACTGAGGACCTGCTAAACACACATATACAAATTGAACAACAAAACCTTAAATACCAATCAAGAACTTCTGTGTTAAAGTGGTTAATGATTACCTACTAACAATAAACAGACATCTTAAGACATTGTTTTTGAACTAATTTATGAGATAAAATGTTATAACACATAAACAAAATTAGTTTTAACGCATATAATACATGCATACAATATCTAAAAAAACTTGAAAAATATTATTGTCTACCAATTCTACACTTTCACACTAACAACCATACTTGTAAAATTAGACTCCTGATAAATATTAACTCAAAATGCAATTAATCTCAGATGCCAAATACAAATACTTGATTAATACTAAATGCCATCTGTATTTACTCTAACAAAATACTATCTAAACACAAACTTTCATTATTGATATACTCTCACACCTTATCTTAATTTTAAAATCAAAATAACTCAGATTAATCTTATAAATGCAGCAAAAATTGCCTCCATTTCTTTAAAACATACAATTTTCAGGCAAATCACTAAATGAGAATCACATGAAAATATGTTCATATGATTAAGGCACTAATAACATATTGTAAAAAAATTCAATAAAACCTTTACCTACCTATTTACAATAAAGTTTATCAAAGCAAATAAGAACAAAGAATTAAGTAGCAAAAACTAATACCTCAACAAAATACAACTAAATACAGTATTTAATTTTAACTCTGAAACTACAAATTTACACAAAACAAGGTAAAAACACTTCTTTTGTACTATGCAATGTTACCTCAAACTACAAAATCAAGACTTTTACTAAGACAATGTACTCGCATAACAACAAAAATCTAATTTAAAAATCAATTACTTTCTAAGTTATTCACAAGGACACTACCATACAGATACTACTTTAAAAAGAGCACAATTACATAAGCCTAAGCCATTTAGAACATTTACAACACAATACATATTTAGTTAATACATTTATATAAATACATAATATACATAACTTCAATAAAGCATCGACTAATTAAAACTCCAATTATCAATAACAAAATACAAAATATAACAAACCATAACAATAACAGTTACAAACACTAAATCAACAAAGATATATTCCATGCTAAATATACAATGACTGAATCAATTGTTTTATCTCAACAGTACTCATCAACAGATCCCCATGTGCCACGGCAAATCCTGGCACAAAGAGTCCTGGAGGTGGCCAACCTAGTAGCAAGCAAAGTCAACACCAGTGACCGCAAAATAAATGCGGAAAAACAGAAACATTTTTATCTACAAAAAAAATTAGATGAAACAGAAAAGTGGATCCAG